>NW_004567141.1:1894440-1959781 GCF_000260355.1 Condylura cristata
CTGCTCTGTCTCTGGTGAAGCCTCTCACCACCCCTGCACATCTGGCCTGTACCCCAGTTCTGTATGCACAAATAAATAAATCTTAAAAAAAAATGCTACTGTGCTGGAAAGTCCACCCCTTCTTATATCCAGGACAGGATTCGGGTGTTAGGGTTCTGAAGAGGTAAGTGAGGAAGCCCAAGTCAGGTGTTCCTTCCTCCCGAGTTTTGCTTGGGCCCTCTCAGGACTCATAGCACATGAACCTCTCTTTCTTTCTCCCGGGGCATAGGAGAAATGAATTTGGAATCATCTAGATAATGTCAGTGTTTGGTCTCTGGCTTGGGCCTCTCATAAGGCACAGGCCCGTTCCTGTGCCTCTCCCCAGGGTGGTATCCAGCTCCTGCTTGGCTATTAGCTCTGATGGAGGAGGCCTCTCAGAAGACAGCTTCTGCCTCCCCGGGGTAGTTCAATCACGGGGAATGTCCACCTGCTAGGTGGACCCTGCTCCTCTACTCCCATCCTCCCTTCTGGAAAGATGTATATCAAGGCTCATTGTATTCCTCCATATGACCTCAGGAGACAACTGGCCCTCCTGTCCCTTTTTCTTTCTTTCCTTCTTTTTTTTAAGATTTATTTTTATTTATTAATGCAGACAAGAACTGGGATGTAGGCCAGAGGCACATGAGTGTGTGTGTGTATGTATGAGAGAGAGAGGATTCACCAGAGACATAGTGGGGAGCAGAACTGGCAGATCCACTGAAATATACTGCTGAGGGGAGCAGCGGGTGAGACAGGAGAGGTCTGCTGAGCCATGTGGATCACCTCCCTGGCCGGGTCTCAAACTTGTGTTGCAGTAACTGGTGATAGCTTGATACAGCTGCTGAGACTTAATCCCTGTGCTACCAGGGAGGTCCCTGTAACCTTTTCTCTGGGTTTGCTATCATCTGTCAGTCTTCCCCTAAAATCTGGCACCCAGAACTGATTGCTACTCATCCTTCCTGTTTGTTCATTCAGCACATATTTACATGGACCTGCTCTATGCCAGGAACAGGGCAAGTGTGTGTGCGAAACAAGAGCGATTCAGTCCTTGAATCAAGACCTTTTGGTGCTTGATTAGTTTAATAACCAAATAAATAGTCACATGCAAAAAGAACATGCAGGTGGAGGTTCTTAGCTACCAAGCCTCTGACTTGTGGGGACAGAACCCAGAGCTGGACAGCCCAGGAGAGATGGAGGCAGGTAAACCTGTGGCCACCATGGGTCTAAAGCACACAATTTGACTACTCACTTCCCAAAGTGAGGAGCTCCTGATACCTTCAGATCTGGTGAGCTGTAGCCAGACTTTCTTAGCTCCAGTCTCTACCTCACCTCCTTCACTTCTCTTTTGGGGAAGACACAGGCAGAGACAGGCCAAAGTTGCACAAAACGTCTTGGGAAAGGCTCTGGAGGGGTTTTGAGCCATGGTTTTCTTGGCTCTGCCAATTCTGGAAAATGTTCTGTCTGGGCAGCCTTTGATTTTTACAGACTTCAGGGGCTGCCCCTCGGGGGAGGTGGAGCCACAGTTTCCTCTGACTTCTCTCCCGGTTGGGAATGCCAGTTTGAGTCACAGAAGAAGGTGTACCAGCTGCTCCACCGACTGGGCCTCAGCGCACTGACGTCCATGTGGTTGAGAGTGAGAGGGTGGCAGCATCAGTGGGTGTCTGGGGGCTCAGACTACATGGCAGACAGCAGTGAGGTGAGGCCCTGCTCTGTAGAAACCGGGTCTCTATCTCCTTCCCCACCTCACACATAGCAACAGACATCTAATAACTACTATTATTGTTACTCCTGTTACTCATGTTATCATTATTGTTATAATGGTGTGTCGATTTTTAATCATAGTAACATCTAAAGACAGGTTTCATCCCACCAAGAAGCCCTGGGGCCTGGTAGCTTAGTCAGGTGTGACATAGCCAGAGGCATGAATGAAAGGGTCTGTGATGGAGAATAAGTCCTCCCTCAGGGGACAACTGGAGGACACTGGCAGCAGAGGTCCATCCTGGATTAGTTTCTAACAGAAGATGAGGCTCTGGAGAAGATGGACCAGCTTTGGTCATCAAACTGAACGGAGTTTAAGCTCAGCCCATGTGGTGGGCCATGGTGGAAGGGTCCCACCCTTGTGCTCTCTCCTGCTCTGGGAACTGAAAACCTGGATTGGGAGTGTAGCCTAATTACTAGAAGGAAAGAAGGTGATAAGGCCTAATGAACTCAAGCCCTGCATCAAACTCAATAGGGGTCAAAGACTAGAAGAAAGCACAAAGCACATGTCAGTTTTCTCTGAGGCAAATCTGCAGCAACACATTTTGGGGAGGTTGGTTACCTGTTTGCTCCCCCAAAAGCTTTCCTCAGAGTAGAGTAATCTATTCAGCTCTGCTGTGGGGCAGTTGGAGTGTTTAGAGTGCTTCCTGAAGGAAGTACCCCGAAACAGGCACCCTGACGGGAAATCAACCAATGGAGACAGCCAATGGGCTTGGGAACCATTTACCAGCTTGTAACATGGTGTGTGTGTGTGTGTGGGGGGGGTCTTAGAGCCAACAACAGCAAACAGGTCAATATGGTATCAAAAGGATAGTGATGGGTTACATTAAAAAAAATTGTTCGGTCCCTTCCTGGTGGTGCAGTGTTAAAGCACAGTACTAAGAAGCTAAAGCCACTTCAGCATGAGTTTGATTCTGCCCTGGAGGTGACCACATGGCATGGCAGACCTTTCCTGACCTACCTGTTGCTTCCTTCAGCAGTGTACTTTGTCAGTCAGCCTGTTCTGCTCCCCTCTCTGCCTCTGGTGAGTCTTTCACCACCCCTGCACCTTCTGGCCTGTACCCCAGTTCTGTATGCATAAATGAAAAAAAAATCTTAAAAAAAATTGTTAGTAGTATTCAGGGAAAGGACTTTCTGGTTCACTAATTTAAAATATCTCTTAAGATGATAAAGATTTTCTGCTGTCCCTTGTAAAATTGTGATTCAGGGATCCCTTAGTGATCCTGAGCGCATGGCCACCAGCTCTAGTGTGCTGGCCTGAGGATAAGGCCTGAGTCTGTCAGGCAGGGGGACTCCGTGGGATCATCAGTCAGGGGAGACTGAGTATGGTTAGTGTGAGTCAGTCCCTGGAGCCTCAAGACCTTGGGGGAACCCATGAACTGGCTTCTGAGCCATCAGCCTACTCAGGGAATAATGCCTGTGAGCCTGTTCTCGCCAGGAGACACAGTGCTGACATCTGCTGGCAGAACCAAGAATAACTTCTCAGCTGTCAAAAGTGTCAACCCTGACTTAGAGGCTCAGGGAGACAGTGGGCAGTTTAAACCCCTTTTCCGGTGGACCAGCGGATTCTCTCCTGATCGGGATGGTTTATATAGATTCATACACACCTGTGAGGAGGTAGAGCGATGGGCGCTATGATGGAGCACCCTGGGTTCCTCCTGGGCTGATGATTCTTAGAAATGTGTTTCTCCTCCTAGCGCTTAGCACTTCGTAATCAGGTCTGGGCATTAAGCAGCCACCCAGACAAACCTGGGATCTAGTGCTGGGCCCCCCTGACAAACCACGACCTAGGGCAAGTCACACCTCTTTCTTCTTCCAACTTCCAATTTTGTTGAGTCAGGAGCCACCTAGTGGCAGTTCTGTGGAATTAAAGCCAGTGCCCAGGGACCTGTGTGCGTTCCTCGCTGGAGCCTCAAGTATCCAAAGGAGCTTCCTAAATTTGGAAGCCTAATTAGTCAATGTGATATCAGACTGAGGAGCTCATCCTTTTCTGGAAATGTATCCATGTTCACATTCAGTTTAATTGCTACTAATTTCACAACTGCTGCAACCAATTTCCTTTCTTGGTCCCATATACATTTTACTCTAGAGTAGAAAGTATTTACTAACACAATGCCTGAAACATAACAGAATTGTTAGGGAGTTTATCAAGTGCTTTTCAAGTTCATTGCCATCTAATGAATGAAAAACTAAGTCACAGAGGTGTTAAATAACCTACTGGTCACATGGCTAGTCAGGGACTTAGCTAGGATTTGACCAAGAGCCTTGGTGGGAAGGGGGGGGGGTTGTTCCTGTTATTGACAGATGCTTGGGTCCTAGTTTGTTCAAGCAATGTTTTCTTTGGGGTTTAGCCATGGCATGGGGAGTGGTGGGTATTTTGAATATCTCAGTCTGGGGTCCAAGTCTTGGCTCTTTCTGCAAAGAGACCCAGGTACCCTGACCCACTTCTCCCAGCTGATTCAGACTCCAGCTGTTTTATGTTGAGAGCCTCAGGCCCAAGCCAGTAAGCCTCACTCTGCACACCTGCCCTGCTGCTCTCCAACAATATACCCTCTGTCCTGGGCACCAGCTCACACATCGCCTTATCCAGGATTGACCTCAGTGTATCAAAACAGATAAAAGTATAGTTATATTCTTGATTTCTGTTGACTTATGTGGACAGAAATATAAAGGGAGAAATAAATTATTTGGACACATTAGAAAAACAGCATTTTTCCTGTTCTTGTTCTGAACAGGGTTGTGAAGTTAAACAAAAGGAACAAAATGCCATCTTTTTTGCATAAAGATTTATTTATTTACGCATACATGAACTGCGGTACAGGCCAGAGAGGGGAGGTGAAAGGATTCGCCAGCTCACACATCGCCTTATCCAGGGCTAAGCCAGGTCCACTCTCACAAGCTGGTGTGTGTCCAGCCCACAGCTGTAGTATGCACAGCAACTGTCTGTCCCTCTCGAGCTGTAATGCCCCATTATCACTATAAGCAAAGTGCATTTATTTTTTTTTTTACCTCTTTCTTTTTTTGCCATAGGATTGTTTCTAGAATGTGCTGTGTCCTCATTTTTTTCCCTTTAGGGTACTTTTGTTTTTCTGAAATTTAGTTGTTAGCATCTGGAGGAAGTGAGCCAGGTACCTTCATCTGTCATCCTGCCAGATTTCTTTAAATGCATTAGTTGTTTATCTCACATGTATTAGAGAAAAATAACAATGAGTAAACCAAATATTTTTTATCTTCAATATTAGTTTGGTTTAAGGGTGTTTTGACAGTGAGAAGTTAACATTGGTTTAAATAAAACAATAAATAAATAGTACACAGATGTGAAAGATCATGAAAGTAAGACTCAATGACTAAAATGGGGGAAAAGGCTCAGCTTCGCAAGGACATAGATGAGGGTCAGGGCTAATTTTCTGTGTCACCTTACAGGGTGTTTTGGATGACATTGACATGTAAATCACCTACCCTAGTTGGTAGGACTCTTTCAGTCCACTTAAAGTTTGAATAGAACAAAAAGACCTAGCACCCCGAGTGTCGGGAATTCTTCAGCAGGCTGACTTTGGACTTTACTGGGTTTCCAGACTACCAGCCCACACTGTTGATCTTTCTCTCTCTCCTAGTTTTTCCTGGACAATCCTAATACAATGGGTGATCACAAATAATCCTCCCAACTCTGAGACTGAGTGGGGCTGTGAGGAGGGTACTAGGGAAGAAAGGGCTCAAGTCTATTACCTGATGCTCTGAAGTGCTGAGGGGGTCACCCCACTCCTGTACACTACACACACTCTACCGTCACTGTTTCTGCTCTCCCTGCTCCCATCCTCGGATAGCAGGTCCTAGGACCTGCTCATTCTTCATGGAAGAGAACAACACCGTGGAATACAGATGGAGGCCTGGACCCAAGTCAGGATATCTGGTGCCGTGAGTTGCCTTATAACACTTACAATGTCTTACTAATCAAGTTACAACACTTGCTGGCAAGGCCCATTCCCTCCTGGGCTGCTTTTGCATCTGCACATGACTAGATTATATCGAAGTTCTCTGTTAGCTATGGGTACATTTCCCCCCAACTCCTGGCCTGTTCTT
The DNA here is from genome assembly GCF_000260355.1 of Condylura cristata. Taxonomy (NCBI): domain Eukaryota; kingdom Metazoa; phylum Chordata; class Mammalia; order Eulipotyphla; family Talpidae; genus Condylura; species Condylura cristata. The sequence continues at coordinate 1,900,297 of NW_004567141.1, forward strand.
TCTCCTCTTTTTTCCTCTTTGCCCCTGAGATGATAGAAAGACTTAACTGATGACTTCTGTAAGAAAAATGGTCTCAGTTCTACCTTGCTTCTCCTTGGGAACTGCAGTGATCCTCCAGGCCCTTACAGGGAAGTGTGCCAGGAGGGCTGCCCTGCCCAGGACTAGCTTTGGGTGAGAAGAGCCTACCTGGCTGGTCTAGTGTGGACAAGCCCTGGCTGACAGAAATAGTGCCACTGCCCATTTCTGTCGCATTTTGGGATCTCCCTGGTGGCTCCAAGGGTTAAAGCTATGAAGCTGTCCACAGCCACTGAAGTGTGAGTTGGATCCTCAGCCAGGAAGCTGACCCACATGGCACAGCAGACCTCTCCTGACTTGTCCACTGCTCCCCTCAGCAGTGTATTTCAGTCACTCTGCCTGTTCTGCTCCACACTCTGTCTCTGGTGAATCCTTTCACCTCCCCACTCTGGCCTGTACCGCAGTTCATGTATGCATAAATAAATAAATCTTTATGCAAAAAAGATGGTATTTTGTCCCTTTTGTTTAACTTTTCAACCCTGTTCAGAATAAGAACAGGAAAAATGCTGTTTTTCTAATGTGTCCAAATAATTTATTTCTCCCTTTATATTTCTGTCCACATAAGTCAACAGAAATCAAGAATATAACTATACTTTTATCTGTTTTGATACACTGAGGTCAATCCAGATGGCAAAGATAGAATTTAATAAATTATGAAAAGTTTAATGTATATATTACATAAAATAATATTTTTACAAGATAAAAAGTAATTGTCCACAATGCACTAAATTGCAAATCACTGAAATTTTTCCACTTTAGATGATTTCAGTTCAGTTTTTGGTTTGAAAATACAGAAACTATCAAAAAGGCATGGGCAAAATTTGTTTTTACATTTTCTTGCTTAAGAGTATTTTATACTATTTAAAGATGATGATGAAGGCACCCCTACATGGCTGAGAGCTTTAGGTGATCAGAAAGTTTATTCTGGGGTGGAAACTCACTATGGCAGATTGCATAGCTGATAAGAGCATTGCTACAATCAAAATGACTCTACTGCCTAAGAGGATGTATAAATATAATGCAATCCCTATCAGATTTTTTTCAAAGAAATAGAATAAAAAAGAGAAGTTTATATGGAACTACAAAAGGCCTCAAATTGGGAAAACAACCCTGAGAAGGGAAGGAATGAAAGTACCATACTCCCAGGACTTTAAAAGTTACTATAAAGCAACATTATAGCTGATTTAAACAATGTAATTGAGAGTCTCAGAGCAGACAAACAGAAGCAATATAAAGAATTGATGAGCTGGAAAGCATAATGCTGTAGAATACACAAATAGAACTATGTAGAGATAAAGAATAAAAAATGAATAATGTAGTTCTAAAAACAAGGTGATATTGCCACAAAAATAGATTAATGGCTCAATGGAATAGAACTGAAAATCCAGAAATAAATCCCCATTCACATAGGTGCCTAATCTATGATAAGGTAAATATGAGAAAAAAAAATGGAGAAAGGCCAGTTTCTTTAATAAATGGTGCAGGGGAAACTGGAAAACTGGAAATTGGAAAACACCAAGAGATACTCAAAACAGCAGCTACAGAGGATGAATGACCCAAGGAACCGCCACACTCACAGCTCTACAAGGTGCCCGCTCTGGGTCTCTGCCTTCTCTGCCAGGATGTAATAGCAGCAAAACCAAAAACAGTTTAGTTACTTCCCTACTTACAAGCCCTCAAACTTACCCTCTCTGAGGTTGGTTGCTAGAGGCCTTTCTACATCCTTCAGAGGCCTGCACCAGCCTTCTGGAAGATCTGCACAGAGGGGATGGAAACCACGGACCCTGGAATCACTGAAGATCCATCCGAAAACGCTGAGTCCCAAATGCTGAATGCTCAAACTCTGGATCCCAAACACGGAATCCTGGGGCTGCTTCTGCAGTCCCTTATATTTTTTATCAGTCGCTCCACCCCCCAAATGAGATATTTTTTAGCATTTTCCCTGGGGCTATCTATCTTCACCAGCACCCAAGGGGGCACCACCTGTAACATACTTCGGCTTCAGACACCAGTTACTTAGCGCATTATTTACAGAAGCTAGGCCAGGGGAAGCAGCAGCCTACATGGTCATCTCCGATGATGGATGTATCCACACCAGAGAATATTATGTAGATATAAGAAAGGATGAAATAGCCATTTTCAATAAAACAGAGGAATCTGAGAGAATTCTGTGCAACAAAGTAAGACAAAATGATACAAATATCGGACATTTACATAGTAGACAATTTGATAACGTACAAACTTTCAGAAAAAAAGCAGTCATTATCCATCAATATCCTGAGGGCTGGGAGAGTAAGAGGAGGAGGGAGGGAAAGAGACAAGGGGATACAAGGGATGGTGGTGCGGAAACGAAATAACTCAAACATTTAGAAAAGTGTATGTAGCATCTAAAACCAGCTTGCAGGCTTCCCTTTGGGAACCACCATCTTTGGGTGGAGGAACGAAGGTGCCGGCAGCGCCCGCTGCCACCAGGCGGCGCTGTCGCCCCGCTTCTTCCTTAACGTGGGGCTGGGGCAGGCGCTGGGGTGGGGGTGGGGAGATGTTCCCACGCCCACCCAGCGGCCAGGTGGGTTACGGAAGCCGAGCTGCCACCGCGGGCGCGCTCGTCCTGACTCAGCGCCGGGCGCGAGCGGACGCGCGGGCCCCGCCTCCCCGCTGGGTAGCGCAGCTCCGCGGGCTGTGGAGGTAAGGAGTCAGCCCGAGGCGCGCTCGGAGCAGCGGCGGCAGCGGGCAGTCGGCCTTCCCCGCCCACTGGGCGCCGCGCCGCCTCGGGCCTCCGCCCTCCGCCCTCAGCGCTAGGGCGGGCGCGCGAAGCCGGGTCGCTCGGCGCCTAGCGAAGCGGAGAAAGTCAACTCCCGGAAGCTGGGCTGCACTTAGGGGGAGACCCTGTGGGGAGACCCTGTGGGGAGACTCTGTGGGGAGACCCGGCACCCAACCGCTCGCCCAGTGTGGGCTGTTGGGAGCTTCGGGGGCCCCGCGCTGGCGGCGCAGCCCATGGAGTTGACGGGCGAAGCGGGAGCCCAGGGCTGGCGAGAGGGGAGGCTGTGCCCGGAGCGTGGTTGGTCTTTTTAGTTGTGGCTCACCCGGCAAGCACAGGCGCACACTCTGTCTCGGTTTCCCTCGCTAATATTTTAATTTAAAAAGGGCCCGCCACTTATAAAATGGGGGTAGTAGGAGACCACATCAAAGAATGGACGTGAGGATTAAATACAATAATAGGTGAAAGTGCTCACCACTGTGCCTGACACGTAGGAGCGCAGTAGTACTGGTTCTGCACCGCGATTGTTTAAATGGAAAATGAGTTCGGGAAAACCCTGGGACCTGAGGGCCTTAAAAGCAGTCCTTTCCGAGAGTTTGCGAACTTCTGCTTTGCACTGGGCTTCCTTCTTGTTTTTGTGGATAGCCGATCGAAGGGCGATGTTGCCTGTAGCGCCATTCTCTGCAGGAAATCTCAGTTTCACTGCAATTCGAGAATTTCATTTCTTCTTCACTGGAAATTCCATGTCAGTTTAATTGCTTAGGTAGCTGCAGAGCAGAGTTGCCAGCAGGTGGCCTCAGAGCGCCGTGGATGCTTGCCCTTCCCATAATTTAATAGTGTGTATTGAGCACCTTCTTATATACTATGTGCAGGGCATCAGGAGATATGTAGGTGCTTGAAGGTGTGCGCAGGAGATGTGGAACTCTGGAGAATATAGATATTTCATGCTAGTCTTTTTTTTTCCTACTCTTTTTCTTTTTAAAGAAGATTTATTTATTTATAGTACAAGAACTGGGGTACAGGCCAAAGGTACGGGAAGGTGAGAGGTTTCACCAGAGACAGAGTGGGGAGCAGAACAAGAAGACCTACTGAAATACACTGTTGAGGGGAGCAGCGGGTGGGTCAGGAGAGGCCATGTGGGTCAGGTCCCTGGCCGGGATCTAACTGCAGTGGCTGCGGATAGCTTGATAGTGCTGAGACTTTAACCCGCCCCGCCTCTAGTCTTTTTCTTGTAAAGGATTTTGTCCTGCCTTTGATTCATTTGTATATTCAAACAGCAAGTGTTTACTGGGTATCTGCTCTATTCCAGGCTCTGTTCACAGACTTGATTTATATCATGAACTTGAGCAAGACAAAGATCTTTGCCTTTATGGAGCTTACAGTCCCAAAGGCAGCAATAAATATGTAAATTATGTAGTATGTTAGAAGGGGTATGAAAAGGAAAACAACAACAAAGCAGAATGTGGGGAGATGGGGCCATTGGGATGTGTGGTTTGCAGTATTGACTAGGGTGACCCAGATAGGACTTCTTGGGAAGGTAAGGTTTGAGCAATGAATAAAGTAAAACAAGCAGAGATAAGAGAGTTTTAGATAATATGAAAAATTTGGAGCAGCAGGCCAGCCTGTACCCTCTTACAGATGAGGTCATCAGGGTCAGAAGTGAAAGGCTTATTCTCTTATGGGAGGTTGCTGGCAAAGGTGGTGTAGTTTTGCTTCTTTTCTAGCCCTGTGTTTACTCACCAGATTATATTATCCCCTTTTGCCAAGCTGATGGAAACTTCTGTAAGCTGCGCAGTGTGCAGCCTGCCTAAGTGATGACATGGGTTAGCTTGGCGTTTTTCCTACCTGTTGGAGAGTACCCAGACTCTGATCTTTCTCTTTTATGTAATCAGTAAATATTATTTTTCTAAGTGCTGTGGAGGATAGAAATGAGGCATGGCCCCTGCATCTGAGTGACTAAAATTCTTTCCATAAATATTTTGGCCTCATTTCCTCCCTGTCTTCTACTTCCCTATTCACCCCTACCCCGACCCCAGCAAGTCTACTGGTGACCTTTACTGACAGCTTAGAATTAAGTCAGGTTCTTAAACTTGGCCATCTGCTCATGGTTTCCAGGTTCCAGAACTCTCCCCAGGTTCTTTTCACCATGCCCCTGGATGCATGGTGTTCCTGGATGTCCCTTGGTCACAAGTTTATTCCCTCTCCCCTATTGTGTTGGCTTGTCTGTGAAGCCAGGCTTTGTGCTCTGCTTTCAACACTAGGTTTCCTTCAGATAACCTCCATGGGCCCTTACTTCCCTTGCAATCTGCATACTTGGTTGAGATCTGTCCCCTTGATTGGACTATGTCCAATTTGGAAACTCTGCTCCTGACATACTTGTTTCATCCCCACCAGCCTCTCTGAATTTCAGCCAGTTCTTTCAGTCTCTGAACCCGAGAACTCTGGACATGTGCTCAATCCCCTTCTTGTCCACACTTGCCAAAGTTCCCCTGTTAAAGTCAAAGTTCTGGAATCTGGTGGTTGTGAAACAGCAGTGAGTGACCAAAGACTGTGTTCTTAAGTGATTAACTGCTTAAAAATAGTTCAGATAGGGGAGCTTGCCAACCTGTAGTGGGTAAGAATGAGGAAGGTGGAACTCCATCTGGTCCTGATGGATGGGTAGAATTATTAGGTATAGGGAAGAGAATAGGGTGGGTGTAGAGCGATTAGTCTAAGTGGAATGAAGAGGGTGTGTTGAGGATTGGTAATGGGGAGAAGATAGATAGGCAGGGAGGAGCTAGAGCAGGACCCGGAGCACCAGGTCAAGATATTTGCATTGCAGCATCATAAACTATCTTTCAAAACTGGAAGGTCCCAGCAAACTGGCATAAAGGCATAGTGACAGTGTGCTACTAGGACCTCGAGGCCCGCCTGCCTATCAGAGTGTCTCATGGTGACTGCCTTCCTGAATGCCTGATGCAAAAGGGGCTCCCTCTGTAATTTTGTCACAACATCCCTTTTCCTTTGATAATTTACTTGTTCATTCTTAGTTTCCTCTTGCATGTTCTAGAATGAGTGCTGCCAGAAGGTGAGGACTCCACCTGGTTCCCTGTTGTAACCTCAGAAATCCAGCACAGCATTAGATACTCCATGCTCTAAAATTATTTGTTGACTGAATGAATACCTGAAACTAAATACCTGTTCTCCAAAGATGCTCCACCTTCCTATTGCTTGAATTGTTAGTACTAACATCATTTGACTGGTCTGCAACGCTGGAAACTTGGAGTCAACTGGATGAAGAAGTGAGCACAGGACCTGGCTGCTTCTGAACTCCACGTGGGAGCTATCCTCCCACTGTGTGTATTCCATTGTGACTGGATAGCAGCATAGCTTTCTTATTGCCTTTCAGACATGAAAGCTGAAAGCATGAAACATGAACAAAAAGGAATAAAAGCTCAGTGAGAGGCAGGGCCAGTGGGTTTCTAAATTAACCCTAATTTCTAAATTATCTCTTATCTTAGCTGTTCTGAATTCTTCCAAGAGCAGAATCCTGCAGAGTATGGACTCTGGAGTCAGATTACTATGCTCTAATTCTGACACTTATTAGCTGTGTTTCTTTGGGAAAGCTGCTTAATCTGTACAGGCTCAGTTTTCTTGCCTGTAAATAATACTTATTGTAATTAAGTTCTTAGAATAGTGCTAGCGTTTAGCAAATGTTCAACAGGTATTAGCTATTGTTAGCCACTGAGGCAATCCATGCTCTGTTGTCATCGGTCCTGTTGATCTGAGATGGGTGGCCATGCCTCTTTTGGGAATGACCCTTGCAAGGTGGGACTGAGGGTGTGGTGGAAGTTGTTGAGTGAGTTCCAGCTGGAGATGACAGTCAGTAAAGATGGAGGTGCCAGGTTCAGATGGGATTAGTTCAGGTGGAATGTGCGGGTGAGTTCCCTGACAGTAAGAAAGTGTTACCATTTTTGAGGGCTGCCCACAAAGCTGACCAAACTCCGCCCTTCCCTTGTTTTTTGTTGTAGGAGAAGGCAGGCACATCCAAGCCAGGCTGACTGGCTTCCTCTTGGCTGTGGAGTGTGTTCCTCCCTGCCCCTGCCTGAGCGTGAGTGGAAGGGGTGAGTGGACACACAGTCCTCTCTTAAGTGTGTGCATTCCAGAGCTGAGAGGACATTTTGCTCCCTTTCTTAGTGTCACCAAAGTGACTGCAAGCCCTACTGAGAGGCTTTTAGTGCTGAGGAACAGACAAGGCTTGGCATGTCTTGGCAAGAGTGTTGGGGAAACCCAGCTCCTGAGCGTCTCTTAGCCTGAAGATGGCATGAAAGGACCTGTTCTCTTCCTGGGTCCTCCCTGGATCATCTTTGCTATTCTGATCTAGTCAGTTTTCTAATTTGCCCTTTAAGAAGATTTAGATCTTTGTGTATCAGGTCCATTTTGGACTATAAACCTCAAGTTCCTTTTTATATGGGAGGCTGTCTTCTTTTATTCTATGATTCCTTTCCAGAACTGTTTCCAGAACCAAAACCATTTCTTGAGCTAGAATCACGTCTTCATTTATAATGTTCTAAAAATTTCTGATCCTTCAGTTGTTTGACTTAATTACTGCCAATTAAATTTCCCAAAACTGATTATTTTACTGATTGGCCTTTGACTTTGTGATAATCTCCTTCAACAGTCCACCCTCTTTCATGAAGTTGGTAGCTTTGTTTCCAGTATGTTGAGTCCCCAGTTCTCTTTCTTCCTTTTTTTCCCTTCGTCCGTTTTTCTTCTCTTTCCTACTTTTTTTTTTCTTTTTGGTAAAAGCTACTACCCCTCTCTGACGTGTTGCTTTGAATCACTGAACTAAGTTAGAGTTTCCATAGGCTTTTGAGCTGATACCTTCTTCCCTTTACTGAAACAGACTTCCGGAGTTCCAGTGCAGGGTGCTCATCCTGCCTCCATTGTGTTGTGGCCTGTAGATAGGCTGTGTGTGCTTTTGCTACCTTCTTTCAACAGCCACTCCTCCTCTGATGCACATGCACTCCACCCTCTTCCCATCCTCATTTTTCCCCTTGACTAGTCTCATGACCATGCTCAGTGAGGATATTGGCACTTGTCTTTACTGTGACTTTTGTGGTCATTGTGGGAAACTTCAACCACCATGTTGGTTTCACATCTAGATCTTTTTCCTTAAATCCTAGTGATTTATCCCTCAACTACACTTCACCCACTTGTTCACGTGGCCACACCCTAGATCTTGTCATCACCTTTAACTACAATAACTACTCCACCTCTGACACCATGAACCCTGAAATTCTGTTTATTGATTGAATAACCTTTTAACTCATCTCCTCCTATTGATTGAATAACCTTTTAACTCATCTCCTCCTAGGTTCCACCAAGCCAGTTCTTAAGAAAATAATCTGTATTTTTATTTTGAGTAAATACATGCCTCCAACCAGAATAGATAGTAATAAAACATTTTGTGATATTTGTTGTATGTCTTATTAAATTGCAGAAAATGATACAAGATATTGAAGTCTCTTGTGCTAATAATCTCTTTCCCTCCTTGGAAGCCACCACCATCATGAATTTGGTTTGTGTGTATGTGTGTGTGTATAAGACGTAATACTGTTTCTCATGTTTTAAAATTGCCTGTGGATACACACACACACACGCACACACATACATCTACCAGCTATCAGAGATGATAAACTCTTGCCATTTGTGGCAATATGGATAGAGTTGGAAGGAATAATACTTAGTAAAATGAGCCAGGCGGAGAAATGGATGTTATCATTTATATGCAGAATATAGAAAAACAAAAAGGGCTAGATAAAGCCAAACTAAAAAGTAACTCATGAAAGCTGACTGTGGAGTAGGGTAACCAGAAATAGGGTTGGGGGAGGGGCGGTATGAGAACAAAGAAGGGAGGGAGCACAGGGATCTGTGGTGAACTCTCTGGGCTCTTCGGTGATGGGCACACTGAAGGGGAGATCCCACAGTTCTATTATGAAAACAATGATGTAAACCAATATTAATGCAATAAAAAATACAGAAAAAATATACTTAAAATAATTTGCATGCTGTATTGTCGCTAATTTGCGCTTGATTTCACCATGTTTTGAAAATCTACACAAAAAGATTTGTTCCTTTGAAGCATGTCAAATCATTCTTGTATCATATTATCTAACATGACATATTGTATATGTGTATTATAACTATATATAGTTTAGCCAGTTTTGACATTCATCATTACAAATAGCACTGCATGGCCCTCCCTGGTGGTGCAGTGGGTTAAAGCACAGCATTGAGAAGCTGAAGCCACTTCCGCATGAGTTCGATTCCCGCCTGCCCCGGAGGTGACCACATAGCGCGGCAGACCTCTCCTGACCCGCCCGCTGCTCCCCTCAGCAGTGTACTTCGTCCATCTGCCTGTTCTGCTCCCCACTCTGTCTCTGGTGAAGACTCTTGCCGCCTCTGAGCCTCTGGCCTATACCCCAGTTCTGTATGCACAAATAAATAAATCTTTAAAAAAAACAAAACAAAACAAAAACAAATAGCACTGCATTCAAATCTTGTCAATGTCTTCCTATTCAGAACAGTCAATGTAGTATGTTGCTAAAGTAAACTGAACTCAATGGTGCTTCTCTGTGAAATAGAAATTCTTCTTTTCATGGGTCTAGATCTCTGAGCATGTAGGTTGGCAAGTGGAAGACACCTGAGGCAACGAGAAAAATATTCGGTGTGAGTCTTAACTGGCCTGCTTGGCCGCCATTTTGGTTACCTGCAGTTCTGCCCTCTAACACAAGGTCAGAGCAACCTGGTCAATCAGTTAGCTGAATTGAAAGAATATAGTATACCAGACTCTAATGCTTAGTTTCATATGCTTAGCTATTATGACCATAGCAAATGACCTGATCTTTACATGCCTCATTCTTTTCACCAGTAAGTGGGAATGTGGAATTATCTACTTCATTGGATGATTGAAAATGTTATGTTTAGTAGGGTGTGACATATACTGAGTTGCATGTGTGTGTTAGATACTATTGTCATACTTGTACAAATTCCTTTAAGGTACATGACTAGGAGTTGAACTGTTGGTTGGTATTTTTTATTTTTTAATAAACCTCTTCTTTATCCTGTCTCCAATTTTTAGTCAGTCAGTCTTACCTTCCTCTGTACCCTAGAATCCATAATCACACTGGAAATGGTGGGCCTCAATCATGTTATAAATGTGATTGTTATCTGCATTGTGTAAGCATCTCAAAAAGGAGCAAACCAAGGCACCTAGATGGGTGTGGGCCGGAAAAAACAGTTGGTTTTAAGGGTACAAAAAGAGCCATCTCCTCCTGTCAGTCTTGTGGGCCTCTAATTCCTCTGAGAGATGTTACAGGTAATGACAATGAGTGGGCTAAAGTAATTTTCTGCTTCTTCCTTCTCCACCCTGCTCTTCCTTGTACCCCACCTTCCCTATGCATGCGCTCCTTCAAACAGCCAGCTAATATAAAATTGATTGCTTCATCTTGCATTTTTTGCTTTCTTCCACTGCTAATTCTCTTATATACTTCTCTCTTTTTCCCCCCCTTTGGTTCTGTTGCTAAGAAATGTGCTGATGTCCCTAGTTCTTTTTAGAATACTCCCCCAAATCCTTGTTCAACTAGAAGTCTGGTTTTCCTTTGGTGATGCTGTTTCCCTTTATGAACTGGAGCCTGCTGGCTTCTGGTGAAGTCATTGAGGTTGGTGGACTGAGTTTTGCAGTTATACTTGAGTTCAAATCTGAACTATATCACAGGTAAGCTGTGTGTGCATGTGAACTTCTAAAAACCTCAGTTTGAACACAGAAGTTTAAAGAACTCTCTTCAAAGCACTGTGAGTAAAAAAAGAGATGTGCCTTGATATGCCATATTGTTATTTATTTTTTTTTGAGCAGCTTCTAGCAAGGCCCATCTTTTACTTTAAATTATCCCTCCCTTCATGTACACGGTTTGGGCCCAGGAGAGTTCCTGTGAGTTGTACCCCTTTTTTCCTTCCCTGCATCCTTTACTAGGAGTCATTCAGTGTCCTTGTAAGACTCCTTACTTTTCTTTGTACTTACCTGGCCAATTCTAAAGCTGCGATTAACCCGACATCATTTTCTTTGCCTCTTGCCAGGTGTTGGTGAATATCACATATTGTGGTATGTTAGCTTCTCTCTACATTTTATAATAGATTTTTTATTAAGTTCTGCATATTGTCACACAATCTCTTTTCTCATTTCTAGTTGATGCCCTTTCCCAGACTCCTCAACAGATGCTTCAAACCTTTTCAGTGGAAAAGGTTCACTCTTCAGGTCTCCATCCTTCCTCTTCTAGTCCTTCCTTTCCTCTCCCTTCCTGTTTCTCTTTTAATAGGTCACTTCACCTTCTATTTTGATAAGATAAAATGATTTAAAAAGCATTAGGAGCCCACACTCCAGAAGAATGTTTCATCGAATAAACAACATAGCAGACTTTGAAAGGAAAACAAAATTGCAAGGTTATCAAGCTATAGTTAGTCTGATCTTATGGATCAAACTGCAGTTTCACTGTATTATTGATTTTCATACTTGTAGGTGTCAGTTCAAAGTTGCAAAAGTCTGGGAGACTAGTTTTTTTTTTTTTTTTTTACATTAAGGAGTCAGTAATCTATAGGAAAGGTGTAAGACCTCATGATTTGGGGAGACTAACCCTGGGTAGAGTCTTTTCCCTTAGTTTTAGCTTATCTCAGAGTAAAATTATTTTCTCCTTTCTAACTGTGGGGCCTGTTGTACTTATTATTATTATGATTCTGGGCAAGGGATCAGTTTTGCTTTCTTCCTAGGGTCCAACAGATGTGAATTGTGACTCTTATTTTGGTGTCTGAACTATTTTCCCTGCTTCTCCTACTTTGATTCATCTTTATCAATGTCCTTCATACTTAACTTAGAGCTTTCCACAACCCTCCTCCAACTTCCTTCTTTTGCCTGATACTCAGGCCTACATGCTTTAGCTAGAGCCATCTCCTCTTTGGTCCCTGATCTCTTTGGTCCCACACTATTTCCTTGATGTCTTTACACATGGAGTTTCTTTCTCTGCCTGTGAAGTGAGGATATAGTGCACCATTGATTTGTCAAACTGTGTGCATCTGTAACTGCTGATTTAACATCTTCAATATCTGGATCAGGACCAAACAGTGCCTGGGAGGCTGCTCAGGGAGCTTTCATAGATGGGGTAGATCACAAATGGTAGGGGAATATGAGAACACAGTAGGAGGTAGGAGGGTAGGATGCAGACAGACACCTCTGAATTTTGGAGGAAATGGATGGAGGGAGGATCTTTGTTTTTTAAAAAGTACAAGACTGTGGTGGTCATTTGTAATTCATTCATCATGAACTAATATGGCATGCACTAAGGAGAACTAGGTCAGAAATGCAAACCTCTGGAATTGCAGCTAATGAGAACCATTAAGTGTGATGAGATAAGTAAAATGTGAAGAGATGAGTTCCAAGCAGGTCTCCTCCCTTGGAAATTGTTCTGAAGTGCTGTTGGTAAGGAGTGAGGTGTTTCTCAAGTGTCCCTCAGGGGCATTAAGTATTCTTGTATTAGGGTAGGGAAAGGAGAGGCGGAGGATGAGTATCAACTGGCAGGTCCCTAGAAGTGCCCAGATGAGGGGGTACTGTGGTCCTATATGTTGACTGTAGTTGTTTAAAGAAATATTACTAGACGGGGACACTGTCAGATCTAAAACCAGGCTCTGCAAATGTAAGTCAGTTCTTGACTTTTCAGCCTTAGTTTCCTTTTCAATATAATGAGTATAACACCAGCACTGGTAGTCACAGGGTTGCAACTAGAAGGGAATTCTGCAGAAATAAAAAAATACTAAGTAATACATATAAGTACATAGTTTATTATTCCCAACACATACAGTTCTCAATAAAAATGTTAGATTGTATCCTTTCTCTTTTAGGACTTATTGTTAAGCTTCAAGTTACTCTAGTATGATAGAAATGAAATTTCTTTGCTTTCTCACACCAGAACATTTTCCTTGCTCTTAACTTCTGAAATTTGAAAGAGGCAAGGAATCACATCAGAATGTTGCCTGGAAAAAGGGTCAGGGTTTGGTCCTTGTAGATTCGGACATATATACATGTCTGTGTCTAGCTTGGTCTACAAGCTGTTTATATCTAAAGTTACTTGGAACTGAAGATTGAAAACCAGGACTACAGAATTAATTCACAGACAGAAATGCACAATCTAGAACACTAGGTATCTGTATTAATCTGGCTAGTGTTTGCTTTCTTCTTTGGGTAAATTTATAGGGAGCCAAATTTTAGCAGCTTCCTGGTGAGTTGCAGGTTCCAATGAGATGGTTGTGGGTATCACATGATGACATCATCAGGCAGTGATGAGCTGAGTCCTTTATTCTGCAGCTGGGACATGCTGGACTCGGTTTGCCAGTGGCCAGGTTTGTGAGAGCACTTTCTCCCTTAAGCATTGAGTCATTGGACATTGATGATCTTTGAGTGATCCTATTTCTTATGAAGTAATTTGAGCTTTCCAAGTAAGTGTAAAGGAAAAATATATGAAATAACATTTTAATAAAACTTTTGGCTTCTTTATTCCTTTCCTCATTCCAGAGCTACCACTATGCTGAATTGGGTATTTCACATTCCTACATATATATATTTGCATTGCATTTACAAAATACATATTCACTACAAATTATGACATTACTGTGTATATTGTACATTAATTGTGTCACACCATCGTATATGTGTTTTTCAGCTTTTTCACTTAGCATTCTATTTAGGGACTTGTGCATATTGATCTGTATATATTGTGGGGGGAAACAACTTTCTTCTAAGTGCTTTGGTCTAATAAATAAATCAATCTAAAATAGATTGACAAAGGGGAAACTTAAATTTCTAGGTACAGGAGCTCAATGAAAATGGGACTCGCAATCAGGCTGTTGAGGCTTCCATACCATCCCGAGGTAAGAAAAAGGGCATTAGGTAAGAAAATGGGACTGTTAAGTGGATGAAAATAATTTATAGGAGGATAAAAGGAGCAAATGTATGGTGAAGAAATTTTTTCCCTGCCATGCAGACATGTCTTGCTGATAGACAAAGTTACCTGTGGTAATGGCCCTCTTCCTCATAAGGTTCCCTACCAAGTTCTGTCAGGCAGTAAAGGGAGAGGAAACAAATTCTTCCTGAGTCTTCTAGGCCTTGAATACCTTTAGTCAAAGTCCTCCATATGCCCAAGTGTCATATTTTACTTCCCCTTCCTTTGTAATTTGAGTTAATTACTATTGATTGCTCTGTAGCATTCTAGTATGTGGCCAAGTTACAGTTTATTTATCTGGTCTCCCTTGAACATTTAGAAGTTGCTTTCAGCACTTGGCTGTCTCTGGCATGGCTGTCATTTGCTCCCTCATTGAACACGTTCATTGACCCATATTCTAGCAACACTGGTCATTGGTGAAATTTAGTATTTTCTAATCCAGTGGGTAGAAAAGGTATTTCATTTTGTTTTAATTTTCTGTTCTCCTCATGGTCATTTTTAAAATGTCACTTGGTGATTCAGTATGTGTTTGGTGAATTATCTTTTTATAAGTTTTGCTATATACTTTCCTCATTTGATATTTATAAGTTCTTTGTGTAATCTAGCTTGATGTTTATATCATTGAAGAATTTTTATTCTTGTCTGTGGCTTGTGCTTTTTAACATTTTAAGAGTGTCTTATGCTGACTATAATTTAATTTCAACATTAATGAAATTTTTCTTGTGGCTTTTGTATTTCTTGTTTAAGAAATCCATTCTTACTTTGAAGTCAAGGATATTCTATATTTTCTTAAAAGATAAAAAAGTTCACTGATTACACTTTCAATTTTAACTTTCTTGGAATTGATTTTGTATGTGGTGTGAAATGGATATATAATTAAAAAATACTTTGGTAATATTAAGTGAAAGCTTTTCTCCTTCAAGTATATAGAGCCATTAATGCTTATATGAAATATTCATTTGTCTGTTCCTGGAAGTATGTAAGTTTTCTGTCCTTAGATCAGTGCTACACTGTCTTAAATGATTTAACTTTTATTTTTATATCTGATAAGATCACATTCCTTTTCCTTCTTTAGCTTAAAAATTATCCCAGCTATTTTATTTCTGAATCTTAGCCTTTCTATATAAAGTTTCAGAATTTGTGTTTCAAAAATCTACATGGAAACTATAAACAAAGGCAACATTTTTACACATTTCAAATATATATTTATGAGTATTGACAAAACTTATTTCCTTTTCTTTATTTCTTTTTTTTTGGGGGGGGGGCACAAGTTAGAGTTTAGGCCAGGAGGTGGCCTCTTGAGAGGGAGGAAGGGGGAAGTGGATTACCAGACAGAGTGGGGAACATAACAGGTGGATCTATTGAAATACACTGCTGAGGGGAATCAGTGGGCAGGACAGGAGAGGTCTGCTGTCCCATATGTAGGTTAGCTTCCTGTCTAGGGATGGAGGTTAGGCCATAAGGATGAAAGTACTGAGACTTAATCCCTAGGTCACTAAGGAGATGTGACAAACATATTTCCATGTTATTCTATGTAGAGTAATTCTATCACCTTATTTATTTGTGTCCCATTTTTATTTAAATCCTACTCCCAGCCCTAGTCAACCATTGATCTACTTTTAATTTTTATATTTATCTTTAACTAAAGTTTCATTAAATAGCATTATGCAACGTGAACTCTTACGTTTGATAAGTTCTTTTATTCAGTGTAATGTTTCTGACGCTATTCCATTTCCTATGTAGTAGAAAATCATTTTTTTTTCTTTGCCAAGTTGTGTTCTCTTGTGTATTTATTCATTGGTTGGTGGATATTTGGGTTGTTTCTAGTTTGGGGATATTATTAAAGCTGTAATGAACATTTATGTGAAATTCTTTTCATGGGCAAATGTTTTCATTTAACCTAGGAGTACAATTGTTGGTACCTATAGTCAAGTATATGTATCTCTATAAGAAATTGTACACTTTTCCAAAGTGACTATATCATTTTATTTTTCCCCTGGCATTACCAAGTCTTGGTGTTGCTCGTATTTCTAATTTTGGTCACTTTACTGGGTACTTGGTAGTATCTTACTATGTTTTACTATAGTATCTTAGTATGTTTAACTTGTAATTCTCTGATGAGTAGACTTTGAGTTCTTTTCCTGTGAGAATTGTCTTCTTTGTCTTTCTTTTTGGTCAAGCATCCAATCATATCTTTTGCTGATATTAAAGTTGAGTTGTTTTATTGATTTAAAAATTACTTCTATATCATGGGCTGCTTGTGAAGGAGTAATTTGAAACTTAGTGATTTATTTGAGATAGTTTCTAGTCTAACCATTTGTGTGAGAAGTGGAATGAAGTGAGATGAGACAAACATAAATATTTCATCACCATTATTTATTGCCAATTTTAATGCAATCCAGTTAGTTTTGATCCAAAGATGTGAAACAGATATGTTACAGCAAACGAAGGAACTAATGGCAGTGATAGTCTTCTTTTTCATTTGGGTACACTGGCATTTCCTGTGGTGGAAAAGCCAGTGAACTATGGAAATAGATTGGAGCCACTGTGTCCAAGCTGTTCCTCTTCCAAAGTTTTACAGCATGGGGGATATTTTTAAGAGTAGAGGCTGAATTCTTTGCATAACCAAATCAGAGCCCACATTTGGACCCTGACCTGATCTATCCCTGCTCTTTAAGAAATAACTGTCTCACTCACTGGCTATGGAGAGACACCTTATGCCATTTTTTACTACCTCTTGCAAGGTTACTGGTTAAAGATACACCCAAGAATAAGTGTTTGGTTGTTTTGCTAGAGAAACCAACTGCTGTATCTGTGCTTTTAAAGTTGTTTGTTCTATAATCATTGAAATGTGCCATTGCCCCAAAAGTTATTTGGTCCATATTGCTATAAGTGAAGTATTGGCTCAAGAAATGGTAACGAAATTGTAATTTTTGTTCTTTAGAGATGTAAGTTTAGGTTTAGCATTGGTAATGAACTCTCAAAAAGATTGCAACTAAACCCCAAGCTCCTTAAGTGCTTTTCCCTTATTCTTCCAAATTTAGTCCCACATACTATAGCCCACACCTCTACATTCTTTGGAAGGACCCCAGTAACAAAGATGGAGTAAACAGTTACATGTTTAAAAGAAAAAGATAGAAAATGATGAGATGTATGTACTATTAAAAGAAGTTTCCTAATGAATTGCTTTGTCTACATTGTGTTACATTCCTTACATTGCTTCTTGAGTTAGTTCCACTTCTGTTTATTGCCCCTCTGTTCTTGGACATATTCATAGAGTGGGGTGCTACTGCTGAAGCCATGGGAACTTGAACTGATACTTCCCCTTCCATAATTACCTCCTCCTGTCTGATAATTGTAGCCACCTTCTAAATTACCTTCCTTACAAATTAACAGTGTATTAATAGTGTTGGATGTAGAGTGTCCATAGGAGGGTGTGAATTGTCCAAAGCCACAACCTAAGGAACTTTCTACTTGTGTGGAACTTCTTGATTGCCCTTCTTGATTACCCTTTGAATGGCTACAGCCAGATTCCCACTGACTCCTTTCTTGGCTTCCTTGCCTCCATGTTCTTGATGGTCTATCAGTACTCTCACATCCATCAGACTTACTACCTGAAAGGCTGTCACTGCCACTTCTTTTGTTTTGACTGTACCCTGACCATTCCTGGCCACTTCTCCTTGATTGATTGGGGGTTGAACCCCTTATGGGTCTACTGTATTCTTGAGTTGAACTTGATCTATATCGTCCTTGGAATTCTTGTTTCTCATGACTGGAAGATTGACCAGATCCATAAGCACTGTGCTCAGTGCAAGATGAATGACATGAGTTAGGCTCATACTTGTCAGAGCCAGAAAACTGATGAAATCTGGAACCAGGTTGTCCAGAGCTGAAGGAGTTATATGAACCAGCCCCATATTTTTCAGAGACAGAACAAGGTTGGCTATGGCTTAAAGAAGGGCTTGAACCAGACCAGTTTTGATCATGGCTGGAGGATGGAGCTGAACCTGAGCCATGTTGGCCACAGCTAGAAGACTGAAATGATCCAGACCGATGTTGGCTGTGGCTACAAGACTGACCAGAACCATGTTGATCATAACTAGACTGACCTGAGCTATATCCATGTTTGCCACAGCTTGATGACTGTCCTGAAGTAGTACCATGCTGCATATAACTAGAGGACTGTCCAGGCTCAGAGCCATATTGGCCATAGCTGGAGGACTGACCTGAACCAGCGTCTTGTTGTCTATGTCTAGAAGACTCAGTGGACCGGGTGTGGCCATAGCCATATGACTGAGCAGAGCTAGATCCATGTTGGCCACAACTAAAAGACTCTCCTGATCCAGAACCATTTTGGCCACAGCTAGATGACTGGCCAGAGTTAGATCCACATTGGCCAGAGCTGGAAGACTGGCCTGATCCAAATCCATGTTGCCCACAGCTAGAAGTCTGACCTGATCTTGACCCCCATCGCCTATTACTTGAAGATGGACTTAACTCATGTTGACCATAGCCAGAAGACTTACAAGAGGTGGATCCATGTTTGCCACAGTTAGAAAACTGACCAGAGACAAGCTCATGTTGGCTAGAGTTAGAGGAATGACCTGAACCAGAGCCATGTTGTTTGTGCCTTGAAGATTGAGTAGATCCATACTGTTCATAGCCAGAAGCCTGACCAGAGATAGATCCATGTTGGCCACAGCTTGATGACTGTCCTGAGGTAGAACTAGAGGACTGGTCTAATCCTGACCCGTATTGACCTGAGCTAGAAAACTGACTGCAGGGAGAACCATATTGTTTATGGCTAGAAGACTGACATGACCCATGTTGACCATAGCCAGGCTGCCCAGAGCTAGATCCATGTTGGCCACAGCTTGACGAGTGTCCTGAAGTAGAACCAGGTTGTCCATAACTAGAAGACTGGCCTGACCTATATGGATATTGAGCACAGGTAGAAGAATGACCTGAGCCAGATCCATGGTGTCCATTTCTAGATGACTGACCTGAGCCAGAGCTATATTGTCTGTGGCTACAAGACTGACTTGAACCATATTGCCCATAGCCAGGAGACTGTCCACAGCTTGATGACTGTCCTGAAGTAGAACCACATTGTCCATAACTAGATGATCCATGTCCATACTGGCCACAACAAGAGCCTGATATATGTTGTCCACAGCTAGAAGACTGACTTGATCCAGATCCATGTTTACTATAGCTAGAGGACTGACCTGAACCAGAGCCATGTTGCTTATGTCTACAAGACTGACTAGATCCACATGGAATGTAACCCGAAGACTGACCAGAGCTAGATCCATTTTGGCCACAGCTTGATTTCTGTTTTGAGGTAGTATCAGTTTTTCTATACCTAGAAGACTGGCCTGATCCAGAACCATATTGATCACAGCTAGAAGACTTACCTGAACCAGACCCATATTGGTCACAGCTGGAAGACCGACCTGAAACAGATCTATGTTGACCACAGCTTGAGGACTGACCTGAACCAGTTTCATATTGGTCACAGTTAGAAGAATGACCTGATCTTTGTTGATCATAACCAGAACACTGACCAGGACTAGAACCATGCTTGCCACAGCTTGATGACCGTCTTGAAGTAGAATCAGTTTGCTGATACCTACAAGACTGTCCTGATCCAGACCCGTATTGATCACTGCCAGATAAATGACCAGATCCAGAACCATGGTGGCTATAACTAGAGGAATGATCTGTCCCAGGCCCCCATTGACTATGGCTACATGACCGACTTGACCCATGTTGACCAGAGCCAGAAGACTGACCAGAGCTAGCTTCATATTTTCTACAATTAGAAGACTGAGGTGAGCCTGAGCCATGTTGTCTGTGACTGGAGGATCGACTTGACCCATGTTGACCATAGCCAGAGGGTCGTCCATAGCTAGATCCATGTTGGTCACATCTTGATGAGTGTTCTGAAGTAGAACCATGCTGCCCATAAGAAGAAGACTGGCCTGATCCAGATCCATATTGGCCACAGTTAGAGGACTGAGCTGATCCATATCCATATTTTCCATGTCTACAAGATTGACTTGACCCATGTTGACCATAGCCAGAAGACTGACCAGAGCTAGCTTCATATTGACCACAGTTAGAAGACTGACCTGAACCTGAACTATGTCGCCTGCGACTTGAAGATTGACTTAGTCCATGTTGGCCATAACCAGAGGACTGTCCATAGTTAGATCCATGTTGGCTACAGCTTGATGAAGAACCAGGTTGCCCATAATTAGAATCAGATTGCCTGTAAGTGGAAGATGGGTCTGATCCAGAGCTATATTGGCCACAGTTATAGGACTGACCTGAGCCACAAGAATGACTTGAACCATGTCGACCAGAGCCAGAAGACTGACTAAAGCTAGATCCATGTTGACCACAGCTTGATAATTCTCTCGAAGTAGGTCCACATTGCTCATAAGTAGATGACTGTCTTGATCTAGATTCATATGGGCCACAACTAGAAGTCTGACCTGAGACTGATCCATGTTTACCACAACTAACGGCCTGACCTGATCCTGAGCCATATTGATGACAGCTGGAAGACTGACCTGATGTATATCCATGTTGACCACAACTAGAAAACTGATCTGAGCCAGAGTTATGTTGTCTATGGCTATGAAACTGACTAGACCCACATTTACCATAACCTGAAGACTGACCAGAACTAGGTCCATTTTGACCACAGCTGGAAGACTGACTTGAAACAGACCCATATTGGCTGCAGCTAAATGACTTACCTGAGCCACATCCATGTTGGCTACAGCTAGAGAACTGACCTGATTCAGATCCATCTTGACCACAGCTAGAAGACAGACCTGAGCCAGAGCCATATTGTCTGTGTCTACAAGACTGACTTGATCCATGTTGACCATAGCCAGAAGACTGACCAGAGCTAGAACCATGTTTACCATAGCTTGATGCTTGTCCTGAACTAGATCCAGGTTGCCCACAAGTAGAAGATTGTTCTGATCCAGACCCATATTGGCTACAAGTGGAAGACTGATCCAAAACAGAGCTTTGTGGACTACAACTAGATGACTGTCCTGACCCAGATGCATATTGGTCACAGATAGACGAAGACTGATTTGATCCCTGTTGGCCAGAAAACTGACCAGAGTTATATCTATGCTGGCCACAATTTGATGTCTGTCTTGAAGTAGAACCAGTTTGCTGATACCTAGAAGACTGTCCAGATCCAGACCTATATTGTTCACAGCCAGAGGAATGACCAGATCCAGAACCATGGTGGCTACAGCTATAGGACTGACCTGACTCAGAACCATGTGGTCTATGCCTACAAGACTGACTTGACCTATGTTCACCATAGCCAGAAGACTGACCAAAGTTAGGCCCATATTGACCACAGCTAGAAGACTGAGTGGACCCAGACCCATGTTGCCTGTGGCTGGAGGATTGAATTGACTCATGTTGACCATAACCAGAGGACTGTCTACGTGGACCACAGCTAGATGACTGTCCTGAAGTAGAACCAGGTGGACCATAAGTAGAAAACTGGCGTGTTTCAGATCCACTGTTAGAGGACTGACCTGATCCATATCCATGTTGGTCACTGCTAGAGGTCTGACCTGATCCAGAGACATGTTGGTCACAGCTGGAAGACTGACTTGACCTATATCCCTGTTGACCATAAATAGAGGACTGACCTGAACCTGAACCATGTTGCTTGTGGCTTGAAGATTGACTTGACCCATGCTGACTATAACCAGAGGACTGTCCATAGCTAGATCCATATTGGCCACAGCTTGATGAGTATCCTGAAGTAGAATCAGGCTTTTCATAACTAGTAGATTGACCTGATCCAGGCCCATATTGGCTGCAACTAGAAGAGAGACCAGAACCAGATCCATGGTGACCACAGTTAGAAGAGTGACTGGATTTATACTTGTGTTGTCCATACCGAGAGGACTGACCCGAACATCCATATTGGCTATTGTTAGAAGACTGGCCTGACCCAGATTTTTGTAGACTACTATTAGAGGACTGACCTGAGCCAGAGAGATTTTGTCTGTGGCTACATGACTGACTTGACCCATGTTGACCATAATGAGAAGACTGACCAGGGCAAGATCCATGTTGGTCACAGTTTGATGACTGTCTTGATGTAGAACCAAGTTGACCATAATTAGCAGACTGGCCTGAACCATACCCATGTTTTCCTAAACAAGATGATTGGCCTGAACCTGATGCAGTTTGGCCACAGCCAGATGACTGATGTCTAGCCTGACTAGGGGTGCAACTTGTGCATGAACTATGTTTTCCATAACTGTCACTAGAACTCGAACAGTATCCTTGTTCTTCACATTTTCCTGATTGAGGTTCTGTATTTGTTTTTTGCCATCTCTGTTGAGAGGACTGACACAATTCATACCCTTGACCATAACCAGTAGTTTCATTTGAACTTGACCGGTGGTCTAGACCTCCACACCTCCTTGAACTGATTTCATGAGGCTGCGTAAGAGTTGATTGGGTCAATTTCTTCTTTTGTCTATTCCCTAAAGATTCAGTTGAGTAGGATGAGTTTTGCTCAGGGCAATAGGACTGACAATCTGAATAGTATATGTTTCTTAATTCTCCAATCCTCTCTAACTGATTTGCTAAGTTTGATCTTTTTCTACAATCGCTTGAATGAGTATCACTAACATCTTCACTCCCAAACCCTTGTTGATGTGAGCCGTTTTTGTTTTTCTTATTATCCTTGAGGTATCCTGAGCTTGAGTCTCTCCTTTCTCCAGTGCTTTGCCTGTGCCCAGAAATTAAACAGTTTCTTTGCTGTTTGTCTTTTTGCTTTTTTGAACGAGTGGAAGATTTTTCTTGTCTTTTGTCCTCATCTTCTGTTTCATTCTGTTCCTTGTGATGCCAGTGACGGTGGTCTCTCTGTTTTGACCCTGAAGCTTGGCAGTAATCTTTGCTGATCATTTTATTACAAGCTTGTGCCAGCTTGAATATCATCAGAAGATACTCAGTGAAATCCACTTTCTTGTTATGGTCTCGATCCAGGCTCTGCATGATGATGTCTACAGTGTCTGGATCATCTGGATTCTGAACAGGAACAAGATACAAAAGGCAGTTTCTGTCAGTACAGACTTCATTTAACTAACCATTTGAAAGAAGGCTGTAAAAATGTGAGTGCTTGCCTACTTTGGTAGAGCCCAACCACACAGACCTTTAGGCTGGAGTTACCTACCCTGTTAAGAAAGAGAGAGGAATATTCAATGAATGATGCAGTGAGAAATGGCTAGCAGTTATAACTGGAAGATGACAGGAAAAAGAATTATTTTTCATAAGGACTGAGTCAGATATGAATGATTAGATGATTTGAAAATGATTTTAGATACCAGGGTGAATTGCATATAACCTTCATTTGACTAGTTGAAATAAATAACTAATTCAACAAAGATTAACTGCAGACTTCTAACTTCCTAATTTTGAGTTAGATACAGAGGACAAGGTGGTGAACAAGTTTGATTTCTGGCAAAATGGAATTTAAAACTTAGTGGACCAACACATGAGTTTAATCACCAGTATTTTAATGGTTCTGTTAAAGTAAACTAGAGGAGACTCATTGGCATTCAGGAAGGTTTATGAGAGCAAGTGATAGCTTCTTAAGGATGGGTTGGAATTAGCCAATTGAAAGAGTAAAGGAGAGAGGGTCGGGTGCAAAGATTGTTCTAGGCAGAGGGAAGAATGTGAACAAAGAGCTGGCAGTGAGAGAAGTCTCATACAGGAACTGAAAGAAATTCAGGATTGCTACATTCAGTTTTAGCAGAGATAAAGGGAGCAGATCATGCCTTTTATATCTGTAGAGGAACTTTTAAATTTTTCTTGAAAGAGCTGGGAGCGATAGAAAGATTTTGAATTGAATTGTGAAATCATTGTATTTGTAACCAGTGCTGAAATTGGAAGTAGGAGTTAACTTAAAGTAGAGGACTAGCTCTAGTTATGGAGTGAAATTGATTTTTTTTTTTGAGATTATCAATGAGTTAGATGGAAGTTGGAAGTGCTTTCTGAGAGAGAAAGTTGGAATGGCTCCAGATTTTTGCCTTGGGCAGGTAGGAGTAGAGTCCAGAGGGGAAGATCATGATTTTTGCATCTGACACACATTGACTTTAAGACACCCATAGGAATCTAAAAAAATATTCTTCAGGCAGTTGTGTTTACAAAATGGAAGTTAGAAAGTTAGACTGGCCTCCCAAATTATTATTTTCTCAAATGACATTTTTTAAGGGGGAAGTTCGATTGTTTTATGATTTAGAAGTAGGATGCTAATATCTTTATTTCATTTCATAGTATCAGAATCTCAGAAATGGGCAGTGGTAAGGGTGTTCTATGTTGAAGAAAGATAAAGGAAGAGACAAGATGCATTAAATTTTCAGTTTTTTTGGGACCATCTCCATTTCAGTTCTATAAGAATCACTTACCTAATCAGGATATTATTTAATCTATGGATCTTACAAGGATCTATTCCCTTGGTCATGGTATAGAAATCTTAAAAGTCAACTTTGACCTTAGTTCATGCCTTTACCAAACCTTATCCTTGAGCGACAAATAGAGTTTTCTAGGAGTTTGTATGTAATAAGAAGGTAGGATGTGGTGAGCAGAAAATTGCAGCTCTCTTCATCCCTGACATGTAGTTATTACCTTCAGAATTTGATGAAACTCATTTTCCAAAAGTGCCTTCATTTCTTCTTTCTTTAACATGTTACATTCCTCATCTTGGCTGGCATATTCATAGAAGACATCGATGACAGTGACCATGCTTTGTACGAGTTTAGGCATCTTTTCGTAAATTTAACCTGTGAGGAAATGAAGGGAAAAGGGATATCAATCTCTTACTAGTTTTTTTTTACAAATATATAAATATTTCCTATCATTTGTAATAATTGTTTAGAATAATTTAAGCCAGGTTAATTATATCCTGTTGTAATAAGAACTTATTCAGAGATGAATGACTTGTTCAAGCCATGTGGCAAGAAAGTGATGAAATTAGGAACAGAATGTACATTGTTTATCTCTACTCATGAATGAATGTAGAGCTCTGACTTTCTGTTTTTGACTCCCTGCTTCTTCCAGAACTTTTTGTTCTGGAGCTTTCGAAATTGTGTGTTTACTAATTCATCCACTTCCTCAGCTCTTCTCTGGGTCCCAGTTGTCACACTGTAGAGAGACAGGTCCATCATCAAAATGGTGCCTGACTCCAGCTATACGGCAACAGTGGCTATGCTGGACCCTTAGACTTCTAGGTCAGATTTAAAAAACAAACAGGAAATATCACTGGCCTTAGTGATATGAAGCTTGGAGTAGATTCTGTTAGGTTTCAGTTTCTATTTTGATTCTCCAAGGAGGTACTGACCCTTAGGCTTTACTGACTACACAACAGAGAGAAAAAGTTCGAGAGTGAAGAATGCAGTATGTCTGGTGGAGATAGCCCTAAGATTTTTAAGAAAATGACCACCAAATGACAGTCTTTTAAAGAATGGTGATGGGATAATTGAGAGCCACATGTAAAAGTATGAAGTTGATTACTCATTGACATTACACACCAAAATAAACTCCAAATAGGCTACAGATATAAGACCTGAAAAAACAAAACACATAGACGGACTCATTGGTGATATGTTATATGATATCAAGAACGAAGATATATTTGGTGACTCAACTCTTATGGCAGGTAGTTAAAACAAACATTTGGGTATTTGTAAACTTAAAAACTCTTCTTCACAGAAAGAAAATATAAGACAATTAAAAGACTACCTACTGAATGGGAGAAACTATTCACACAAATATATAGCTGGTAGGTAAATACTACCCACGATCTATCAGAAACGTGCAATTCAACAATGAAAATATAAACATAATTGTGGAGAGCATATATGAATGAATTTTCACTGAAGAGCTATCCAGAAGAACAAAAGACATGAAAAATGTCACTTCTAATAAGAAATATTCAGATTGAAACTAAATGATGTATCATCTCACACCTGTGAGAATGGAACATATTCAACAGACCCCCCAACAACTGCTAGAGCAGATGTGGATTAAAGAGACTCCTTATATACTGTTAGTGGATGGTTTTCTGGATTTAGCTTAAAATCTAAAAATGGCAATGCCAGTGGCCCAAAATCCCATTGTTGTGTGTGTGTATTCATGGAATATGACGCTATCAGCAAAGCCCGAATATGTTCACAATGGTCAAACCAGCATTATTTACAAAAGTTAAGACATGGGAGTAGCCTAAAAGTCCAAGTAGGCATGACTGGATCTATAAGATCCACACATGAAGTATTACCTAGACAAAAGGAAGGATGACATGCAGCTATCTTTAGGTACATCAGGAATTGGAGAGAATAGTGTGTGTAGTGTAAGTAAGAATTATAAAAACATACATGGAGACAGTTTGATAATATAAAACACTTAAAAACATGTTAACATGAATAAACTTTCTGAGAGCTCTGAGATTAAGAGACAGGGAAGAAGGAAGGACAAGAAGTAGGCAGTGATGGTACCTCTTTGCTTCATTATTCATAAACCCTAAGTCCTGTTCACTTACCTAGTTGGTCAGAGGAACAAGCAGGATGTAGTCTGAAGCAGCTTCCAGGGTGCTGCTCGGTGGGGATGTGTCCCTTTTATAGAGGCAATATGGTCCATCTTTGGGAGGAGCTTCTCTTTGAGATGTCCTAATTCACTCCCAAACAAGCCCAGTTCCACATCCATCTCCACCTCCACTTCCACCTCCAAGGTATTTGCTTTCCTTATAGGATCATCTGATAATTGCATTAGCAACTCCTAAATCTGGGCTAGTATCAGGCCCACTGGCAAGCTTTTCTGGATCCTATAGAAGGACCTGCATATTCAGCAACATAGCATATGTTGATAACAAATGATACGGGCTTTAACTGAAATTGAATGGACTGTGCAGGGACATTGGGAGCAAATGTCACAGAATGGTGGAATTTGGTGTTCATAACAATATCTCATCAAATTCCCTTTTTAAGCTAAGTTTTTATCTATGGGACTCCAACTAAGCTGTCTCTCATATAGTCACCTCTGGTAATGGATAGTGGCTGCAGATACCCTGTGTCTCCTTACCTAAGTGTTTGCCAGATCTTAGTGGCCAATGTAGCTTCAGTTTAAAGCCCTACAGAACCTTAGCAAGACATAGATGCTATTTAGCAAAGTATTAAGTTTCTTTAATATTAGGTTCTCTCAAGCTCCATGTGCTTTCTTCCTATTGTTTGTATTGTTTGTTATACTCTAGCAGTAGTTAACTCCTTTATCTTTCCTGAATTTGTGTGTATAAATTTTCTTGATACGTGTTTCCTTATTATTGGTCTGGCAAACTCGTAGTCATTTTCAGACCTACATTAGACAACCTATATAAAATCTTTCTTGCATTACTAAAAAGGAGTTATAATTGTGTGCCTTTTAGAAAGTTTATTGTGATATCAATGACACTATTATAATATTTTCAAATTGTGTTTTGTCATTCTTATTTTACATAAAAGCAGGAAAATAGATAAACAAAGTAAATAAAAAAAATATCTGTTATCCTACTACCCAGTAATGGCTACTGTTAAGTATTTTGTGTATATGCTTTCATACACACAAACACATACATATAGTCTGGATGCCTATATCACTTCTAACCTATGAACTTCTTGAGAATAGGGGTTGGGCTTTCTTAGTCACTGTGTCCCTTGGAGGTATAGCATGCTGCTTAGCACATAAGGGTCTCCAGTAAATGTTCAGTTGAATTGAAAATGCAGTGAGTGTCATGACAACAGTGCTCTGTGTTCATCTGTTTATGCTTTTCCAGTGTTAGGGTCTGCCCTCTCTCTGGACAGCTACATTACAGAGGACGTGAGTTCAGCTGAATAGTATCCTCATCAAAGCATCAGGTAGCAACTTTCTGCTTATCCCCAAACCCTGCATTCACTGCAAAGGTATTGCAGAAATTTCTCTCACCTGAGTTTCATACCTAGACTTCAAGCCATAGGCAAATGATAAGTCACATGACTCCAAATTAACCATGATCAGTTTTTACACACACGTGCACACACATGTATGTGTATACACACATGTATACTACATATACATGTGTATATGTATATATGTGTATATATAATATGTATGTATACATGTATGTGTGTATATATGTATATATATAATACATATGTATGTGTATATATATATATATATTTTTTTTTTGTTTCCCTAAGAATTTTGTAGAATCAGTATCCATTCTATGACTATGTTTTCTCTGTATGCATGACTGGGGCCAGGTTGTCATGTTTCATCAGAGGAATGAGCTCTTTCAAGGTGTGACTGAGATTGTGGGATGCAGGGGAGGTGGAATTTGCTGAGTAAAGAGTAATTTCCTGCAGAGGCTGATGTTGCCACAGAGGGAAGAGAAGATTGATGGTAAAGGCTATCCCAGGTGAACGATGTTCTTTGGTGTTCTCCTAAACAAGAGGGTCAGCAGATGTTCTCTGTAAAGAGCCAGGAGTAAATATTAGTTTTTGTGAACCAGGCAGTGTTTGTTGCAGATACTCAGCTCTCCTCTTGGGCATGAAAACATCCATAGATTACATGTAAACAAATGAGCATGACTGTGACATGATGAAGCTTATTTATCCACATATGATCCATAATTTTATAATTGCCATTGTTACATTCCCTTTCCCCCCAAACATGTAGAAACATTTAAAAATGTAGAACACATTCATAGTGTGAGGGTCACACAGACATTGGTGATGGTCACCTCTGGGTCTGGGCTGTGGTTGGCACCCCTGGTTCTCTTCTGTATTTGCTTGTCAGGAAGACTCAGTAGGAGAAGAGTCTCAGAGGGAAGAGAAGGGCTGGAAATTGTGGGACATCAGAAACCCTAGTTCTTATAAGAGAAAAATGGGCTTTATGTATTTGTGAATGTGGGTGTGTGTGAGGTGATAGAGGAAGGGGGCCTTGCACTGTTCATAGACAAATTTTTATTTGATAAAAGGAAGAAATGTTTAACATATGTACCTTGTGAAGTTATGTTTTTCAGTTTCATTAAAGGAACTTTTACATGTTGAGTAAACAGTTTCAATTCTCTCCATTCTTTGTTATTAAATAGGCTTCATTTATCTTCACTGCATTTTGTTGAATTTTATTTCCTGTCTTGCATCATGGAAATAAGGCATTTTGTGAATGTGCATTTTCCCTGTTCTCTCTTTGAGATTTAGTCAAATTAATGTAAAGGTTGGGTATTCTATCATAAAAATTCCCCTCAAAATGGATTATTGATCTTACCAGAATGATTGAGTGGTCATAATATATGCCACTCACAAGTATGGTCAGTGGATTTAGGAAGGTTTAGAAATGTTGTCTCTGTAGATCTGCCTAGGGATTGCTTTCTTCTTTTGACAAAATTATAGGGAGCTAAAATTTTAGCAGATCCCTGGTGAGTTGCAAGTCCCAGTGACGTGATGATATCATCAGGCATTGATGAGCTGAGCCCTTTATTCTGCAGCTGGGATGTGCTGGACCAGATTTGCCAGTGACCAGGCTCGGGAGAGCACTTTCCCTTAACCATTTGAGTCATTGGGTACTGATGTTCTTTGTGTGATTCGAATTCTTGTGAAATAATTTCAGCTTTACCAGTAAGTATAAGAAAGTATATATTAAGTATTATTTTTCTTGAGAAAACTTTGACCTTGTTTAATCATTTCCTCCTTCCAGAGCTACCACTATGCTGAGTTTTGTATTTAACATTCCCATAAAGTTTTTTTTTTAATTTACCAAGTTGGTATTCACTACAAAATATATCTCAAATTATTGTATATATTCTGAGACTGTAGTAATGGTATAACACCACTATGTAAATGCTTTACTTTCTCAACCAACATTCTATTTTGGGCATTATGTGTATTGAGCTTCATATGTTGTAGGGGAGGAAAACCATTTCCTTCTGGGTGCTTTGGTTTAATTAAATCAATATAAGATAGATTGACAAAAAGGGAAACTTAATTTTGTAGGTTCAGGAACTCCATGAAAATAGGATTCACTTGCAGTCAGGCTGTTGAGGCTTCTATACCATCCCAAGGTAAGAAAAAGGGCATTAGGGAATGGGACTGTCAAGGGGATGAAAATAATTTATAGGAAGATGAAAGGACCATAGGTATGGTGAAGAAATGTTTGCCCTGCCATGCAGACACGTCTTGCTGATAGACAAAGTCACTTGTGTTAATGGCCTCCTCATAAGGTTCCCTACCAAGTTCTGTCAGGCAGTAAAGGGAGAGGAAACAAATTCTTCTGAGTCTTCTAGGCCTTGAATACCTTTAGTCAAAGTCCTGCACATGTCCAAGTGTCATACTTTGCTTCCCCTTATTTTGTAATTTGAATTAATTACTATCGATTGCTCTGTAGCATTCTAGTATGTGGCCAAGTCACAGTTTATTTGGTCTCCCGTGAACATTTGTAAGTTGCTTGCAGCACTTGGCTAACTCTGGCATGGCTGTCATTTGCTCCCTCAGTTACCAACTCACACATTCATTGACCCATATTCTAGCAACACTGGTCATTGGTAGAATTTAGTATTTTCTAATCCGGTGGGTAGAAAAGGTATTTCATTTTGTTTTATTTTTCTGTTCTCCTGATGATCATTTTTAAAATGTCACTTGGTGATTCAGTATGTGTTTGGTGAATTTGTTTTATAAGTTTTGCTATACTTTCCTTATTTATTTATAAGTTCTTTGTGCAATCTGGACATGGATCACTTGCTATTTATATCATTGCAGAACTTTTTTTTTTCTTTGACTTTTGCTTTTGACATTTTGAGAGTGTCTCTTGCTTTGCTGACGTGCAATTTAATTTTAAAAACATTCATGGAATTTTTCTTGTGGTTTTCTTGTTTAAGAAATCCATTCTTACTTTGAAGTCATAAGGATATTCTCCTGTATTTTCTTAAAAGATAGAAAGTTCGTATCTCATTATGGTTTTATGACACAAGCTATGCAACTTCTGTCAACTGACAAATTCCGGATGGAAGGCAAATGCTCTGAAAAATCAGAATTTCCATTGCTAACTTATGTTATGACCTCCCTTTTTTGTATAATCATAATATCAGAAATAATCTGAGCAACCATCAGTTTGCAACTGGATTACCTTAGCTTCATAAATTGGCTACCTGGCCAGGCAAAGTACTAGCTGCCCCATGGCAGACATTCCTCTTAGTCCGGAGACAAAAAGCAAGCCCCAGGAGAGATAAGACCCACCAGAGCATCAAGACTCATGGGAAGCTTTCTTGGTCTTTTGAAACAAAAAACAAATCTCAGATAAAATTCCCAGGGCATAAGGACTCATGGACAGTTTCCTAACATTATTGACACAGGTTTTGCTTAATGCATAACTATGTGACTTCCTCTTAATTTACCCTTTTCTTAAATCTCTAACTACTTTCTGAAAACAAAATAAATTTCCTAAAACAAATACTAGCTACTCTCTGCTACCCTTAAGTTAGCCATTAGCTTTTCTTTAGTCATCACTGATGACTTTGCTAACACAATTTATTCCTTCCCCAGGACCCCTAAATCCTTTGCTAACAGCTCATCCTTTCCCAGGCTACTTATCCTTTGAAGTCATAGTTAAACATCCTTATACATGAAAGTAATCACAAAGATGTATAGTCTAGTATGCCCTAAAGTGTCAAGAAGAGAATGCATTTTTCCCCTCTTCCTTTAAAACTTTTGTGCTGATTTCTTATTAACTTAACCGATTCATTATTGTAACTAACTACTTGCTAAACAGTATAAATAAAGACCTGCTAAAAACATGAGCAGGAAGACTTGCACCCAACTCTGACTCCCATGTCTTCCTCGCACCCGATCCCCTTCCCCCCTTCTAGGAATCTCTGCTTGCCAACACCACTTGCACCTTAAGACCCTGCCTGTTCTGTCCTCCAACAGCCTGTGATTGGGGCCGGTCCCCGACAGTTTTAGTTTGCATGTTCCTTATTACAAGTGATGTTGAACATTTTTTCATATGCTTGTTGGCCGTCTACATTTCCTGTAGCTCTTCTGCCCATTTTTTGATGGGGTTGTTTATTTTTGTTGAGGTTCATCAGTTCTTGTATATTTTTGTGATCAATCCTTTATCATTGGTATTGTGTGTTAAAATTTTTTCTCAATCAGTGGGATGTCTGTCTGTTTTTTGCAATGTCTCTTTTGCTGTACAGAAGTTTTTCAACTTGATGTAGTCCCATCTGTTTATCCTTTCCCTCACTATAATTGCCTTGGTGCTATATCTTTAGAGATGTTACTGAGGTGTATGTTGTGTAGTGTTTTGCCCATATTTGCTTCCAGGTATTTTATGGTTTCCAGTCTTATGTCCAGGTCTTTAATCCACTTTGAGTTGATTTTTGTGCATTGTGTGAAGTAGTGATCTAGTTTCATTTTTTTGCATGTAGTGTCCCAGTTTTCCCAGCACCATTTGTTGAACAAACTACCTCATCCCAGTGAGAATGGCACATCTTAAAACAACTAACAACAATAAATGTTGGTGAGGATGTGGAGAAAAAGGAACTCTCCTGCACTGCTGGTGGGAATGCAAACTAGTACATTCACTATTGGAAAACTATTTGGAGGTTCCTCAAACTGCTAAAAATGGAGCTTCCATATGACCCAGAAGTCCCACTCTTAGGTATCTACCCAAAAGACACAAACCACTGATTCAAAAAGATACCTACACCCCCCCCCATGTTTATTGCTGTTTTATTTACATAGGGAAGACATGGAATCAACCCAAATGCCCAAAAGTAGATGACTGGATTAAAAAGATGTACACATACACAATGGACTATTATTCAGCAATCAAAAAGATAAACCCATGCCTTTGGCAGCAACGTGGATGGAGCTGGAAGGGGTCATGCTTAGTGAAATAAGCCAGAAAGAGAAAGGTGGGGTGGTTTCACTCATAGCAGGGGCATAAAAGACTGCTATGAGTGTGTGGGAAATAACAATGGTGAACAACTATATACCAGAAACTTTTTACTGGGGTGAAGTGAGGAATGGGATCAAAATGGTGGGGCACACGGAAGTGCTTGGGACTGTGGTGATGGCACATGCATGAACTACTGATGGGAAATCTATGGGGATTACAACTGAGATGGAAAAGGGCATAAAATTATGTAAAAATAAACTTATAATAAAAAAGATAAAAAGTTGATTACACTTTCAATTTTAACTTTCTTGGATTGATTTTGTATGTGATATGATATGGATATATAAAATAATACTTTGATAGTATTAGTTGAAATTTTTTTCTCCCCCAAATATGCAGTGCCATTAATGCTTATATTAGGTATTCCCTGGTATGTTTCTGGATTTTGCTCTATGTTTGTCTTTATATCAGTTCACACTGTCTTAAATGATGTAACTTAATTATTTTGGTATCTGGTAAGATGACATTCTTTTCCTTCT
Source organism: Condylura cristata (assembly GCF_000260355.1). Taxonomy (NCBI): domain Eukaryota; kingdom Metazoa; phylum Chordata; class Mammalia; order Eulipotyphla; family Talpidae; genus Condylura; species Condylura cristata. The sequence goes on from NW_004567141.1 coordinate 1,933,659, forward strand.
GAAGCTTAAAATTTTGTTCTAGACATTTTTGAATCTTAGCCTTTCTATATAAAGTTTCAGAATTTGTGTGTCCAGTTTTACAAGAGCTACATGGAAACTGTAAACAATTTCACATTTTTATACTTTTCAAATATACAACAGTGTTTTGATAAAAACCTGTTTTCCATGTAGAATTATTCCATCACCTTATGACTTTGTGTTCCTTTTCCTAGACCATTTATTATTCTACACCCAGCCCTAGTCAACCTTTTATCACCTTTAATCTTATATTTGCTTTATTAAAGATTCATAAAATAGCATCATGCAGTAGGTTCTCGTGTTTGACTTCTTTTGTTCAATGCAATGTTTCTGAGGCTAAGCCATTTCATGTGTAGCAGAAGCTTATTTGTTTTTCTTTGCTTAGTTGTATTCCATTGATTTTTTAAATTTATTCATTGGTTTGTGGACATTTGGGTCGTTTCAGTTTTTATGGGCAAATGTTTTCATTTCTTCTAGGCGGTGATGTTGGTTTTTAGTCAAGTATATGAATCTTGATAAGAAATTGTACACTGTTTTTAATGTAACTGAATTATTTTATTTTGCCACCAGTCTTGGTTTTGGCAGCATTTTTAATTCTGACATGGGTACATGATAGTAAATATGTTTTAATTATATGTAGTTTGTAATTCTCTGATAACTGGTAACTTTGAGTTCCTCTCTGTGAATATTTTCTTTAATCTGTCTTTCATTTTGGTCAAACATCCATTAAATCTTCTGTTATTTTAAGGATAACTTGCTTTATTTATTTAAAAATTATTTATATACCCTGGATTTCTTGTGGAGGACAGTACCCTGGAAACTAGCAATTTATTTGAGCTAGTTTTCAGTCTGGCCAATATATATGGAAGTGAAATGAAAAGAGATGAGACAAACCAGTATTTCATCACCATTATTTATTACCAGTTTTTCCCCAATCCATTTATTTTTGATTAAGAGACATGAAACATACGGGTTACAGTCAAACTGGGGAATTATAGGCAGTGGTAGATAATCTTCTCTTTCATTTGGGATCAGCGATATTTCTTATTGGTGGAAAGGCTAATAAACTATAGCAGTAGATTCAAGTCATTTAAATTTCATGCTGTTGCTTTTCCAAAGTTTTCAGCCTAGAAGAAATTCTTAAGAGTGGGGCTGAATTCTTTGCACAACAAATCAGAGCCCACATTTGGATCCATCTGTGCTCTTTAAGAATTAATGGTCTCACTCACTGGCTATGGGAGACATCTCATATCACTTTTTAATTCTTCTTGCTAGGTTACTTCTTAAAGATATAACTGAGAGTAGGCATTTGGTAGTTTTGAAAAGCTAACAAACAACTGTATCTGTGATTTTAAGATCTTGTTTGTTCTATGATCAATGAAATGTACTATCACCCCAAAAAGTATTTGGTTCATATTGCTATAGGTAAAGCTCTGTCTCAAGAAGTGGTAATGAATTATTAATTTTTATCCTTTATAGATGTAAGCTTAGGTTTGGCTTCAGTAATGAGCAGTGAACTTTCAAAAAGATTGCAACTAAACTAAACCCTGGCTCCTTAAGTGCTTTTTCCTTATTCTTCCAAATTTAATCCCATATGCTATCCAATTCAGAATTTTCTAACAAAGTATACCACACCCTTACATTCTTTGGAAGAACCTCAATAACAAGGAAGGAGTAAGTTTCATGTTTAAAAGAAAGAGGTACAGATCATATTTATGTACTTTTAGAAAGAAGTTTCTAAACCAATTGCTTTGTCTACATTGTATGTGTTGTATCTCTAACATCGCTTATTGAGTTAATTTCACTTCTCTTGTATTGTTCATCTCTAAATCTAGTACCTCTGTTCTTGGACATATTCATAGTGTGGCATGCTACTGCTGAAGGCATAAGCACTGGAACTGATACTTCCCCTTCCATAGTTTCTTCCTCCTGTCTGATAACTGTAGCCATCTTCTAAATTATCTTCCTTACAAATTAACAGTGTATTGATAGTGTTGGATGTAGAGTATCCACAGGAGGGTGTGAATTGTCCAAAGCCACAATCTGAGGGACTTTCTACTTGTGTGGAACTGCTTCTTGATTGCCCTTTTTGATTACCCTTTGAATGGCTACAGCCACATTCCCACTGACTCCTTTCTCGGCTTCCTTGCCTCCATGTTCTTGATGGTCTATTCGTACTCTCACATCCATCAGATTCACTACTTGAAAGGCTGCCACTGCCACCTCTTTTGTTTTGACTGTACCTGGACCATTCCTGGCCACTTCTTGATTGATTGGGAGTTGAACCCCTTCTGGGTCTACTGTATTCATCATGAGTTTCAATCAAACTTGGTCTACATCTCCCTTGGAATTCTTGTTTATCATGGCTAGAAGATTGACCAGATCCATAAGCACCTTGCTCAGAGCAAGATGAATGACATGAGTTAGGCTCATACTGGTCAGAGCCAGAATACTGATGTGATTGGGAGCCACAATGTACAGAAGTGGAGGGTTTAGCAGGCCTATATTTTTCAGAGACAGAACAAGGTTGGCTATGGCTGGAAGAATGACTTGAACCAGACCAGTGCTGACTATAGCTATAGGATAAAGGTGAGCCTGATCCTTGTTGGCCACAGTTAGAAGACTGAAATGAGCCAGACCTATGTGGGCTGTGTCTCTGAGACTGACCACAGCCATATTGAGTGGATCTAGAAGACTGACCTGAGCTAGATCCATGTTGGCCATAGCTGGAGGACTGACTTGGCTCAGAACCAAAATGGTCACAACTTGAACACTGACCTGAGCCAGGAGATTGACTAGAGCCATGTTGTCCAGAGCCAGAAGACTGACCAGAACTAGATCCATGTTGGCCACAGCTTGATGACCGTCTTGAAGTAGAACCAGAGGATGGGCCTAATCCTGACCTTTGTTGGCCAGAATTGGAGCACTGATGTGAGCCATAGCCATGTTGTCTATGGCTTGAATACTGACCAGAGCTAGATCCATGTTGGTCACAGCTAGAAGATTGACCTGATGTAGAACCATGTTGGCCAAAGCCAGAAGACTGACCTGAACTCGACTCAAATCGCCTATGAATTGAAGACTGACTTGACTCAGGTTGACCATAGCAAGAAGACTGACCAGAGTGGGATCCTTGTTGGCCACAGCTGGACCCATGCTGACGAGAGCTAGAGCACTGACCTAAGGCAGAGCCATGTTGTCTATTGCTTGATGATTGAGTGGACCCATATTGTCTATAGCCAGAAGGCTGACTGGAGTTAAATCCATGTTGGCCACAGCTAGAAGACGGATCTGATCTAGAACTATGTTGTCCATAAGTGAAGGACTGACGTGATCCAGAGCCTTGTTGCCTATGGCTGGTAGACTGAGTGGACCCATGTTGTCCATTGCCAGAAGACTGACTAGAGACAGATCCATGTTGCCCACAGCTTGATGACTCCCCTGAAGAGGACTGGCCTAATATTGGCCCATATTGGCCTCCACTACAGAATTGACTTGAGCTAGAGTTATGTTGTCTATGTTTGCAAGACTGAGTGGATCCCTTTTGTCCACAGCCAGATGACTGAGCAGAGGTAGATCCTTGTTGGCTACAGCTAGAAGATTGACCCGATCCAGAACCATGTTGTCCACAAGTGGAGGATTGGCCTGATCCTGAGCCATGTTGGCCACAGCTAGAAGATTGACCTGAACTCAACCCACACTTCCTACGACTTGAAGGCTGACTTGATTTGTGTTGACCATACCCAGAAGGCTGACCAGATCTGGATCCCTGTTGGCCATAGCTAGAACACCGACCTGAGTTGGAACCATGTTGACCAGAGCTAGAGGACTGGCCTGAACCAGAGCTTTGTTGTTTATGGCTGGAAGATTGAGTTGACCCATGTTGTCCATAGCCAGAAGGGTGACCAGAGCTAGATCCATGTTGGACACAGCTTGATGACTGTTGTGAAATAGAAATAGAGGACCTGCCTGATCCAGACCCATGTTGGCCAGAACTGGAGGACTGATCTGAACCAGAGTCATGCTGTCTATGGCTCAAAGTCTGAGTAGACCCATGTTTTCCATAGCCAGATGACTGAGCATAGTTAGATCCATGTTGGCCACAACTAAAAGACTGACTTGATCGAGAATCATGTTGGTGGTAGCCAGATGACTGTCCAGAGCAGGAACCATGTTTGCCAGAGCTTGGACACTGATGTGAGCCAGACTCATGTTGGCCAGAGCTAGAGGACTGGCATGAACCAGAGTCATGTTTTCCATTGCTGGGAGACTGACTAGAGCCATGTTGTCCAGAGCTAGAAGACTGACCAGAACTAGATCCACATTGATCACAGCTTGATGACTGTCTTGAAGTAGAACCAGAGGTTGACCCGTGTTGGCCAGAACTGGAGGAATGATGTGAATCATAGCCATGTTGTCTATGGCTTGAAGACTGACCAGAGCTAGATCCATGTTGGTCACAGCTAGAAGATTGACCTGATGTAGAATCATGTTGGCCAAAGCTAGAAGACTGACCTGAACTTGACCCACATTGCCTATGACTTGAAGACTGACTTGACTCAGGTTGACCATAACCAGAAGACTGGCCAGAGTGAGATCCCTGTTGGTCACAGCTAGAGTGCTTACCTGAGCTGGACCCATGCTGACGAGAGCGAGAGCACTGACCTGAGGCAGAGCCATGTTGTCTGTGGCTGGATGATTGAGTGGACCCATGTTGTCCATAGCCAGAATGCTGACTGGAGCTAGATCCATGTTGGCCACAGCTAGACGACTGACCTGATCTAGAACTATGTTGTCCATAAGTGGCGGACTGTCCTGATCCAGAGCCTTGTTGGCTACAGCTAGAAGACTGACCTGAACTTGACCCACATCGCCTGTGACTTGAAGACTGACTTGACTCAGGTTGACCATAGCAAGAAGACTGACCAGAGTGGGATCCCTGTTGGTCACAGCTAGAGTGCTTACCTGAGCTGGACCCATGCTGACGAGAGCGAGCGCACTGACCTGAGGCAGAGCCATGTTGTCCATGGCTTGATTGAGTGAACCCATGTTGTCCATAGCCAGAAGGCTGACTGGAGCTAGATCCAGGTTGGCCACAGCTAGACGACTGACCTGATCTAGAACTGTGTTGTCCATAAGTGGAGGACTGTCCTGATTGAGAGCCTTGTTGGCTACAGCTAGAAGACTGACCTGAACTTGACCCACATCGCCTATGATTTGACTCATATTGAATATAGCAAGAAGGCTGAACAGAGCTGGATCTCTGTTGGCCACAGCTGGAACACTGACTTGAGCCAGACCCTTGTTTTCCTGAACCAGAGAACTGACCTGAACACAAACCTTGTTGTCTATGTCTGGAAGATTGAGTGAACCCATGTTGTGCATAGCCAGAAGGCTGACTAAAGTTAGATCCATCTTGGCCACAGCTAGAAGTTTCACCTGATGTAGAACCATGTTGTTGGCCAAAGCTAGAAGACTGACCTGAATTCGACCCACATCGCCTATGACTTGAAGACTCACTTGACACAGGTTGACCATAGCAAGAAGACTGACCAGAGTGGGATCCCTGTTGATCACAGCTAGAATGCTTACCTGAGCTGGACCCATGTTGACGAGAGCTAGAGCACTGACCTGAGGCAGAGCCATGTTGTCTATTGCTCAATGATTGAGTAGACCCATATTGTCCATAGCCAGAAGGCTGACTGGAGCTAGATCCATGTTGACCACAACTAGACGACTGACCTGATCTAGAACTGTGTTGTCCATAAGTGGAGGACTGTCCTGATCGAGAGCCTTGTTGGCTACAGCTAGAAGACTGACCTGAACTCGACCCACGTTGCCTATGATTTGACTCATATTGACTATAGCAAGAAGGCTGACCAGAGCTGGATCCCTGTTGACCACAGCTGGAACACTGACCTGAGCTAGAACCTTGTTTTCCTGAACCAGACGACTGACCCGAACACAGACTTTGTTGCCTATGGTTGGAAGATTGAGTGTATCCATGTTGTGCATAGGCAGAAGGATGAGTGGAGCTAGATCCATGTTGGCCACAGCTAGAAGAATGATGTGATCTAGAACTATTTTGTCCATAAGTGGCGGACTGATCTGATCCAGAGCCTTGTTGTCCATGGCTCATAGACTGAGTGGACCCATGTTGTCCATTGCCAGAAGACTGACCAGAGCCAGATCCATGTTGCCCACAGCTTGATGACTGCCCTGAGGTAGAAATAGCAGACTGGCCTAATTTTGACCCATGTTGACCTGAACTACAGGATTGACCTGAACCAGAGTCATGTTGTGTATGTTCACAAGAATTAGTGGACCCCTGTTGTCCAGCGCTAGATGACTGACCAGAGGTAAATCCTTGTTTGTCACAATTAGAAGATTGTCCATAAGTAGAGGACTGAGCTGATACAGATTCATCTTGGCCACAGCTAGAAGATTGATCTGAACTCGACCCACATTGCCTATGACTTGAAGACTGAATTGATTCATGTTGACCATAGCCAGCAGACTGACCAGAGCTGGATCTTTGTTTGGCACATGTAGAACTCTGCCTTGATCTAGACCCATGTTTACTAGAGCCTTGTAGTTCACACCTTGATGACTTTCCTGAAGTAGAACCATGTTGCCCATCAGAAGACTGGTAGGACCTGGACCCAGTTTGGCCAGAGTTAGAGGTATGACATGAGCCAGAGCCATGTTGTCTGTGTCTAGATGATTGACTTGACCCATGTTGTCCATGGTCGGTAGACAGACCAGAAGTAGATCTGTGTTGACCACACCTTGATGACTGTCCTGAAGTATTACTAGGGGAATGGCCTAATTCAGATCCATATTGCTTAGAGGTTGAAGCCTGACCTAAGCTTGAGCCTTGTTGTCTATGAGTGGACATATGTTGTCTATAGCCAGAAGACTGATCAGACCCAGATCCATATTTTCCACAGTTGGATGACTCACCTAAACTGGATCCTGTACTAGCCTCATGGCTTTTATGAGATGAAAATTGACTTGAGTCACAATCATATTTTCCATTATTGCACGATTGCCCTACTGCAGAACCATGTTGTCTTCCATAGCTGCCTGAATGTCCACCTGAGATGGTTTCATGGTGTTTTGGCATGGTATGACTGGAAGCAGAACCACATTGCCCACAGTTAGATGATGTTCCTGTTCCAAATTCTTGGTGGCCATGAGTAGTACTTTGGCTGTACTTTTTCTGAGTAGAGGATTGATAGGGACTTGGCTGATTTTTGCCACTGCTTATGGACTGGCCTGATTCAGACTCACACTCTTTAGAGCCTGAATACCGTCTTGATTCCAAACCATCTTTTTGCTGTCTATTAAGTCCTGACTGTCCACTTGAACTGCATCTGTGTTTCTTTTGATCGGAAAAATGACCAGAGTTAGAACATCCATAGTGTGCTGACTGACATGAATGAGACCTGTACTGTTCACAACTTGAGGACCTTGGGGAGCCAGATCTTTCTTGTTTCCACAAATTCCCTGATGGAATATTAGAACTGGATTCACGTCTTCCCTGACTAGGGTGCGGGTTCATGCTTAACCTATGTTTTCCATAACTCTCACTAGAATTAGAACAGTATCCTTGTTCTTCCCATTTTCTCAATTGTGATCCTTCTTTTGTTTTTTGCTGTCTCTGTTGAGAGGACTGACCTGAGGTAGACCTGTGACCACAACCAGTTGTTTCATTTGATCTTGTCCAGTGGTCTTGTCCTCCAGAGCCCCCTGAGCTGAATTCTTGATGTTGCCTACAAGGGGATTGTCTTGATTTCTTCTTATGTTGTCTATTCTGTGAGGATTCATTTGAGTCAGAACAGTGTTGGTTAGAACTAAAAGACCCATCCTCTGAAGAGTATGCATTTCTTTCCCCAGAGCTTTGCCTGTGCCCAGAACTAGAATGGTCACTTTGCTGTATCTTGCTTCCACAGTTCTGTTCTGTGACCCCTCTGGAGATTCTGGAATAGGAATATTTCTCTCCTGCATTACAACTTGAGTGACTGGGAGACCATCCTTGTCTTTTGACCTCATCTTCTTCTTCACTCTGTTCCTCATGGTGCCAATGACTGTGGTCTCTCTGCTTTGACCTTGAAGCTTGGCAGTAATCTTTGCTGATGATTTTGTTACAAGCCTTGGCCAGCTTGAATATCATCAGAAGATACTCAGTGAAATCCACCTTCTTGTTAAGGTCTCGATCCAGGCTCTGCATGATGATGTCTACAGTGTCTGGATCATCTGGATTCTGAACAGGAACAAGATACAAAGGGCAGTTCTGTCAGTATTGACTTCAATGAGCAAACCCAGTGAAATAAGGCTGTAAAAATGTGAGCACTTGCTTAATTAGGTGGCTCTCGATCACATACGATTTACCTATCCTGTCCAGATTGAGAGAAAGGAATATTCAATGAATGATGTAGTGAGAAATGGCTTGAAGTTGTAATTATTTTTCATGAGGATGGGTCAAATATGAATAATTAAATACTTTGTAAATGAAAATTTTGTATACCAGGGTGAATTACATATAATCTTCTTTTGACTCATTGAAGTAAGTAAATAATTCAACAAAGCTTCCTAGTATTGAGTTAGATACAGAGGATAAAGTGGTGAACAGTTTGATTTCTGAAAACAAACAAATAGATGTTACTGCTTAATGGGCTAACACATGAAGTTAATTGCCAGTATTTTAATGACTCTGAGAGTACAGCAGAGGAGAATCACTGGGGTTCAAGGAAAGATTGTGAGAGGAAGTATTTTCCTTGTAGGATGGATAGGAATTAGCCAAAAGGAAGAGTAAAGGAAAGGAGGGACAGGCATACAAAAATATTGTCTGGACATAGGGAAGGATGTGAGCAAAGAGGTGGAAGTAAGAGAAGGCTTATAAATGGAAGTGAACAAAATTCACGATTGCTGATTTTAGTATCAGCAGAGAGAAATAGCAAGTAGATTATGCATTTTTAGTCTTGGAAAGAAATTTTTACATTTTTCTTCAAAGATCTGGGAGCTATTGAAAGATTTTTAATTGAGTTGTGAAATGATTATATTTGTATCCAGTGCTGAGATTGGAAGTTATATTTGGCCTGAACTACAAGTCTAGGAATATTTATGGAATGGAATTGGTGGTTTGAGTTTATTGATAATTTAGATGGAAATTGGAGGTCCTTTCTGAGAGAGGAAGTTAGAATGGCACCAGATTTCTATCTTAAGCAAGTAGGTATATGGAGTCTAGAGGGGAATATCATGTTTTTTTTTTTTATCTGATACACCAACTTTATGACACCCATAGGAACTTAAACAAAGTATTTACCAGACAGCTGTAATTACAAAATTGAAGACAAAGCTAGACCTAAAAAGTACTATCTTTTACCACATTTTTAAAGTGGTAGTCTGTTGTTATATGATATAGAAGTATTAGCATCTTATAGTATCAGAATCTCAGAAATGGGCAGTGGCCTGGGTATTCTGTTTGAAGAAACACTAAGGAGGAGAACAAGATACATTTCACTTGCAGTTTTTCTGAGGACCATCTGAGTTTCAGTAATGTAATAATCATTAACATAGAGAAGATATTATTCAATGTTTATATCTCAACAGGTGACTAGTGGTATCTCTTCCCTTGGGGATGTTGTAAAAATCTCAGAGGTCAATTTTTTGATCTTATTTCATGCCTTTAACAAACCCGTTCTTGGAAAACAAGTAGAGAGTTCTGTTGGAGTTTGTTAGGTGTCAAGAGGTAGGATGTGACGAGTGGAAAATTACAGCTGTTTTCAGTCCTGACATGGAGTTATTACCTTCAGAATTTGATGAAACTCATTTTCCAAAAGTGCCTTCATTTCTTTCTTTTTTAACATGTTACATTCCTCATCTTGGCTGGCATATTCATAGAAGACATCGATGACAGTGACCATGCTTTGTAGGAGTTTAGGCATCTTTAAGTAAATTTAATTGATCTGTGGAAAAAAGAGGGAGATAGTCATCTGTTGTGATTTTTTAAATGTATTTGAATAGCTCTGATTATTTGTAATAACTGTTTAGAGTCAATTAGGCATATAAAATTATATCCTGTTGTAATAAAGAACCAATTCAGAGTTGAATGACTTGTTCAAGCCAGTGGCAAGAAAGTGATGAAATGGTGAACAGACTCTCCATTGGTTATAACCACTTATGAGTGCATGTGGAGCTCTGAATTTGTTTTGGATCCACTGCTTCTACAAGGGGTACACTATGGACTATTTTTTTCTTCTGGAGCTTTGGAAATTATGGGTTTACTAATTCATCCACTTCCTCAGTTCCTTTTTGGGTCCCAACTGTCACACTACTTAGGGGTAGGTCCAACATCTACATGAAATGCCTGACTGCACTACGAGGTAGCAGTGGTGAAGCTGGACCACTACAATTTCCAGGTCGGAGAAAGATAAGCTATGGAAAGACCCCACAGGACTTGGTGATAATGAGCTGGGAGTAGCTTATGTTGGGCTCAGTTTGTGTTTTGATTCCCCAAAGAAGAACTTGCCCCCTGGTTTTACTGATTTGCAACAAATAGAAAAATCTCTTTACAGGAAAGAATATACAAGACAATTAAAAGACACTGTACTGAATGGGAAAGCTGTTCACACAAATACGTAGGTGATAGGTGAGTACTAGGCAGCATGTCTGGTGGAGATAGCCCTGGGATTTTTAATGAAATGATTCCCAAATGACACTCTGTATAGGAAATGGTGATGGGATAATTGAAGTCACACATAAAGGTATAAGGCTGATTGTTTATTAACAGCACACACAATAATATAGTCCAAATAGGTTTAATATACAAGACTTGCAACAACAATACACATAGAAGGAATCATGGGTTATATGTTCCATGATACCAACAATGAAGATAGTTTTGGTGACTCAACGTCAGTGGCAAGGAATTAAAAACAAAAACTAGCAATTGGGACTACACCAAGTTAAAAACCTTTCCAGGGAAAGAATATACAAGACAACTAAAGGACCCCTACTTAATGGGAGAAACTATTCAAATAAATATATAGCTGATAAGTGAGTACTAGTCAAGCTCTATGAGAAACATACAATTCAACAATGGAAATCTAAACCCAATTAAGAAGTGGATAGCAGATATGAATGAACATTTCACAGAAGAGCTGTCTAGAAGGACAAAAGAGACATGAAAAAGGTTCATCATCATTTCTAATAAGAAATATTCAGATTCAAACTACAGTGAGATACCATCTCACACTAGTGAGAATGGTTCAGGTTCAACATACCCCCAACAACATGTGCTAGAGAAGATGTGGTGGTAATCTAAATGGTGAAAACACTATGGACAGCTATCTGGATTTAGCTTAAAATCTCAAAATGATAATGGGATATATGGCCCAGAGTATGAAACTATCAGCAAAGCCTTCTTTATGCTTCACAACATTCTTACCAGCATTATTTTCAATAGTTTAGACAGTGTTGCAGCCTGAAAGTCTAGATTCAGGCATGACTGGATCTAGAAGGTGGATATATCCATACATGGAGTACTACCTAGACCCAAGAAAGAATGACATGCAGCCATCTTCAACAAAATCAGGAAGGGAGAGAATCATATAGGGCAAAGTAAGTGAGAACTATAAAAACAATATTGTATATAGGTTAAGAGACAGGGAAGAGAGAAGTACAAGGAGACAGCAGTAATGATGCTTTTTTGCGTCAAATTCATAAGGCTCAAGTCCTGCTCACTTACCTAGTTGGCCAGAGGAACAAACAAGATGTTGACTGAAGCAGCTTTCAGGGTGCTGCTTGATGAGGATGTGGTCTTTTTATAGAGGGGATAATGGTCCATCTTAGGGAGGAGCTGCTCTTTCAGATGTCCTAATTCACTCCCAAACTAGTCCAGTTCCACCTCCATCTTCACCTGTTAGGTATTTGCCTTCCTTAAATGATCATTGAGATTGCATTAGCAATTCCTAAATCTGGGCTAGTGCCTGCCCATGCCAGATTTTCTGGATTCTGTAGAAGGACCTCTTTCCATATTCAGCAATGTAGCATAATACGCTGATAACAGATGATGTGGACTTTTTTTTTTTTTAGGATTTATTTATTTATACAGGCCAGAGGTGTGGTGGGTGAGAGGATTTACCAGAGACAGAGTGGGGAATAGAACAGGCAGATTGACAAACTACACTGCTGAGGGTAGCAGCGGGTGGGTCAGGAGAGGTCTGTCAGGGTTCCCTGACTGGGGATTGAATTCATGCTGCAGTGGCTTCAGAGAGCTTCATAATGTGGTGCTTTAACCAGTTGTGCCACCACAGAGAACCCTGATGTGGACTTTTAACTGAAATTGAATGGAGTGTTTATAGGACATCATGGAGCAAATATCAAAAAATGGTGGAATTTGATGTTTATAAGATCATCCACTCAAATTCCCATTTTTTTATTAAAGATTTATTTATTTGTGCATACAGAACTGGGGTACAGGCCAGAGGTGCAGGGGCGGTGAGAGGATTCACCAGAGACAGAGTGGGGAGCAGAACAGGCCAACTGACGAAGTACACTGCTGAGGGGAGCAGCGGGCGGGTCAGGAGAGGTCTGCTGTGCCACATGGGTCACCTCCTGGGTAGGCGGGGGTCAAACTCATGTGGAAGTGGCTTTAGCTTCTCAGTGCAGTGCTTTAACCCGCTGCGCCACCAGGGATGGCCCCAAATTCCCATTTTAAGCTAAGTTTTCACCTGCAGGATTCCAGCTAAGCTATCTCCTGTGATATAATTACCTCTACGTATGGATAATGGCAGCAGACAACCTGTGTATATCTTTACCTAAGTATTTGCTAGATCTTAATGACCACTGTTGCTTTACTTTCAAGTCCCATGAAACATTAGGAAAAAATAAATATTTAGCAAGGTATCCAAAGATCTTTATTATCTGGATTCTCTTAGTCTCCATCCACTCTCTTCCTATTGTTTTCTTTGATTTAGCAGTAATTAATTACTTCACTTTTCCTGAATATACCATGTCACTTCATAGGTTTTCTTGGTATGTCTTTACTCATTATTTGCCTAGCACACTCCTAATCATTTTTCAAACTTACCTTAGACATCTATATGAAATCTCTCTTGCATACTATGTGCCATTTAGTAAGTTTATTGTGATATTAATGACATTCATAAAATCTTTTCAAATTGTTTTTCTGTAATTAGTATTTTACATAAAACCTAGGAAAAACAGATAAAGTAAATCAAGGAAGAAAATGTTGATAATCCTACTATCTAGTGATGGCTACTGTTTAGTATTTTGTATATAGGCTTACACACACACACAGACACACACACATATTTGTCTGGATGCCTGTGGCACAACTAGACTGAAATCCTTGAGTATGTGAATGGACTTTATTAGTCACTGTATCACTTGGAGGTACAGCATGTTGCCTGGCACAAGGGTCCCCAGTAAATGTTTCATTGAATTGAAAATTCTGTGTCATGACAGCAGTGCTCTGTGTTCATCTACTTCTACTTTTCCTAGGAGTAGGGTCTGTCCTCTCTCTGTACAGTTGCACCTTGGAGGACATGAGTTCACCTGAATAGAATCTGAATCAAAGCATCAGCGAGTTACTTTCTGCTTATCCCTAAGGACCTTGACCTGCCCTCTTTCTGCTGTGCGTATTGCAGAAATTTCACTCAGCTGAGTGACATTACCTAAAATTCAAACTTGTGCAATGTGATGGTCATGATTTGGGAAGGAGTGGTAGCAGCCATTGGCAAATGATAAATCACATGATTCCAAATTAACCATGATTAGGTTATTTTTTTTCTTCTAAGAATTTTTGTATAGTCATTATCTATCCTATGACCATGTTTTCTCTGTATGCATGACTTAGGCCAGATTGTCATGCTTCATCAGCGGAATGAGATCTTTCAAGGTGTGACTGAGATTGTGGGATTCAGGAGAGATGGAATTTGCTGAGTGAAAAGTAATTTCCTGTAGAGGCTGATGTTGCCACAGAGGGAAGAGAGGATTGATGCTAGACTATCCCAGGTAAACAGTGTTCTTGGGTTTTCTCCTGAACAAGGGGGTCAGCAGACGTTCTCTGTAAAGGACCAGGAGTAAATATTACAGTTTTTGTGGACCAGACACTGTTTGTTGCAATTACTCAGTTCTGCTTTTGTAGTATGAAAACATCCATAGATGACATATAAACAAATGAGCATGACTGTGTTTTGATGAAACTTATTTACCCACATCTGATCCATAAATTTTGTAATTTCTATGTCAGATTTATTTTCCCAACCATTTAACAATGTGGAAAACACTCATAAAATTTGTGTGTCACACAGACATCGGTGATGGTCAGTCTGGGTCTGGGCTGTGGTTGGCACCCCCGCTTCTCTTCTGAATTTGCTTGTCAGGAAGAGTCACCAGGAGAAGGGAGTCTCAGAGGGAAGAGAAGAGCTGGAAATTGTGGGACATCAGAAACCCTAGTTCTTATAAGAGGAAAATGTGCATTGTGTATTTGTGAATGTGGGTGTGTGTGAGGTGATAGAGGAAGGGACTAGAACCAGGGGCCTTGTGCTACTCATAGAAAGGAGGCAAATTTTTATTTGATATAAGGAAGAAACATTTAATATATCATCAACTGAAACAACAAGGAACTGTTTTTGTAGATTTAAGAATTTATTTTTCAGCTTTATTAAAGGATCTTTCATGTATTGAGTAAGCAGTTTTAATTTGTTCCATGTTTTGTTTTCAAATTGGCTCCATTATCATCTCTGTGTTTGTTGAACTTTACTTCCTATTTTGTGTGATGAAAACGAGGCATTTTGTGAAGGTGCGTTTTTCCCCTCTTCTCTGTTTCTGAGAATTACACAAATTATTGTAAATATTGGGTATTTTATTATAAACATTCTCTTCAAACAGATTATTTTTACCAGAATGATAGGATGTGCATAAATATATCCCACTCACATGTATGGTCAGAGAAGTTCTCTCTCAATGTCTGTATATAGCTGGCTATTGTGTATTTTCTTTTATTACTAAAATTACAGGGAGCCAAATGTTTCAGCAGGCTCCCTGGTGAATTGCAAGTCTCAGTGAGATGGTTGTGGGAATCACATTATGAGTATCAGTAGGGTTCTACTCAGTCTTCTAGCCATTCACAACATGGCTCTTGCTCAGTTCAGTCCCCTAGCTGTGGCCAGTATGTGTCTAGATTAGTCCAGTTTTCTAGGTCTAATTCAGGACAGTCGTTAAGCTGTGGACAGCCTGACTCTGGGTCATTTCTCTGGCTATAGACAACATGGCTCCATTCAGTGATCTGAGTTTTATTCAGCGTCTGGGACGTGCTTGACCACATTTGCAAGTGATCAGGCTTGTGAGAGCACTTTATCTCTTATGTATTAGATTCACTGGCCATTGATGATCTTTGTGTGATCCTATTTTTTTGTGAAACAAATTGAGCTTTACAAGTAAGTGTAAGGAAAAAGATATTAAACATCTTCTTGCTTGAAAAATCTTTTGGCTTTGTTCATTCCTTCAATCCAATTTTCTTCCCTGTCACCATAGCTGTCACTATGTTGAATTTGGTATTTAACATAATCAAAAGATTTTTTTTTTGCATTTACGAAGCACATATTCACTGCAACTACCCATTGCATTATTGCCTATATTATAAGACAGTATTAATGGTGACACACCATTGTATACATGTTTTACAGCTTTTTCATTCTGCACTCCATGCATATTGAGCTTCATATATTGTCAGGGAAGAAAACAATTGCCTTCGAGGTATTTTGGTCTGATAATTAAATCAATCTAAGACAGATAAGCAAAAGGAAGCCATAATTTTGTAGGTACAGGAGTTCCATGCAAATACATGACTCACTTGCTGTCTAGCTGATGAGGCTTCTGTATCATCCTGAGGTAAGGAAAAAGGGATTATGGGATGGAACTGCAGAGGGGAAGAAAGTAATTTATAGGAAGACGAGGGAAACAAATGTGTGGTAAAGAAGTTTTTGCCCTGCAATGCAGACATGTCTTGCTAATAGAAAAAGTTATCTGTGGTAGTGGCCTTCTTCCTGGTTCTCTACTAAGTTCTGTCAGGCAGTTAAGGGAGAATAATACAAATTCTTCTTGAATCTTCTAGGCCTTGAGTACCTTTAGTCAAAGTCAGCCCATGACTGTGTTGCATATTTCGTCCCCTTAAATTAATTAATTTCGATTGCTATGCTATGTAGTATTCTAGTATATGTCCAAGTCACAGTTTCTTTATCTGATCTCCCATGAACATTTGTAAGTTGCTTGCAGCACTTGGCTAACTCTGGCATGGCTGTGACATTGCTCCCTCAGTGGTTAGCAACTCACACGTTCATTGACCCATATTCTAGCAACACTGGTCATTGGTGGAATTTAGTATTTTCTGATACAGTGGGTAGAAAAGGTAATCTCATTTTATTTTTCTGTTCTCCTGATGGTTATTTTAAGTGTCTTTGGTGATTCCATATCTGTTTTGGTGAATTATCTTTTTATAAGTTTTGCTACACTTTTTTCATTTGATATTTATATTTGTACAGTCTGGCCATTGGATCACATTTTGTGTATATCTGTCACATTTTGTGTATATTTATTCTTGTCTGTGACATTTGCTTTTAACATTTTGAGAGTGTTTTGTATATTGATGGCAGTTATAATTTCATTTTAACAACATTTATAAAATTTTTCTTTGTGGTTGTTGTATTTCTTGTTTAAGAAATTCATTCTGGCCCTCCCTGGTGGTGCAGCAGGTTAAAGCACTGCACAAAGAAGCAAAAGCCACTTCCGCATGAGTTCGATCCCTGCCTGCCCCGCAGGTGACCACACGGAGTGGCAGACCTCTTCTGTCCCGCCTTCTGCTCCCCTCAGCAGTGTACTTCGTCGATCTGCCTGTTCTGCTCCCCGCTCTGTCTCTGGTGAATCCTCTCGCCCTCCACATCTCTGGGGCCTGTACCCCAGTTCTATATGAATAAATAAATCTTTAAAAAAATAAGAAATTTATTCTTACTTTGAAGTAAAATGATTCTCTGATATTTTCTTTAAAGCTGAAAAAGTTCACTGATCACACTTTCAAATTAACTTTCTTGGAATGAATTTTGTATGTGGTGTGAAATGGATATATAATTAAAAAATTTTCTGGTAATATTAATTGAAAATTTTTTCTCCTCCCATGTTCTTGATGGTCTCTTAGTACTCACATTCATAAGACTCACTAGTTGAAAGGCTATTACTACCACTTCTTTAGTTTTGATTGCACTCTGAGCATACCTGGCTACTTCTTGATTGATTGGGGTTGAGCACCTTCTGTGTCTACCGTACACATCATGAGTTCCACCAGAACCTGACCTATATCTCTCTTGGGTCCATGTTGACAAGAGCACTGACCTGAGGCAGAGCCATGTTGCCTATGGCTTGAAGATTGTGTCAACTCATGCTGACCATACCCAAAAGACTGATGAGAGCTAGAGCTAGATTCATGTTGGCCACATCTAGAAAATAATCTGATCCAAAACCAATTTGGCCACAGGTAGAAGAGTGATCAGAACTAGACTCTATCCCAGTGACTTTAAGACTGACTTGACTTGTGTTAACCATAGCTAGCAGACTGATTAGCACTGGATCTATCTTGACTACAATTAGAATACTGACCAGAGCTGGAGCCATCTGAGTGTGAGCTTGCAGACTGGCTGGAGGCAGAGCCATGTTGTGTATGGCTAGAAGATTGAGTAGACCCATATTGTCCATAGCCAGAAGACTGAGCAAAGCTAGATCCATGTGGGCCACAGCTTGATGACTGTCCTGTAGAAGAACTAGAGGACTCACCTACTTCAGAACCATATTGGCCAGAACCAGAGAGTGGCTGACCTGTGGTAGAGCCGTGCTTTCTGTGGCTTGAAGACTAAGTGTACCCATGTTGTTCATAGCCAGAATCTCAGCAGAGCTAGATCTATGTTTGCTGCAGCTAGAATATTGCCCTGATCCAGACCCATGTTGTCTGTAAATGGAAGGCTGATGTGATCCAGAGCCAATTTGCTATAGTGAGAAGACTGATATGAACTAGGCCCATGTCACATTTGACTCAAGACTCATGTTAACCATAGCTAGAAGACTGACCAGACCAAATCTATGTTGGGGACAGGTTGAACACTGACCTGAGCCAGACCCCAAGTTCACCAGAGCTAGAGGACTCACCTGAGTAAGAAGCATGTTTTATCTGGCTGAAAAGAGTGAATGGATCCATGTTTTCTACAGCCAGAAGTCTGACTTGACCATTGCCAGAATACTGCCCAGAATTGGATCCATGTAGGCCACAGCTAGAAGATTGACCTGAGCCTGACATATGTTGACCAGAGCTAGAGAACTGACCTGTTGGAGGCTCATGTTGTCCTGAGCTCGAGTACCCTCCTGAGTGACAGCGTTGTTGTCTGTGACTAGAAGACTAACTTGACCCATGTTGTCCATAGCCAGAAGTCTGTCCAGAGCTAGACCCCTGTCTGCCACAGCTTGATGATTGTTCTGAAGTAGAACTAGGGGAATAGTGTAGTCCAGACCCATATTGGACAGGAGTAGGAGACGGAATTGAGCCAGAGCCATGTTTTTGATGGCTAGAAGACTGAGTGGACCCCTGATGACCACAGGTAGAAGACTGACCTGAACTAGACCATGTTGTCCATAGGTGGAGGATGGACCTGATCCAGAGCCATGTTGGCCACAGCTAGAAGACTGACCTGAACTAGACCTTTGTCTCCTATGACTCGAAGACTGACTTGACTCATGTTGACCATTGCCAGAAGATAGACCAGAGCTGGATAAATGTTGAAGAGAACTAAAGGACAGGCCCAAACCAGACCCATGACTACAACCACTAGTTTCATTTGAACTTGACCAGTGGTCTTGTCTTCCACTGTTCCCTGAGCTGAATTCATGATGCTGCCTATGAGGGGATTGCCCTGATTTCTTCTTATGTTGTCTATTCTGTGAGGATTCATTTGAGTCAGAACAGTGTTGGTTAGAACTATAAGACTGATCCTCTGAAGAGTATCTACTCCTTTCTTCTCCACTACTGTCTGTCTGATTTGCTGAGTTTGATCTTTTTCTGCAGTTGCTTGAATGAGAATAACTACCTTCTTCACTCCCAGACCCGTCATGAGACCCGTGCTTCTTTATCTTTCTATCCTGGAATTGTCCTGAGCTTGAGTCTCTTCTTTCCTCAGAGCTTTGCCTGTGTCAGAACTGGAACGGCCTCTTTGCAGCTGCTTTCTCCCAGAGTTGGATCCAAGTCTGTGTTTAGTGATCCCTCTGGGGCCCCTGGAATAGGAATCATTCTCTCCTGTATTACAGCTTGAAGGACTGGAAGACCTTCCTTTTCTTTTGTCCTCATCTTCTGTTTCACTCTGTTCCTCATGGTGCCAGTGACTGTGGTCTCTCTGCTTTGACCCTGAAGTTTGGCAGTAATCTTTGCTGATCATTTTATTACAAGCCTGTGCCAGCTTGAATATCATCAGAAGATATTCAGTGAAATCCACCTTTTTGTTACAGTCTCGATCAAGGCTCTGCATGATGATGTCTACAGTGTCTGGATCATCTGGATTCTGAATAGGAACAAGATACAAAGGGCAGTTTCTTTCAGTACAGACTTCATTTAACTAACCATTTGAAAGAAGGCTGTAAAAATGTGAGTGCTTTCCTCATTAGGTAGAGCTCAACCATATAGACCATTAGGTTGGATTTACCTATCCTGTCCAGATTGAGAGAAAGGAATTCAGTGGGAGACTCAATGAATGATGCAGTGAGAAATGGCTAGCAGTTGTAACTGGAAGATGAAAGGGTAAAAATGAATTATTTTTTTAAAGACAGTGTCAAATATGAATGATTAGATTTATTTATTTATAAATTTGATAATTGGTGAATTACATATAACTACCATATAAGTACTCAACAGAGATTTTTGTGGACTTTTAACTTCCTAGTATTGAGTTGGCTACAGAGGATAAAGCAGTGAACAGTTTGATTTCTGACTATATGGAATTTAAAGCTTAATGGAGCAACCCATGATTTAATTAATTACTATGTATTTTAATGATTCTGAGAGGGTATTTTAATACAAGAGGAGAGTCACTGGCATTCAAGGAAGGTTTATGAGAGTAAGTGCTTTCTTTCAAAGAATGGGTTGAGTTAGCCAAATGGAAAAGTAAAGGAAAGGATGAATAGGGAGCAAAAGATTGTTCTGGGCAGAGAGAAGAATTTGAACAAAGAGTTTGAAAGTGAGAGAAAGCTCATAAAGGAAAGTGAACAAAATTCAGGATTGCTGCATCCAATCTCAGCAGAGATAAATGAGTCGCAGATCATGCTTTTTAAAGTCTTTATAAGGAACTTTTAACTTTTTCTTGAAAGTGCTGGCAGCTGTTGAGAGATTTTGAATTGTGTTGTGAATTGATCGTATTTGTATCCAGAGTTGAAATTGGAAGTAGGAATTGGCCTGAAGCAGAGGATTAGAACTACTGATGGAGCGAAATTAGTATTTTTTTGAGATTATTGATGATTTAAGTGGAAGTTGGAGCTGCTTTCTGAGAGAGGAAGTTAGAATAGCACCCGATATCTGTCTTGGTAGGAATAAGGAGTTCAGAGGGGAAGAGCATGTTTTCATATCTGACACACCAACTTTAAGATACTCAAATTCACCAGGCAGCTGTATTTAGAAAATTGAAATTAGATAGACCTAGATTCCCAAATTATTATTTCCTGAACTGCATTTTAAAAGTGGTAGTCCGATTGTTTTATGATTTAGAAGTAAGATGCTAATTTCCTTATTAGCATCTTGGAGTAAAAGAATCTCAGAAATAGGCAGTGGTTAGCATGTTCTCTGTTGCAGAAAGACAAAGGAAGAGAATATGATGGATTTCACTTGGAATTTTTCTTGTGAGGACCATCTCATTTTCAGTTCTGTAGAAATCACTCACATAGATGTGTATTATTCAATCTGTGGAGCTCAGCTGCTGATCAACAGGATCGCTTCCTTTGGTCGTGTTATTGAAACCTTACAGGTCGATGTTGACATTTTATGCCTTTTCTAAGCCCTATTCTTGATCAATAAATAGAGTTGTCTAGGATTTTGTAAGTGACAAGAAGGTAGGAAGTGGTGAGCCTAAAGTCACAGCTATTTTCAGTTGACATGGAGTTAACTACCTTCAGAATTTGAATGAACTCATTTTCCAAAAGTGCCTTCATTTTTCCTTCTTTAATAGGCTATGTTCCTTATCTTGGCTGGCATATTCATAGAAGACATCGATGATAGTGACCATGCTTTGTAGGAATTTTAGGCATCATTTTGTAAATATAATAGCCCTATGGAGAAATGAGGGGATAGAGGCAACCATCTTGTTTTCTTTCTCTCTCTCTCTTTTTTTTTTTACATTTAAGTAGCTCTGATTATTTGTAACAATTGTTTAGAGTCAATTAGGCATACTTATTTATATCCTGTTGTATTCAAGAACCAGTCAGAGTTGAATGACTTGTTCTAGCCATGTGGCGAGAAAGTGATGAAATTAGAAGCAGAATCTCCTAATAAATTGTTTATTTCCACTCATGAATGCATGTGGAGCTCTGACTTTCTGTTTTGGATTCCCTGCTTCTATAGGAGGTACACTGTGGACTTTTTTCTCTCGAGCTTTAAAAATTGTGGGTTTAATAATTTATCCACTTCTTCAATTCCTCTCTGGTCCCAATTATCACCCTCTAAAGGGACAGGTCCAAAATCTACATGGTGTGCCTGACTCCAGCTGTGAGGCACCAGTGGCTAAGCTGAACCCTTAAGACTTCTGGGTCAGCAAAAGAAACTCACTAGGGAAAGACAGCCACGTGCTTTTGTGATATGGAGCTGGGGGTAGCTTCTGTTAGTGTCAGTTTCTGGTTCCATTCTCCAAGGCGGATCTGACTCCCAGGCTTTACTGACTACGCCACAGAGAGAAAAAGCTCCATAATGAAAAAGGCAGCATGTTTGGTGGGTATAGCTCTGGAATTTTTAAGAAAATGATCCCCAAATGCCAGTATCTTTAAGAAATGATGATGGGATAATTGAAAGCCACACATAGAAGTGTGAAGTTAGATTACTCATTACACCGCACACAAAAATAAATTCAAAATATGTTAAAAAATATAATACCTGAATAAAGAAGAATTATTGGTGATCTATTCCATGATATGAACAATGAAGATATATTTCAGCTCCTAAAGGAATTAAAAACAAAATGAGTATTGGGACTTTCAAGTTTAAAAATTTCTTGCATGGAAAGAAAATATCAATTAAAAGACATCCCACTGAGTGGGAGAAACTATCCATACAAATATCTATCTGATAAATGAGTAATTTCCAAAATCTGTCAAAAACATGCATTTCAACAATGAAAATATAAGCCTGGTTAAGAAAGCAGAGATGAATGGTCATTTCACTGAAGATATATTCAGAAGGACAAAAGAGACATGAAGAAAGGTTCACCATCACTTCTAGTAAGAAATAATTAGATTAAAACTACAATGAGCTACCTACCATCTCATAGCTGTAAGAAAAGAACATATTTAACAGACCCCTAACAAAAAATGCTGGAGAATATCTGGATAAAAGAGGACCATTTTACACTGTGGTGGGATTGTGAACTGGTGAAAATATGGAAAGCTATCTGGAATTAGCTTAAAATCTAAAAATGGCAACGCCAGTGACCCAGAATCCCTCTATTGGGCTCATATTCATGGAATATGAAAATATCAACAAAACCCCCTATATACTTCACAGCATTCATAGAAGAATTATTTTCAGTAATTAAAACATGTGAGCAAACTAAAGATCCATGTAGGCATGGCTGGATCAACAAGATGGATATATTTACCCAATGAGTATTACCTAGACACAGGAAGGATGACATGCAGCCATCTTCAAGGATGACTTGGAGAGAGTCATGTAAACAAAGAAAGTCAGAACTATAAAAACAAATACTGGACAGTTTTGTGGTAGACAATTTGATAATGTAAAACACTAAAAAAAAACTGGTAAATATTAATTAAAATCTTATGGACTCAGGTTAAGAGGCAGGGAAGAGAAACGGACAGAGTACACCAGGGATGCTACCTCTTTGCTCAAGTCCTGTTTGCTTAACTAGTTCCACCTCCATCTTCACCTGTAGGGCATATCCCTTCCTTAAATGATCATTGAGATTGCCTTAGCAAATCCCTAAATCTAGACTAGTTAGTTCTACCTGACAGCTTCTCTGGATCCTATAGAGGGACCTCTTTCATATTGAACCAAGTGGCATAATTGATTGTGACAGTTATATCTTTAACTGAAGTTGAATGGATTGTGTGCAGGAACATTGGGAATTGAATTTCACAATGGATTCTGATGCTTATAAGATCATATTATCATATTCCTGTTTTTAGCTACGTTTTCCTCTACATAATTCCAGCTAAGCTGTCTCCCATATATAGTTACTGCTAGGAATGTATAGTGGCTGCAGATACCCTGTATTCCTTTACCTAAGTGTTTGCCAGATCTAGTGGTCAATGTAGCTTCAATGTGAAGCCCCATAGAACCTCAGGAAAAAATAGAAGCTATTTTTCAAGGTGTCGAAGGTTATTTTTTTTTAAGATTTATTTTATTTATGTATACAGAACTGGGGTACAGGCCAGAGGTGCACAGGTGGTGAGAAGATTCACCAGAGGCAGAGTGGGGAACAGTAGGCAGATTGAGGAAGCACACTGCTGAGGGGAGCAGCAGGCAGGTCAGGAGAAATCTACCAGGTCACCTCTGTGGCAAGGGATCAAACTCGTGCTGAAGTAGCTGCAGGGAGCTTCACTGTGCTGTGCTTTAATCCATTGTGCCACCATGGAGGGCCCTCAGGTTCTTTATTATCCAGGTTTTCTCAAGTTCCATTTGCTCTCTTTGTATTGTTCTTTATGATTCAACAGTAGTAAACTCCTTTACCTTCCTGAATATACCATGTCACTTCATAACTTTTCTTGGTATGTGTTTCATTATTTGCTTAGTAAGTTCCTAATCATTATTCTAACCTACCTTAGGCAACCTATATGAAATCTTTCTTGCATTACTAAAAAGAAGTTGTTATTGTGTTAGTATGTTTACTGTGATAATCAATGACACTGTTAAAGTCTTCAAATTGTGATTTGTTAATGTTTTACATAAAACCTAGTAAAATAAAGTAAATCAAAAGAAAATATAATCCTACTATGCAGTAATAGTTAAGAATTTTGTATATATACTTTCAAACAGACACATAACATGCACGTATATATTTGTCTGGATACCTATGTCACATCTAGACTGAAATCCTTGAGCATGTGAATGGGCTTTATTAGTTGCCATGTCACTTGGACGTTCAACATGTTACTTGGCACATAAAGGTTCCCAGTAACTGTTTCATTGAATTGAAAATGCAGCGAGTGTCATGACAACAGTGCTCTGCATTCATTTGTTTCTACTTTTCCTAGGAGTAGGGTTGGCCCTCTCTCTGCACAGCTGCACCTCAGAGGTTGTGAGTTCACTTGAATAGAATCTGAATCAAAGCATCAGCGAGTTACTTTCTGCTTATCCCTAAGGACCTTGACCTGCCCTCTTTCTGCTGCGCGTATTGTACTTAGCTGAGTGACATTACCTAAAATTCAAACTTGTGCAACGTGATGGTCATGATTTGAGAAGGAGTCATTGGCAAATGATAAATCATGTGATTCCAAATTAACTGTGATTAGGTTATATGTTCTAAGAATTTCTGTAGAGTCAGTCTGGATGCTTGACTTAGGCCAGGTTGTCATGCTTCACTATAAGAGTGAGCTCTTTCAAGGTGTGACTGAGATTGTGGGATGCAGGAAAGGTGGAATTTGCTGAGTGAAGAGTAATTTCCTGTAGTAGCTGATGTTGCCACAGAGGGAAGAGAGGATTGAAGGTAAAGGCTATTTCAGATAAAAGAAAAATGCTTCAGTGTGGTTCTCCTAAAAAAGGGGTCAGCAGACATTCTCTGTAAAGGACCAGAGAGTAAATATTATGGACTTTGTGGACCAGGTCATGTTTGTAATTACTGAGCTCTGCTTTTGGGTCATAAAAACACTCGTAGATGACATGTAAACAAATGATACATAAAGTTTATAATTGCCATTGTCACATTCCCCAGTCCCCCAAACATGTAGAACCACTTAAGAATGTAAAACAGATTCACAATTTGTATGCAACATTGGTGATGGTTGCCTCTGGGTCTGGGCTGTGGTTGGCACCCCCAGTTCTCTTCTGTATTTGCTTGTCAGGAAGAATCACCAGGAGAAGAAAGTCTCAAAGGGAAGAGAAGGGCTGGAAAGTGTGGGGCATCAGAAACTGTAGAAAAATAAGAGGAAAATGTGCATTATGTGTTTGTGAATGTGGGTTTGTGTGAGGTGATAGAGGAAGGGACTAGAACCAGTGCCCTTGTGCTGCTTATAGAAAGGAGGAAATTTTTATTTGATATAAGGAAGAAATGTTTTAACATCTGCATCTTTGAAGATGCAATGAGCACTTTATGAAGATATGAATTTTCAGTTTTATTAAAGGAACTGTTATGTCTTGAGTAAGCAGTTTTAAGTCTCTCCATGTTTTATTATTAGAAAAGAAGAGGCATTTTGTGATTGCATGTTTTCCACCACCTCTGTTTTTGAGAATCAATCAAATTAATGTAAATGTATCATCTCATTACAAAAATTCTTTTCAAAACAGATTATTGGTTTTACCAGAATGATAGGGTGGGCATAAATATACCCCACTCACATGTATGGTTAGAGAAGTTCTCTCTAGGTGTCTGTATATAGTTGGTTAATGTGCAATTTTTTTGTTATTAAAATTATGGGGAAACAAAAAAATTTTCTCACACAAAACTAGTGAGTAAGGATTGATCACAAAGATATATATAGAACTGATGAAACTCAACAAAAATAAAGTAAGTAACCCCATTAAAAAATGGGCAGAAGAGCTAAAAAGACACTTTTCCAAAGAGGAAATGCAGATGGCCAACAAGCATAAGAAAAAATGTTCAACATCACTT
>NW_004567141.1:1959960-1966230 GCF_000260355.1 Condylura cristata
CTGTGACCCAGCACTCCCACTCCTAGGTATCTACCCAAAAGACACAAAAACACTAATTCAAAAAGATATCTATACCCCATGTTTACTGCTACATTATTTATAATTGGAAAGACATGGAAACAGCCCAAATGCCCAAAAGTGGATGTCTGGATCAAAAAGATGTGGTACATATACACAATAGAATATTACTGAGCAACCAAAAAAAAATATAAATAAACACATGCCTTTTACAGCAACATGGATGGAATTGGAAACGATCATGCTTAGTGAAATAAGCCAGAAAGAAAAGGAAAAACACTAGATGGTTTCACTCATAGCAGGAGTATAATAGGTGAGGTGAGGAAATAGTAATAATAATAATGAACAGTTATTTTATGGGGGTGGAGTGGAGAATGAGATCAAAACCAGTGGGGGGAGGGAAATGCACTGGACTGTGGTGATGGCACATGGGTGATTTGGTGATGGGAAGCCCAAGGGGATTACAACTGAAATGGAAAATACACAAAATGATGGGAAAATAACTATTGAAAAGAAAAAACATATATCAAAAACATATATCTGCTAATTATAAAATATATTCATTTTGACATTTACTATGTAATATTTTATGTTTTGAAATTGCTTTAAAAATCAAATTGCTTGTTACTCCAGCTGCAGTATGAAAATGAAAATAAACATTTAGCATAGATGGCAAAAAAAAAAATTATAGGGAAACAAATGTTTCAGCAGGCTCCCTGGTGAGCTGCAAGTCCCAGTGAAATGGTTGTGGGAATCACAACCTTATGATGAATATCATAAAGCAGTGATGAGCTGAGTGCTTTATGCAGCATTTGGGATGTGCTGGGCCGGATTTGCCAGTGACCAGTCTCGTGAGAGAACTTTCTTTCTTAACATTTGAGTCTTTGGGCACTGATGATTTTGTGATCTTATTTCTCATGAAAAAAATTTACAAGTAAGTGTAAATTAAATATCACCTTCTGGAGAAAGCTTTTGGCCTTGTTCATTCCTTCATTCTCATTTTCTTCCCTGTGTCCAGAGCTACCACTGTGTTGAATTTGGTATTCAACATTCTCTCTCTCTCTCTCTTTTTTTTTGCATCTACCAAATACTTACTACAGACTATACACTGTATTATTGTATATGTTGTAAGACAATATATTAATGGTGTCACACACCTTTTTCATTCAGCATTCTATTTTGGGAACTCATGCATAGTGAGCTTCATATATTGTAGGGGAGGAAGACAGTTTCCTTCGGGGGTTTGGTCTAATAATTCAATCAATATAATAAACTAGCAAAAGGAAACCATAATTTTGTAGGTACAGGAGCTCCATGCAAATACAAGATTCACAGGCTTTTGGAGATCTGTATCACCCTGAAGTAAGGAAAAGGGGTTAAGGAGATGCAAATCCCAAAGGGAAGAAAATAAGAAGATGAAGTGAGCGAAAATATGGTGAAGAAATGTTTGCCCTGCCATGCAGACACGTCTTGCTGATAGACAAAGTCACCTGTGATAATGGCCTTTTTCCTGATACAAGTTCTGTCAGGCAGTTAAGGGAGAGGAAACAAATTCTTCCTGAGTCTTCTAGGCCTTGAATACCTTTAGTCAAAGTCCCCCACATGCCCAAGTGTCATATTTTGCTTTCCCTTCCTTTGTAATTTGAATTAATTACTATTGATTGCTATGTAGCATTCTAGAATGTGGCCAAGTCACAGTTTATTTATCTGGTCTTCCGTGAACATTTGTAAGTTGCTTGCAGCACTTGGCTAACTCTGGCATGGCTGTCATGTTGCTTCCTCAGTGGTCACCAACTCACACATTCATTGACCCATATTCTAGCAACACTGGTCATTGGTGGAATTTAGTATTTTCTGATCCAGTGGGTAGAAAAGGTATTTAATTTCGTTTTATTTTCTGTTCTCCTGATAGTCATTTTTAAAATGCCACTTGATGATTTAATATATTCTGGTGAATTACTTTTTTGAAGATTTATTTATTTGTGGTATATAGAACTAGGGTACAGGCCAGAAGTACAGGGGTGATGAGAGGATTCACCAGAGACAGAGTGGGGAGCAGAACAAGCCGACTGACAAAGTACACTGCTAAGGGGAACAGCGGGCAAGTCAGGAGAGGTCTGAGTGCCATGTGGGTCACGTGACCTCTGGGGCTGGTGATTGAACTCATGCTGAAGTGGCTTTAGCTTCTTAGTGCTGTGCCTTAACCCGCTGCACCACCAAAGGAGGGTCCTGAATTACTTTTTATAAGTTTTGTTGCTTGTTACTAATTTGATATTTATAAATATTGGTGCAATCTATGCATGGAATAGATGCTGTTTATTTTCATTGCAAACATTTTATTATTGTCAGTGGCTGTCCTTATAACATCTTGAGAATGTCTTTTCATTTACAGACACGTATAATTCAATTTTGAAAAATTTCATGAAGTTATTCTTTGTGGTTTTGTATTTCTTGTTAAGAAGTCCATTCTTACATTAAAGTCATAAAGATGTTCTCCTACATTTTCTTTAATGATAAAAAGTTAATTGATTACACTTTCAATTTTAACTCTTGGATTTGATTTTCTATCTGGTATGAAATGGATACATACTTTAAAAATTGTTTTGTTAATATTAACAAATGTGCATTAATGTTTACATCAGATATTCCTTGGTCTGTTCCTGGAGTTTTCTGTGTGTCTCTCCTTATATCGTAGCTATACTGTGTTAAATGATATAACTTTTATAGTTATTTTGACATCTGACAAGATGACATTCTTTTTCCTGCTTTAGCTCAAAAGTTGTTCTAGTCATTTTGATACTTTATCCAAGTTTTACACAAAGTTTCAAAATTTGTGTTTGAAGTGTCACAGGGAAACTTTAAACAAGCACAGCTTCTTTACCCATTTCAAGTGCACAATTCTATGAATTTAAAAAAAAACACATTTCCATGTTGAATAGGTGGTCAGTTATTTGCTTGTGTTCCTTTTTTTCTAGACAGTTCATAAATTCTGCAGTTTATAAAGTCTACCATTTATCTACTTTTAATTCTTATAGTGTCTTTAATTATGATTTCATATAAATGGCATTTTGCAGTAGATACTTCTTTTGTTTAATGTAATGTTCCTGGGCTCATCCATTGCATGTATAGCAGGAGCTTATTTTTTTCTTTATGAAACTATACTGCATTGTGTATGTATTTACCTATTCAGTGATTGGTGGGCATTTGGGTTGTTTTTTTAGTTTAGGGAGAATATTATTAAAGATGCTGTGAAATTTATGTGAAAATCTTCAAGGGGCAGATACTTTCATTTCATTTAGTATGTAGAATTGTTAGTTCCCATAGTCAAATATCTATAGCTTTATAAGAAGTTGTACACTGTCCAAAGTAAGTATATCAATTTATTTTCCACAGACATTATAAAGTTTTGTTTTTGCCAGTGTTTTTAATTTTGATCATTCAGTGGGTACAGGTTGTATCTTAGCATGTTTTAATTATGCTTAATTTAGAGTTCCCTGAAGGCTAATGACTAAGTTCTTTTCATGTGATTATTGTCTATATGGCTTTCTTTTTGGTCAAGCATTCAATCAAATCTTTTGTTATTTTAAAGTTGAGTAGTTTTATTAATTGAAAAATTAGGGCCCTCCCTGGTGGTGCCGCGGGTTAAAGCACAGCACTGAGAAGCTAAAGCCACTTCCGCATGAGTTCGATCCCCGCCTGCCCCGGAGGTGACCACATGGCGTGGCAGACCTCTCCTGGCCCGCCCACTGCTCCCCTCAGCAGTGTACTTCATCAGTCGGCCTGTTCTGCTCCCCATTCTGTCTTTGGTGAAGCCTCTCACCCTCCCCATCTCTGGCCTATACCCCAGTTCTGTATGAATAAATAAATAAATCTAAAAAAAAAAAAGAAAAATTAACTGTATATCCTAGGTTGTTTGTGAACGACAGTAACTTGTAATCTAGAAATTTATTTGAGTTAGTTTCTAGTCTTATCACTGGCATGTGGAAGTGAATGAAGAGAGATGAGACAAACCTCAGCATGTTATTTATTGCCAATTTTAATGCATTCCAGTTATTTTTTAATACAAAGATATGAAATAGATATGTTACAGTCTACTCAAGGAACTGTGTGCAGTGAGAGATCTTCTCTTTCATTTGGGTACATATGCATTTCCTGATGGGGGAAAGGCCATAAACTACAGAAGTAGGTTAGGCCATTGTATTTTCTTGCTGTTACTCTTCCAAAGTTTTTCAGCCTGGAAGAAATTCCTAAGAGTACTGGCTAAGTTCATTTTTGCAAAATAAAATCAGAGCCCACATTTGGATCCTGACCTGAACCATCCCTGTCTTACTCACTGGCTATGGAGAGACACCTCATCTCACTTTTTAATACTTCTTGCTCCTTTACTTATTAAAGAAACACCCAAAAGTAGTGTTTGATAGGTTTTCTGAGCAAACCAACATCTGCACTTGTGTTTTTAGGATCTTGTTTGTTCTACCATCATTGAAATGTGCCATCACCACAAAAATTATTTGGTCATATTGCTATAAGTGAAGTTTTGGCTTCAGAAGTGGTCATGAAGTTATAATATTTAATGATATAATCTATAAAGTTATAATCTATAAAGATTTTGCCCTTTAAAGATACAACCTTAGGTTTGGTATCACATGAGCAGTGAACTCTCAAAAAGACATCAACTGAAGCCCAAGCTCCTTAAATGCTTTATCATTATTCTTACAGTTTAGTCCCACACATTATCCAACTCAGTATTTTCTAACAAAGTAGCCCACATACCTATGTTCTTTGGAAGGACCCCTATAACAATGATGGAGTTACATCTTTAAAAGAAAAAGAGAAAAAGATGAGATATGTGTATTTTTAGAAAGAGGTTTTTAAATGAATTACTTTGTCTATATTGCTTGTTTTACATTTCTTACATTACTCCTTGAGTTAATTCTCTTTATTGTTCATCTCTAAATCTAGCCCCTCTGCTCTTGTACATATTCATAGAGTGGAGTGCTACTGCTGAAGCCATGGGAACTTGAGCTGATACTTCCCCCTCCATAGTTACTGCCTCCTCTCTGATAACCGTAGTCGCCTTGTAAATTATCTGCCTTGCAAATTAGTGTATTTGTTGTGCTGTATGTAGACTGTCCATAGGAAGGTGTGATTTGTCCAAAACCACAACCTGAGGAACTTTCTACGTGTGTGCAACTGCTTCTTGATTGCCCTTCTTGATTACCCTTTGAGTGGTTGAAGCCAGATTCACATGGACTCTGGCTTCTTCCATGACTTCCTTGCCTCCAAGATCTTGTTGGTTTATTAGTACTTTCACATCCATCAGACTCACTACCTGAAAGACTTTCACTGCCACTTCCTTCATTTTGACTGTACCCTGACCATTCCTGGCTACTTCTCCTTGATTGTTTGGGTGTTGAACCCCTTCTGGGTCTACTGTATTCATCATGAATTCCACTTGAATTTGATCTGTATCTCCCTTGACATTCTGGCTTCTCATAGCTAGAAGATGGACCAGGTTCATAATCACATTGTTCAGAGAAAGATGAACGACATGAACCAGATCCATACTGGTCAGAGCCAGAATACTGACGAGATCGGGAGCCACTTTGCACAGAGCTGGAAGAGTTATGTGAACCAGCCCCATATTTTTCAGATTCAGAACAAGGTTGGCTATGGCTAGAAGAGTGGCTTGAACCAGACCAGTGTTGCTCATAGCTGGAGGATGGAGCTGAACATGATCCTTGTTGGCCAGAGCTGGGAGACTGAAATGAGCCAGATCCATGTTGGCTATGGCTGCAAGACTGATCAGAACCATATTGACCATAACTAGGCTGACCTGAGCTATATCCATCTTGACCACAGCTAGAGGACTGACCTGATCCAGAGCCATAATGGACACAACTTGAACACTGACCTGAGCCAGAGCTATGTTGTTGATTGCTAGAAGACTGACTTGAACCCTGTGGACCATAAGCAGACTGACCAGAGTTCGATCCACTTTGGCCACAGCCTGATGACTGCCCTGAAGTAGAACTGGAGGATGGGCCTAATCCCGACCCATGTGGTCCAGAACTAGAGGACTGACCTGAACCAGAACCATGTTGTTTATGACTTGAAGACTGAATGGACCCATGTTGTCTGTAGCCAGAAGACTGACCAGAGCTAGATCCGTGTTGGCCACAGCTAGTAGATTGACCAGATGTAGAACCATGTTGGCTACCTGTAGAAGACTGACTTGAACTAGATCCACGT
>NW_004567141.1:1969681-1998990 GCF_000260355.1 Condylura cristata
TCCAGAACCATGTTGTCCATAGGTGGAGGATGGACCTGATCCAGAGCCATGTTGGCCACAGCTAGAAGACTGACCTGAACTAGACCTTTGTCTCCTATGACTCAAAGACTGACTTGACTCATGTTGACCATTGCCAGAAGATAGACCAGAGCTGGATAAATGTTGAAGAGAACTAAAGGACAGACCCAAACCAGACCCATGACTACAACCACTAGTTTCATTTGAACTTGACCAGTGGTCTTGTCTTCCACTGTTCCCTGAGCTGAATTCATGATGCTGCCTATGAGGGGATTGCCCTGATTTCTTCTTATGTTGTCTATTCTGTGAGGATTCATTTGAATCAGAACAGTGTTGGTCAGAACTATAAGACTGATCCTCTGAAGAGTATCCACTCCTTTCTTCTCCACTACTGTCTGTCTGATTTGCTGAGTTTGATCTTTTTCTGCAGTTGCTTGAATGAGAATAACTACCTTCTTCACTCCCAGACCCGTCATGAAAACTGTGCTTCTTTTTCTTTCTGTCCTGGAATTGTCCTGAGCTTGAGTCTTTCCTTTCCTCAGAGCTTTGCCTGTGTCCAGAACTGGAACGGTCTCTTTGCGGCTGCTTTCTCCCAGAGTTGGATCCAAGTCTGTGTTTAGTGATCCCTCTGGGGCCCCTGGAATAGGAATCATTCTCTCCTGTATTACAGCTTGAAGGACTGGAAGACCTTCCTTTTCTTTTGTCCTCATCTTCTGTTTCACTCTGTTCCTCATGGTGCCAGTGACTGTGGTCTCTCTGCTTTGACCCTGAAGCTTGGCAGTAATCTTTGCTGATCATTTTATTACAAGCTTGTGCCAGCTTGAATATCATCAGAAGATATTCAGTAAAATCCACCTTTTTGTTATGGTCTTGATCCAGGCTCTGCATGATGATGTCTACAGTGTCTGGATCATCTGGATTCTGAACAGGAACGAGATACAAAAGGCAGTTTCTGTCAGTACAGACTTCATTTAACTAACCATTTGAAAGAAGGCTGTAAAAATGTGAGTGCTTTCCTCATTAGGTAGAGCTCAACCACATAGACCTTTAGGTTGGCTTTACCTATCTTGTCCAGATTGAGAGAAAGGAATATTCAATGAATGATGCAGTGAGAAATGGCTAAAAGTTGTAACTGGAAGATGACAGGAAAAAAGAGAATTACTTGTAAGGACTGGGTCAAATTTGAATCATTATATAATTTGTAAATAAAAATTTTTGATATCAGGGTGAATTACTTATAACCTTCATCTGACTAGTTGAAGTAACTACGTTACTCAATAATGGTTTATTATGGACTTCTAACTTCCTAATCCTGAGTTATATATAGAGGATAAAGCAGTGAAATGTTTGATTTCTGACAAATTTAAAGCCTAAAGGACCAACACATAATCTTAGCTACAAGATCTTTAATTGTTTTGTGAGAACACAGAGGAGAATTACTGGAATTCATGGAAGGTTTATGAGAGAAATGATATCTTTTGAAGGATGAGTTGGAGTTATAAAATGGGAGAATAAAGGAAAGGAGGACAGGGATTCAAAAAATTGCCTGGGCAGAGGGGAGAATATGGACAAAGACTGGAAGTAAGAAAAACCTGATACAAGAAGTGAAAGAAATTCAGGATTGCTACATTCAGTCTCAGAAGATATAAATAGGGGCAGATCATGCCTTTTAAGTCTTATAAAGAAACTTTAAACCTTTTCTTGAAAGAGGTGGGAGCTGTGGAAAGAGTTTGAAATGGTTGTGAAATGACTGTATTTGTATCCATTGCTGAGATTGGAAGCTGAGATTCGCTTGAAGCAGAGGACTAGCATTACTGATGGAGTGAAATTGGTGTGTTTTGAGATTACTTCATGAGTTAAATGGAAGTTGAAGGTGATTTCTGAGATAGGAAGTTAGAATGGCACGTAGGAGTAAGGAGTTCAGAGAAGCATGAAGATCATGATTCTAGTATCTGACACACAAAATTTAAGATACCCATAAAAAAATCTAAAAATGTATTCATCAGGCAGCTGTATTTACAAAATGGAAGTTAGTAATCTATAACTAAGTCCCCATATTATTATTCTTTGAACTGACATTTTTAAGATGTTAGTCTGTAATTTAGAAGTAAAATGCTAATTTCCTATTAGCATCTTTAGTAACAGAAAGTCAGATGGGCAGTGGTTAGGATGTTCTGTGTTACAGAAATACAAAAGAAGAGAATGTGATGAATTTTGTTTTCAGGTATTTGGGGCCATCTCAGTGTCAATTCTGTAGGAATCACTGACATAGATGGGTATTACTCAAATTATGAATCTCAGCTGGTGTCTACAAAAATTGTTTTCCTCATCATGTTATAAGAACCTTACATATCAATGTTTGTTTGACCTTATTTCATGCTGTACCAAACTCTGTTCCTGATCAACAAGTAGAAAGTTCTCTAGGAGTTTATTACGTGACCAGAATGTTGGAGGTGAAGAGCAGAAATTTGGACCTGTTTTCAGTCCTGACATAGAGTTATTACCTTCAAAATTTGATGAAACTCATTTTCCAAAAGTGCTTTCATTTCTTCCTTCTTTAACATGTCACACTCCTCATCTTGGCTGGCATATTCATAGAAGAGGTCAATGACAGTGACCATACTTTGTAGGAGTTTAGGCATCTTTTTGTAAATTTAATTGATCTGTGGATAAAAGAGTGTAGATATTCATCTATTGTAATTTTTTTAAAAGTATATAAATAGCTCTGATCATTTGTAATAATTGTTTAGGCTCAATTAGGCATGATTAATTCTATCCTGTTGTAATCAAGAATCATTTCAGAGTTGAGTGACTTGTTCAAGCCATGTGGCAAGAAAGTGATGAAATTAGGAACAGGATCTCCATTGTTTATTTCCACTCATGAATGCATGTGGTGGTCTGACTGTCTGCTTTGGACTCCCCACTTCTACCAGGGGTACTTTGTGAATTTTTTGTTCTGGAGGTTTAGAAATTGTGGGCTTACTAATTTATCCACTTCTTCAATTCCTCCTTGCGTCCCAATTATCACCTTCTAGAGGGACAGGTCCATAATCTACATGGTGTGCTGGACTCCAACTGTGAGGCTAAGCTGAACCCTTAAGACTTCTGGGTCAGCAAAAGAAACTCACTAGGGAAAGACAGCCACATGCTTTTGTGATATGGAACTTGGAGTAGCTTCTGTTTTCATTCACCAGGGGGGAACTGACCCTTAGGCTTTTCTGTTATGTAGGCTTTACTACACAACAGAGAGAAAAAAACAAGAGTGAAAAGGGCAGCAAGTCTGGTGGGTATAGCCCTGGAATTTTTAAGAAAATGATCCCTAAATGTTAGTATCTTTAAGAAATGATGATGGGATAATTGAAAGCCACACATAGAAGTATGAAGTTGGGTTACTCATTACACCACACACAAAAATAAACTCCAAATAGGTTAAAGATAAAAGACTTGCACAACAAGAAATAATCATTAATGATATGTTCCATGATATCAGCAATGATGATATTTTTGGTGACTCAACTGCTATGGCTAGGATTTAAAAACAGAAGAAACAACTGGGCTTGCCTCTAGTTTAAAAACTTCTCTCTAGGGAAAGATAATACATTATAACTAAAGGGCCCTTATTGAATGGAGAAACTATTCACAGATGTATTAGTGATAAGTGAGTACCACCCAAGATCTATCAGAAACATGCAATTCAACAATGAAAATATACATTTATCTAGAAGTGGACTGCATTTATGAATGGCCTTTTTACTGAAGAGTATATCCAGAAGGATAAAAGAAACATGAAGAAAGGTTCATCATCACTTCTAAGAAGAAGTATTCAGGTTAAAACTATAATGAGAAACCATGCCACCCCCATGAGAATGGAACATATTTAACAGACCCCAACAACAAGTGCTAGACTTTATGTGGAGAAAAAAACAACTCTTGTGTACTGTTGGTGGGAATGTGAATTGGTAAAAACATTATGGATGGCTACCTGGATTTAGCTTAAAATCTAAGAATGGCCCAGACTTCCACTATTGGGCATTTATTCATGGAATATGAAACTATCAGCAGAGCTCTCCATATGCTTCACAGTGTTCATCGCAGCATTATTTTCAATACTTAAGACATTGGAGTCATCTAATTCTATGTAGGCATGACTGGATCAAGAAGATGGATATATCTAAACATGGAGGATTACCTAGCCATAAGGAAAGCTGACATGCAGCACTTTTCAACAAAATCAGGTATTAGAGAATCATGTACAGCAAAGAAAGTCAGAACTATAAAAACAAATACTGGACATTTGCATGGTAGACAATTTGATAATGTAAAAACACTTAAAAATTGTTGTCCATTAATATAAATATATAGCCTAGGGCTTTGAGGTTAAGAGGCATGGGAAGAGAAAAGGATAAGAGGATACCAGATATGATGGGGAAAGTTTAAAACAATGCTCCAAATAAAGTATTTACTGTCACAGTCATCTTCTTCTTTCTCAGTAAAGTAAAACATCCAAATTTCCTACATTCTATTAAGAAGCCTGGTGTTCACTGCCTCTTTGCCTCATAATTCATAAGCCTAAACTTCTGCTCACTTACCTAGTTGGCCAGAGGAATATGCAGGATGTAGACTGAAGCAGCTTCCAGGGTGCTGCTTGATGGGGATGTGGCCCTTTTATAGAGGGGATAATGGGCCATCTTAGGGAGGAGCTGCTCTTTCAGATGTCCTAATTCACTCCCAAACAAGTCCAGCTCCACCTCCATCTTCACCAGTTAGGTATTTGCCTTCCTTAAATGATCATTGAGATTGCATTAGCAATTCCTAAATCTGGGCTAATACCTGCCCAACCTGCCAGCTTTTCTGGATCCTATTGAAGGACCTTTTTCCATATGCAACAAAGTGGCATAATTGATTGATGACAAATGATTTGACCTTTAACTGAAGTTGAATGGAGTAGTGCAGGGACACTGGGGACTGATGTTTATAAGATCATTTGTTAAATTTCCATTAAGCTGAGTTTTGATCTACATGATTCCAGCTAAGTTGTCTGCCATGATTTAATTACCCCTAAGAATGAATAATGGCTGCAGAGATCCTGTGTTTCTTTACCTAAGTGTTTGCCGGAAAATAGTGGCTAACCTAGCTTTAATTTCAAGCTCCATGGAACGTTAGGAAGAAAGAGAGGCTATTTAGCAGGGCATCCAGGATTCTTTATTATCTGGGTTCTCTCAAACTCCTTCTGCTCTCTTCCTGTTGTTTTTTATGCTCTATCAGTATTTAACTCTTTCACTTTCCTGAATATGCAATATTACCTCATTACTTTACTTTGTATGTGTATACTCATTATTGCCTGGTAAACTCCAAATCATTTTCAAACCTACCTTAGACAATCTGTAGGAAATATTTTTTACATTACTTATTGTGATTTCAATCACACTATCATAATCTTTTTAAATTGTCTTTCTTTGTCATTAATGTTTTACATAAAATGGAAAAAATAAACAAAGCAAATAAAAAGAAAATATAATAATAATAATAATCCTATTACCCTAAAAGTGGCTGTTAAATATCTTGAGTATATACTTTAATATATACACACATGCATGTATGTATTTGTCTGGATGCCTATGTCACAACTAGACTGAACTCCTTGAGCATGTGAATAGGTTTTATTGGTCGCTGTATCACTGGACGTTCAATATGTTGCTTGGCACATAAAGGTCCCCAGTAAATATTTCACTGAATGGAAAATTCAGTGAGTGTCATGACAATATTGTTCTGTGTTCATCTACTTCCACTTTTCCTAGGAGTAGGGTCTGCCCTCTCTCTGGACAGCTGAACCTCAGAGGTGGTGAGTTCACCAGAATAGAATCTGAATCAAAGAGTCAGGGAGTGATTTTCTGTTTATCTCTAAGGACCTTGACTTGCTCTCTGTCTGCTGTAAGGTATTGCAGAAATTTCACTGAAGCTGAGTAATGTTACCTAGAATTCAAATTTGTGCAATGTGATGGTCATGATTTGAGAAGGAGTGGTAGCAGCCATTGGCAAATGATAGATCACGCGCTTCCAAATAAGCCATGATCTGGTTGTATGTTTTATTCTAAGAATTTTTGTAGAGTCGTATCCATTCTCTGACTGTATTTTCTCTGGATGCCTGACTTAGGCCAGGTTGTTATACTTCATTATAGGAATGAGCTCTTTCAAGGTGTGACTGAGATTGTGGGATGTAGGGGAGGTGGAATTTGCTGAGTGAAGATAATTTCCTGTAGAGGCACAGAGGGAAGAGGGGATTGAAGGTAAAGGCTATCTCAGATAAAAACACGTGTAGGTGGTTCTCTGGGGGGTCTGCAGACGTTCTCTGTAAAGGGCCAGAGAGTAAATATTACGGAATTTTGGACCAGGTAGGTTTGTTGCACTTACTCAGCTCTTCTTTTGTAGCATGAAGACATCCATAGATGGCATGTAACCAAATGAGCATGACTGTGCTTAAATAAAGCTTATTTATACATAAATTTTATAATTGCCATTGTTACATCCCCCTGCCCCCCAAACATGTAGAAACATTTAAAAATGTAGAACACATTCACATTGTGAGGGTCACACAGACATTGGCGATGCTCAGCTCTAGGTCTGGGCTGTGGTTGTCACCCCCAGTTCTCTTCTGTATCTGCTTGTCAGGAAGAATCACCAGGAGAAGAGTCTCAGAGGGAAGAGAAGGGCTGGAATGTGTGGAACATCAGAAACCCTAATTCTTATAAGGAAAATGTGTGTTGTGTGTTTGTGAATGTGTGAGGTGATAGAGGAAGGGACTAGAACCAGGGACCTTGTGCTGCTCATAGAATGGAGGTAATTTTTTACTTGGTATAAAGAAGAAATTAAAAAAATATATTTATGATAGTTTATTTTTTTAACTTTATAAATACATTTTTTAAAGTACTCTTCATTTTGTACATTTTTTCATCTTAGTTATAATCCCATGGACTTCAACCATCACTTCACCCATGTGCCATTACCTAGTCCCAAATGCTCTTCCTACCCCATTTTGATCTTATTCCCCTTACTTCCCCTGTAGAATGTCTCTGGTTTATAGTTAGTTGATTTTTTTTTATAAAGAAGAAATTTTTAATATCGGCAGTGTCTGAAAATGCAGCAAACTCTTTGGGGAGACAGGGATTTATTGAGAATCTTTACTAAAGGAACTTTCATTTGTTCATTAAACATTTTAATTCTCTCCATGCTTCATTTTTAAATGGGCTGTTTTATCATCACTGAGTTTTGTTGCACTTTATTTCCTGTATTGTGTCATGAAAACAAGAGGCATTTTGTGAATATGCAATTTCCCCTCTTCTCTCTCTTTTGAGAATTAGTGAGATTAAGTTTGGATATTTTATAAAAATTATTTTCAAAACATATTTTTGATCTTACCAGAATGATCAGGTGAGTGTAAAGACTCCCCACTCCCAAGTATGGGCAGTGAAAATGACAAGGTTCCTAAGGAGTCCTGTTGCATGGTGTATATCACGTTGTCGGTGTTTCAGTGCTTCTTAGTGTTGCCAGAAGAAAGGAAATTATGTCCCCACTTATGTATTTAGTTTTATGAGCCTTCAGACTGTACGATGTAGGTATTATTAACTCCAATTTGCAGATGATATGACTAAGCTCAGAAAAAAATATGTAGCTTGTTTCAAGATACTTAGGGAGTGTGTGGAGAAGACAAAAATTCACATTCAAATCTGCTTCTAAGTAGGAATAGCCAGGAATTAGGGGACAATTTGTTCTTGAGGAAATGAGTGTTTGACCTAAAAACAAGCAAATGCAACTATCCAAAGATAGTAAAACATGTAAGGTTAAACCGATGATAGTCTCCTCCGAAGCTTGTGCTCATAGTTCCTTGTCTGTAGGCTGTGTTCTCGCAGCGCCATCTGCTGGGTTTTGGGAAATTCAACAGTGCTTTCTTTCTCCTTTCCCAGTCAGTTTCTCTCAGTTCTGTGTAGCTTAATTTCTATGAAATGAAAAGACTAGTAAATATAGGAACATTGGAAGCAGAGAATGTTGATGGCCAAGATTTTGGGGTAAGTGGAATTAAAGGAAGTTAGCTATAGTATAAAACTGGTAAGCAAGTTTTCCTTCTATGTCCTCCCCAGATATAAGGGTCACTTTGCTTTTATTTCAAAAACCAGAAATGGATATGATATAGTTTTCAGCTTAATATGTATCCTCTGGTGGGCGAGGAGGTCACAGTGACCTGTCATTTAGTTCCATATTCCCTGGAATATGCTTCACTGAGTACTGGTCTTGTCCAATTCTTTCCCTCTCTTTTCCTCTTCCTTTTACCTCTAAGACCTCAGAAGTTCCCCAAATGCTAAGAATTCTGAGTTCACTGTTAGCTGTATCCTTTCATTTATTCTATCCATGTCTTTCTCTAGTGCATTTCCCTCTCCTTAACATGTTGCTTCGTACTCTCATTGACATGGCCATTTTCAGCTTGTATCTTTTAATCTTTTATTTCCTAATTACCTAATGACAGTGAGCATGAAGGTCAAAAAAAAAAAAAAATAGCCACACAGAGGAGAGCACTGGAAGTGCTCACCAGGATGTGCTCCTTCATATATTACAGAGGTGATTCGAAATAGCTGCTAACCATGCATCATAATGGATACCTGAGCTTTAGGTATGGGGTGAGTGGGGGAATTCAGGTTGCTGGGAGTCAGATCCAGACTCTGTTTGTGGGTTGGGGGGCTTGGTGGTTCACATACAGAGAGGTATTTGTGTATTAAAGTGGAATATTTGACTGAGTGAACATATATGTCCCATATTTCCTCCTACTCACCCTATCCTCATAAACTGCTGAAGCTAAGGCTCTGCCCAGGATGGCTGTGTATATAGTTGTATACACATTTAGAAAGCAGTAAAGGAGAAGAGAAGGCTTGAAGTTAGACAAATGGTGATGAATTACTGTATTGTAACTTGTCCATCATCTAATTCTTTCCACTCCTTCACAACCTAACTCCTTAGAAACACAGTGAGAAAACTCCATCTCTGACTTTTATCTTCCATTTACTCTGCAACCCTTTACAATCTGATTTTCACATCCTGTGCTTAAAAGTTTTTCTTTTTTACAGCTCCATCTGTAGTTCTCTGCCTGTATGGGTCGGTTTCCAATCCTATCATTTATAAAGGAGGGTGGTGGAAAATGAAAGGGCAAAAAATATTGTTCATATGTTTTTATGATTTTATTGGCGATTTTTATAAAGTTAGACAGTCTTAAGCCCAAAACTTGAAACTGTCTATAAATTCAAGGATATTGCAGTCTCAGATATTTGATGATACTGTAATAGTTAATATATTTCCTTTAAGAATTATGTGTAATAGCATATCTT
Source organism: Condylura cristata (assembly GCF_000260355.1). NCBI lineage: Eukaryota > Metazoa > Chordata > Mammalia > Eulipotyphla > Talpidae > Condylura > Condylura cristata. The sequence continues at coordinate 1,979,071 of NW_004567141.1, forward strand.
GCAGAAACTTCAAAAGTTAAGCTCTCATACTTGACATTTCAGTTGAACTCCACTCAGCAAAATTTTTCTGTATTAATAAAATTTAAACTTACACAACTAACATATGCTAGCAGAAAACAAGTATGCACTACCCTTTAAAAGATGGTCAACACTGGCCCTCCCTGGTGGCGCAGCGGGTTAAAGCCCAACACAGAATCTAAAGCCGCTTCCGCATGAGTTCGATTCCCGCCTGACCCGGAGGTGACCACATGGTGTGGCAGACCTCTCCTGACCCGCCCGCTGCTCCCCTCAGCAGTGTACTTCCTCTATCTGCCTGTTCTGCTCCCCGCTCTGTCTCTGGTGAAGCCTCTCACCGCCCCTGAGCCTCTGGCCTGTACCCCAGTTCTATATGAATAAATAAATAAATCTTTAAAAAAAAAAAAAAAAAGATGGTCAACACTAAGTAAAATGATTAAAGTAGAATTGCATTAAAAAAAGAAAGCTATCTTATTAATATAAACATTTCAAAATAGATTTGTGTGCTTTATGTATTTCTATTCACATGTTCACTTAGATTTTGTGTTAGTTCTTTTGCTGATGTTTCACTTGTGGTCTCTTTGCTCATGGATGTATTTATAGAGTGGTGTGTTGGCTGTGGAAATGGCAAAAGCTTATTTATTGCCTTCTTCCACTGTACTTGTTTTAGAGCTGCCATTTTGATAAACAGCTTCATCCTATTTGTATACCTCCCACTGGCCCTCTGCTGACTATGGCCACATTTTGATACTGAATGAAATAAATAATTTTATGTATTTATTTTGGGGGGCTTTGCTATCTCCAGATTGATAAGAATTGGGAAGTGATCTCTATTTTGGGAACTTGATTGTTCTTGTTTATTTCATGATTTCCTAGAGATGTCACTAGATTGGATACTATTATCCCACTTTCTGTTTTCATTGGATTGAAGCTGATGTCAGTGTAATTTGCTTGAATGGATATTAAATTATTGTTTATAGCTTTTTTGCAATATCACAAATTAAATTCTTATCTCCGCTTATGTGTATTTTTGTTTCCAAATTTCAATGGACTACAATCAAAACGAAATGATCTATTATTTTCAGGCCATTCATAGTAATATTTAGTACTTCCACAGCTGCTATGTTTGCGACTCTAACCCAGTCTTTGCCATCATCTCTAACCACTGTCTGTTTTCATATGATTAGACCCAAATTGACCTTGGGGTTGACTTGTCTGGCTTTCGAGTGCTGTCTCCTGCTTGACTCCATGATTCAATTGTTTCACTTTGTTATTCATTTGGTATTGGATACTGCCTACTTTTTTGAGGGGGGTGGGTAGATATTGTCTGTTTATGAGTAGACCAAGAATTTTTTTTTTTAATTTTTTTTAAAGATTTATTTATTTGTACATACAGAACTGGGGTACAGGCCAGAGGCTCAGGGGTGGTGAGAGGCTTCACCAGAGACAGAGAGGGGAACAGAACAGGCAGATCGACGAAGTACACTGCTGAGGGGAGCAGCGGGCGGGTCAGGAGAGGTCTGCCACACCATGTGGTCACCTCCGGGGCAGGCGGGAATTGAACTCATGCGGAAGCGGCTTTAGATTTCAGTGCTGTGCTTTAACCCGCTGGGCCACCAGGGAGGGCCTGAATTTTTAACATTGTCTTCAGAATATTTGTGGATAAATACTTTTTGACTTAGTTAGTTATTGGGTGCTAATTGTCCATGGTCTCACTCAAATCATCTTTGACTTAATGAATCTTCTGTCTTTGAGTTAACTAACTGAATCTTCTTCACTATCACTAAACTCACCATGTCTGTATCTGCATTGTCTGCTTTTATTGGAATCAGATTGCTTGGATAAAGTTTGTCCCTAAGCTGAACTTGTATGTCTGGAGTGATTTGCTGAATGTTGGCGATAGGATACACATCTTCGTATTATGTCAGACCTGAATTCCTTATGGGTAGAACAAAACTGTTCCTTAGGGAAATCTGGCCATAATGAGATGCTGAATATCTAATGTCATTTATCTGTTCCTACTTAGAGGTAGGATTGTTGAGCTGAATCATGATTGTCCAGCATAGTTCCCTTACTCCAGTGAGATTCTGCTGTAAAGGCCTATCTCCTTGTCATCTTCTGATACAGAACCATATTTCATATGTGTATGTTCAGATTGCCCATGAGTTGATACTGATGCCCTCTTTGAGTTATCGGATTGCTTACTTTATCATTAGTCTGGGTGCTCTGCACCCAGGTAGTGATTGTTCATGTCTAGGCTGAGTCTCTGGAACTGTGTCTTATGTGTTCATGGAAGGATTTTTTTTTAAATTTTTATTTATTTGTGCATACAGAACTGGGGTACAGGCCAGAGTGCAGGGACAGTGAGAGGAGTCACCAGAGACAGAATGGGAGCAGAACAGTCAGATTGTCGAAGTACACTGTTGAGGGGAGCAGCGGGCAGGTCAGGAGAGGTCTGCAAGCCATGTGGATCACATCCGGGGCAGGAGGGGATCAAACTAATGCTGAAGTGGCTTTAGCTTCTTAGTGCTATGCTTTAACCTGCTGCGCCACCAGGGAGGGCCCATGGAAGAATTTTTGGAGGGCCCATGGAAGAATTTTTGGCTTGCCCTGGTGCTTTATCTTGTTGCCAATAGGAAAAATCAGACTTTGTGAATAGCCATTGTCTGATCTTCATGAACTCCTGTATGTCAGAGCTGTGTTGTAACTGCTTTTGGTGTGATCTTTGATTTTCTACTGTACTGGACCCTAAATATCCTTGGGTAGGCTTTTTTTTTTTTATTAGGGTCGCTCTGATCTTGTTGAGACCCTGAATGCTGATTTTCTACCTGAGTCTCTTGATTGTCCTCCATATTCACCCACCTGACTATACCCATATTTTTGTCTATTTGTTAGACAACTATGTTAGTGATAATTGTCTATGAGCAGACTAAGTATCTGTTCATGTTGGATCTCTGTTTTCCTGTTACACTAGACAGCTTCCCCATGACTAGACCTAAATTATACATGAATTTTTGCCTGGCCATGATGAGACATTGATTGTCTAAAGCTGTATCGTGTCTGTTTATAGCTATGTGTCTATTTCGAGGTTAGATCCTGATCATTCATTTGTAGGTTCAGGTTGACCATTAGTAGATACCTGGCTTTGACAAGCCAAAATGTCTTTGCCCATACACAGGCTATCCATGGGTTTCTCTGTGTCCCCACATTATTTTTCATTATTACTGGTCTAAGCATAACTATATCCATAATGTTTATTTATAGGAGTTCCAGAATATGCTACTGATGCTTCACTGTGGGGTGATTCTGAAGGTTCAGTGCTGCCTTTTGATTATCCATAACTGAACTCATTTCTTACCTTGGTGTTGAAAATCAATTCAACTTGCCAAAGGTCTGTTTTTAGACTACTCAGTAGATATTTGGTTTATATGGATAAATATTAAGAGTACAACTGCAGGGCCATTCAACCTTTATCAGTCAAGCAGAGTCAGCTACTCAGGCCCAGAAGTGATGAAAGAGATTAGAATATGGTGTGAGTAGAACTAGGAGGAATTAGGAGAGAGAGAGGTCAGTTGTGTTAAATGGTAAGATATCAAGCAATAAAAATCACCTCTCAATTTGACACCTTAGATTTTATCTAGATGCTTTTTTTTTTCATATTAAAGATGTAGATGTTTGTAGGCATTACAGTCTTAATGGTTAAAATAAAGGGAGTCATAAAAGGCACCAGGAGGTAATATGATTTATCTCACCCAGAGTAATAGCAGTGTAATATTTAGATAAAAATTTCTGAAGACAAAGGGGGCTCTGATGATGTAAAGAGAGTATTGAGAAGTCTCAGAGAAGGCATATTTTCATCCTCATTTTCTTTTATGCTAACAAGGGACCTAAAATAAAAGGGGGAAAAGGCCAAGCAGTCAGGAGTGTTATTCCTTAGAGTACCTTTCTAGATTTTCACCTTTGTGGAGTTGTTGGGTGGATTCTTTCTTACCTAGTTTAGAAAGACACAAGTAAAGTATGTACTGAAGGACCCGACAGGGTGCTGAAACTCATGAGAGCAAGCATTTCATAGCCACTAAAGGTCTGTGTTCAGGAGGAACCACCCTTTATGAGATGGTCTGATTCATTCATAATTATCTTCTGATCCACCCATATCTTACCTTTCTGTTTATTTCCCAACTTCTTCAGCTACTCATTTCTGCTTGTAATAACAGATTCCAGATTTAGATAGGCCTGTCTGCAAGTCCTGTCTACAAGAAATTTTACAGAAGGATCTTTTTGGCTGTCACAGGTTCCTTGTGTATGTCTAACATACCTTATTTATGTCATATGATCTCATCTGTACTGGATTAACAAATTCTTGATATATATTTGCTGACCAAGTGATCCTTGAACTTATAATGGCAAGGGGGACCTGAAATCCAAGAGAAATAAAAAGTTTTAAAGAGTACATCCAGCCAGAATTTAATGTCATCTGGTTGGTTACTGTAAATTCTGAGTATTGACAAACCCCCTTATGAGATAATGGAATCATTACTGGTAATCTGATATACTGCAGTGAATGGGAAGGGAAAAAATGTTGGAGGAGAAAGAATTTAGTTATATTGTCCCAGTTTGAGAAGCAGTTTACTTTTCCTATTTCTCATAGTTAACTGCTGTAGAATGTCATACATGTGCCATGCACAGTATGTCTACTCCTATAAAATCGCCCATGTGTCTTTGCAGGATCTTCTCAACTTTGGACTACATGTCTAAAGTTTTCTATCTCACTGCTTAAATAATTTCTCCACTTGAATATTTAGTTATCTCTGCCATATTGAAGTTAAGAAGTTTAAACTGAATCTCTTATATTTCCCCCCCCTCCCCCCGCCCCAGAAGTATCTTTTCTTCTGTGTCTTTAAGTTGACATCACCATTCTTGAGTGTCTCAGGCTAGGAACCCCATAGTCATTCCTCTTTTCTCTGCCTTACTATGCCCAGATGATAACCTCATTCTGGCCTATCAGTCCTGCCCCAGGCTTGTCTCCTGGACCCTCTTCTCTGTTTGTGGCACTGTTGGCTTTATTCTGGAGTGGATACTTGGCATCTTGACAACTCCAGTAGCTTTCTAATTAGGATATAATCAGGATATTTCTTTACTAGTCCTTTTGCATTGCTGTTACATGCATTGTCCTGTAAATAAATCTTTTCTTGTAACTTCTGTGCTTTAAAGCTTCTGGAATCTCTTCTTTGCCAATGGAATGAACTCAGATTTACTTGAGATTAGGCATGAATCAACTTTTTTAGTTACCTGTGATCATTTCTGTGTTACAGAATTGTCCCTTTGAACATTATCAGTTATCCTTGATCATTCTGCCCTCACTCCTGAGCTAACACATTTGCACATGCATTTTCCTTAGCCAATTTTTCTTCTCCACTAGGCAAGCTCTCCACTACACACTGTAAATTCTGACTGAGGTGTTTTCTCCTTTATGATACTTCCTGTAATGTCCCCTGCGGTTTATGTTATTCCTTTTAGTGAAATCACTTGTAACTATACTGCACTCTCCTATAGCTCTTGTCACATTGTTAAAATTTTCAGTTCTTGGATTTTTCATCCCATCACCTCTAGCCCCCCATGCTCACCTCCATGCCACGGAGTCCCTTTTTTTGTTAAGATTTATTTATTTATGCATACAGGACTGGGGTACAGGCCAGAAGCACAGGGCGGTGAGAGGATTCACCAGAGACAGAGCAGGGAGCGGAACAGGCAGATCGACGAAGTACACTGCTGAGAGGAGCAGTGGGTGGGTCACGAGAGGTCTGCCACGCTGTGTGGGTCACCTCTGAGGCGGGGATTGAATTCATGCAGAAGTGGTTTTAGCTTCTTAGTGCTGTGCTTTAACCTGCTGTGCCACCAGGAAGGGCCTCAGTGTCTCATTTTTACTTATATTTAAATCATCAGGCATCTAAGATATTTATAAGTATTCTCCAAGAAATAATTCATAGTGTAGACACAGTGTGCCTGAGACTATTATAGGCTCGGACTCAAAGAAACTCTTTAGCTCCTGGGACCTTGTGTATAACCTCAGATGTTTTATATTTTTTTTCCTGTGGATCTCTGCTTCTGTTATTAATCAAGGAACACAATAAAGGAAGTGCTGCCCTGTATCAAGTACTCTGAAACATTAAGAAAGGTAGAAAAAAATCTGCATATTCTTTTTTTGTAGACATTAACTTCTCCTTATATTTCACCACTTTTTGTTTTTTTTTCTTCTTCTTCTTTTTTTTTTTTGTTGGAGTCTTCTTAATGACTCCATCCCTCTGTTGGGGATTTCTGATGTGGTGATGGCCCCCAGGGGACTGGTGGTCAGGGTCTGCCTTTACAGTGGACAGGGCTTCTGAAAGTTGTTTACTAGTGGGTTGCTAAATTTGTAGGGTAGTTAGCTGGTATATGGACAGGCCAGCCGTTTCTTCCTTGCATGTAGTTTACTTTTTAGTCAGTGACTTCAGCAGTGTGAATAGATGACAACTGTTTTGTATCTAAGATTCGGGTTACATGAAGATTTTATAGGCTGGAATAAAGTGGTATGAAAGTTTAACAGGAATCATTTTGATAGTGATAAATGTTAAAAGCCAAGTTTGGAACTAACATATAAGTGTAAAATAGAAAACATAGTTTGGCAGTAATGTCTGTAGATGTTGTGTGTGTGTATGTAGCTTAAAATGAATGATCCATGTTAAGTGATATTCAAAAAAGCCATGCAACCACATTTATAGAAGGTATTCCATAGAAGGAAGGAGGTATTCTTTTCTCTCTGCACTAGTAAAACCTGTCTGAAGAGTTGTGTTTAGTGGTGATTGTTGCTTTGATTTTTTCCTTTTTCTTTTTAACAAGAGAGTGAATCCACTTTCACTTGTTTGTTTTTCAATAGGTTCAAACCCTGAGGGACAAAGAAGCACATAGTTCAATGACCTTAGCGAGGCTGCTTTGGAATTTAGTGTGAACCATGTCATTGTTTCCACAGGTAACTGCCATTTTTAAACAGGACTGTTAATATTTTGTGTACACTTAGTCTGATGCAAACATGAGTGAGAACAAACACTACCAATGACTGACAGAGAAGGTATAGAAAGAAAACCTACAGTTGGAGAGGCAAGGTACAAGTGGTCACCCATACTCCGGTCACTCATGAAGAGACCTGCCAGAACAAGGAATAGTTGGACACCCCAAGGGTTACACTTTAGGATGGGGAGCTCAGCCCTTGGCTGCCTCATATGCTTATGGAGGAGTTGGGAATGTACAGGATAAAAGAACAGGGACTTACAATTGAAGATATAGCCCTGTTGGTATCAGAAGCACCTGTTTACTAATACAAATAACCTGTCATATCTGATGTACAGTGAAAGGGCTTGAAACCATTTCTGCTGAACCATGATCATGCAAAGCTACTTGAGGGAGAGCCACTGGGTCATCCAGCAGATTGTTGTTTGGCCTTTCATAGTAGAGCATCAGGATGATAAGGAGATTGAAAATACACACACACACAAACACACACAAATAAAGTATATAATAACTATTTGTAATATATATATATATATATAGTTTGAGAAACTGGTTGTATTTAGCTTGTAGGTAAGGAAAGTCATGAAGATATAGCTGCCTTCAATATTTGGAAGACTTGTCATGTAGAAAGGATTGAATTCAAATAGTGTCATCCCAAAGAGGACTAAGAGAAATTTGGGTCAGTTTTATAAGCTATAAGAAATATATCTGGCAGATTATAAGGAATAGCTTTAGAATAGTCAGAACTATCCAAACTTTAGAATAGTCAGAAAAACTGTTTTGGGAGGTAGTTAGCTTTTTATTTAGGGCAGAGAGATACTTGGAGTAGAATGATACCTTAATGATTATCTAGTCCAACTTTTCCTCATATTATTGCTATTAAAACTGAGAAATGTGAGCTCCAAGAGCAATAGCTAGTTAAAAAAAAAAAAGCCCAATCTTTGAAATCCAAATGAGTTTTGACAGTGCAGTGGGCTGCCTTGGCAAATGGCTGGGTAGTAGGGATAATGTAGAGGGCTACCCTACATCAGAGGAAGATTGGGGTAGATGTCTGATAAATAGCCCTTTCAATGTGAAAGTTTTGACTCCATGAATCAGGTAAATCTTTTTGCCTGACTTCATTCAACTCAGCTTAGATATTTTAATCAGTTCAAGAACCAAAGTAGTAACATGACTAGAAATTCATATGTCAATTAATTTTCGTACCTCATGTTATAAACAGGAATCCAACACTTGATTCTCCATGCCTCACTTCCTTCTAGCACAGTAATGCCACAGCTATCCTGACCTAATACTGCCAGAATGTCTCAGTTTATTATTTTACTTAGATATTTAACCAACTGAATCCTTGAATAGTAAACTGTAAACCCACTGAGAATTTACTTCTCTTTCTACTCTGACAGGACAGTGACACATATATGTTTCAGTCATGTTCACTTACATGATGAGGCCAAAATTTGGTGAAGAGTGAAGGCCATTGAACTCCCCAGAGGTACACACAGCTCACTGGCAAAAATAATTTATATAACTTGGGTTGGTCAGTTAGCCATCCTGCCTTATTCCTGATCATTAAGCTGTACACATAATATCCATCCCTGTTCCAGTAATGCCTCCATGATTTTGGCATGGTCCAGTCACATTTCATTAGGGAAATGGTCTTTGAGATGTGTCCTAAAAATATTGTAGGACACAAGGGTAGTTGCAATTTTTGATGAGTGATTTCCTGAAGGAACTATTTGTTACCGGGGGGTGATTTTGAAGCTGGCATCAGTGAAGGTGAAATACTTTTCTGTATTTCATAGCTGAGGCAGTACTCCTGCTCATATATTTATGGGCAGTGTCTATTAAAAAAAAAAAAAAACCAGGTTAGTGAGTGTGTGTTTAAGTAGAATGATGACCAGACTGAACCCACACAGATTTTGATCTTGTCTGGTGCTTTTGCCCTCTGCGTTCTCTAGTATCTGTTTATGAGGTGGTGCTCTGCTCTATAAGTGCAAGTGGGCCTGGAGAGTTTACAAGTTGGTAAAATGCTCATCTCATTCAGTTGTTTACTTCATTGTAGCATCAATTGAGGCAGAAGAATTTGTTTTTACCAGAAATAGATGGAAAGAATAGAAAAATCAATACTTTGGGATGCAGACTCTGTGGTTACAAATCAGATAGGTTCAAGTGGAAAAAGTCTTAAAGAATAACAGAAATTTGTTAAGAACTCTCCCTATATCCCCCCAAATCTCAATAGAGCCATGTTCCAGAGGAATAAATTTTTGTTCTGTGTCGCTGAGAGTTTAATCTAGGAGGGGAATTTCAATGTGCAGAGCTCATCAGTTGATTCATTGACTGTTTTTCAGGGCCTACCACATGCTCTTAGTCTTTGGGTTATAAGGAGGAAGAACACATGGTCCCTGCCCTCAAAGAGTTTATCATCTAATGCAGGGTGACATCTGCTTAGAATAAGATGTGATGATTATAATCAAGGTATTCACAAATTACCCAGTGACAGATGAGGGAGTAACTTATTCCTCAGAAAGGTCAAGGAATATTTCCTAAGAGGGTGACACATGAGCAAGACCTTGCATTTTCTAGATTCTTTCATTTCCTGCTGTGCTTTCCACACCTTGCCCAACATTGTCCACAAAGAAGCAGTGGAAATGTGATGTTGATGTCTAGAATTTAGAGACATTGATCCATAAGTAATTCCTGCTATGGACTTGAATTGAATGGGGATCCTTTAACTTTGCTTCACTTTTCATTGCTGGCAGACACCATGATGATTACTTCTTATAGGAATCTTCACACTTTGGACTTTAGTTTTCTGGCCCCTCTTGGTAGTTCATTGTTTTCTCATCTGTCATCCTCTGTCGTCCTTCACCTGGCCCATCCTCTGGGCTCTGTCAAATGTTCCATCCCTAATCTTCAATATTATTGATGTCAATTTGTACAGGAATCTTTCTGTACCTCACCGCTCTTGCCCAGGTTTGATAGAATTAGTCTGGGACCTGGAAAGGCTGAGTCATCAGGGGCTTGTTTGTGGGGAGAAGATAGAATCATCAGCTTATTATTTGTCATTTCTGCCCAACTATACATTGAGGAAAGATATTGAAGTGGTAGAAGATAATAAAAATAGTATAAAAATGTATTCAGAATGGTGAACTTCTGTTTGACCAAAATAATCACTGAGATTCAATTCCAGAAGCCCTTCAAGTATGGCCCTGTGTTGCCAACAGGGCACTTTTATGTCAAAGCAACAAATTCCCAAAGCAATGATGATCTTTTGATGAAGACTACTCAGTCTCTCCATAAGTATTTTAATTTTTTTTTTAATCAGTGTCTCTAAGTAGTGACTTGCTTTAACCATTTCCTGTAGTTTCCCCAGGGATTATCTCTATCTTAGTATTTCCTAAACAACTTGAATCAAAAGCTCTTTAGATTGGATAGGACATTTTTAGTGGCATTCCTGTTGGTGGGAAGCATGCCAGGGACATGATGTAACACCCAATCCTATGGATTCTTACTACTTCAAGGTAAATTGCCTTCCCTCCTGGGGTACCTCTTAAGGGGGTTGGGGCAGTGTTTGCTATTTTCCTTTCTTTTAAACATTTAATCCATATGTCTACTTTTTATCCTTTCTTGCTTGGGAACCATTAATGCTCATATGCAGTACTCCTATATTCAAAATAATTGCACACTGAATTATATGTAATTCATATGTAATATGACTATATTTCAATTAATATTTTTATTTTCCTTATGCAATTCTATTAAAAAATTATTTGGAGGAGAGTTTATGTGCTGGCATTTATTTAACATGCCTGATGCCAAATTGATGCTCTTCTGGAGTAGGCAAAACCACAATCCAAGCTGGAACAAAGTCCACTGTGAAGGCTTTGGAGTCTGGTCCAGCTAGCAAGTTACTTAGCCTCTCTAAGTCTGTTTCCTCATCTTCAAAGTGAAGATAGATGCCAAATTTAAAGGGCTATTGAGTGTATTAAATATGCTAATGTGTCTATTATTTGGCATATTGCCTGGTTATTTAGTTATGTTAAAACTAATAGCTAGTATTATATAATTATCAGCATTTAGTTGTTAACCTAATGTTGGCTGTCTTCACTGGGGAAATTTTTATACTTATATACTTATCCAGTAGGAGAGGATCTAAGAATGTAAATGTCTTTTTCAAGAACTTTTCCTTTTAGGAGATATTTCCCTGGAGACTTCATAAAGGATGATGTGGTAGATGCAGTGTGATTTGGGTCCTGCCCAACTCCTCTTTCTAAGCTTCAGGAAATCACAGTAGTTTTGTATGTCTCTTGGAGTACAACTTTAGGGAAATTGTGGCTGTGAGTAGAGTTCCTCCAAATAGTGCTTTTTGTTTTTTTCTGTATTTTCAGACTATTTGAAAGAAGATATTTCTGGGAAAACATAGCAAAAGAGTGTAAGAAGAGACTAGTATTAGAAGAATGAGATGGTGGTGGGGGATGACCTTGCAATTAAATAATTAAAAACCAAAAAATTGTATTTCTTCTTTGTCTTTTGTCCTTGACTTTAGATGTCCAGTGTTACATGCTCTCTTGCTCCAAAGAAAGGTACTTTGCCATCAAAAGTCACATTATGTGGAGAGCACAGCCAGCTATGTGGGCTATAGTTTTGGAGGTCTACTTACAGGAACATTTTAGCAGGAAGATTGTGTCGATGGGACCTAGCCTCTACTGACCCAGCTCTCATCTGGGACCTGTAGGCTGCTGCTCTTGGTGCTCTGATCTTCCTTCCTTTCTGGTTCTTGTCTGTGATTATTTTTTTCTTCCTATCAAGATCCTCAGATGCCAGGGTTCCCAAACCCAATTTGCTGGTATTTCTATATTAAGCTTCCCACCATCCTGGAATAGTCTCCTTTGCCAAGAAGTTTAGTGATCCTGCTGGCTTAAATTTATTATGTGTCTCAAACCTTCTGAATCATGAATTCTTCAGCATTCAGACACAGCACTGAAGTCCTATCTTGAGATGTGGGACTTATGGCCACATTAAAAAGTACTTATCAAAAGTCCTTATGGCTGGAGGATGTCTAAGAGAGGGAACTGTGGGGACGATTAAGTTGGCCTTTGATAATAAGATATGAACAATAAGGGAGAGAGAGAGAAGTGATGAAATAAAAAAGTAGTCTTTTTTTCCTTTTATTAATTTTTTACATTGTTGTTTATTTTTGTATAGTATTCAATTTCTTTGTAGTAGAGAGTCATCATAAATATCCTATTACCACATCACCTGTGAACCATCACTATAGTTCCTTCTGTTCTTCCCACCTATGTTTTGATCCTTTTTTTCTTCCCCTCCTCTGCTTTTAGCCTCAAATCTATAATTGCTGACTGCTGACTTCTTTTTTTTTTTTTTTAAGTTTTGTTTGGTTTCCTTATACTCCTCCTATAAGTTATATGATCCCATTTTATTCTTTTTCCTTCTGACTTATTCCACTGAGCATAACCCCTTTCAGCTCCATCCGTGTTGGTGTGAATGACATGAGTTAATCTTTTTTTGATTGTTGAGTAGTATTCCATGTGTGTGTATATGTGTGTATATATATATGTATATATTTACACATATACATACATACATACATACATACATATATATTACACACACATACATACATACATATATACCACAGTTTTCTTGATCCAATCACCTGTTTTTGGGCATACATACATATATACCACAGTTTTCTTGATCCAATCACCTGTTTTTGGGCAGTTAGTTTGTTTCCATATCTTATTTATTGTAAAAAGTGCTGTATTAAACATAGGAGTTCAGGTGTCCTTCTGAATTAATGTTTTTTTGTGTCCTTTGGGTAATTTGTAGGAATGGAATTGTTGGGTCATGTGGTCCCCCACACAGCTTTCCATAGTGGTTGGACCAGTTTGCATTCCTACCAACAATATAGGAGAGTTCCTGTTTCTCCACCTCCTCACTAGAATTTGGTATTGTCAGTTATTTTAATGTGCCCCAACACCTTACTGGTATGAGGTATTATCTCATTGTGGTTTTGATTTTCATTTTCCTGATTATAAGTAATGTTGAACATTTTTTCATATGCCTGTTGGCTATCTGCATTTCTCCTTTTGGAGAATTATCTTTTTAGCTCTTTTGCACATATTTGACTGGGTTGTTTACTGTTTTTTTTTTTTTTGAATTGTATAAGCTCTTTGTAGAGCTTTGATATAAGGCCCTATCAGTTGTATGGCAACAAATATTTTCTCCCAATCTGTAGGATTATTGTCTCTTTTGCTGTACAGAAGTTAATATGATATAGTCCTAGCTGTTTATAAAAAGCGCTCTTTTTTAACCTGCTGATCTCATCCTAACCTCCTGTCCTACCCCATGAGCATTTTATTGAGCAGAGACAGAGACAGAGAGATAGAGAGAAAAATACACAAACCAATAAGTGTAATGGATGAATTTTCTCAAACTGAGCTTCTATGTAATTGACTTAATTATATCCTCTTCCAGATTCTCCTCACTTACCAGGAGTAACTTCAAACACCATAGGTTAATCTTACCTATTTTTATACTTTATATAAAAGGAATCATACACATTTCCATCCCTATATTCATGGCAGCATTATTTATTATAGTCAAGATATAGGGACAACCTGAGTGTGTTAAGGGGAAGGATGTCCTAAAAGAACTCTGCAGAGTTTGGTGGACTCCAACCCTACTCCAGCTTTCTGGATTCTACCCTCTACTCCAGTGACTGGAAAACTACAACTTCCAGCAGCAACAAGGAGAGAACTGCAAGGACCTAAGGGCAGAGCTAAGCAGGCATTTTGGGACTTTGGGGGATAAATAGAGAACAGTTTTCCAACTGTCACTCTGGAGAGGTAAAGGTTCTCTCTTTCTGGGGCAACAGCTCTCAGAGTGTGTGACTGGGGGCTAGCAGTGTTAGTTTGTGACTTAGAGCTCCATATTACTTGAGCTGGTAAGATATTCCAGTTACTTTATATCCCTCTCTCTTTCCTTGGATTGGTTTCTTTTCATTTCCCCTTTTGTAAATAAAACTATTACCCTTTTTTTGCGTGGACCTGAGACCTGATCTTGCTGCTAGCTGGGTCAAGAACTGAGGGAGGGGCTTGAAGGGTCATACAACTGATGTTAATGCTTGGGGGGGGGCGCAAAAGGTTAAATTCATGTTTGTGACATCCCTAGTAGTATTCTTCTCTGGTATTCTAGATGCATGACCCTTCTATATCTTTGTGCCTGCAGAAAATTACATTTTGAGCTTCTGGGTGAGGCCCCACAGACAGGCAGCCCAACTCCACTCTGGACTACCTTGTAAGAAGTGTACATTGGTGAATGAGTAGATAAGAAGATGTGGTTATTTATACATATAATTGAACACTATGCAGATATAAAAAAAGATGAATTGGATTGTCTCAGAAGGGGCATGAAAAAGATTCTTACTTTATTGATACAAAAGTAGGTAGAAAGAGTTACTTGGAGTCTGTTGTTGGGGTGGGAGACTGCTATATAAACTACTACTGTCACTTGGTCAGTGATTTCTAGGAGGGAAGTGCTGAACTGTTTGAAGGCACATGCTCTGAATTTAGGAGTGATACTTGCAGAGGATCTGGGATGCTCTCAGTGGGCCAAGTTCCCAGTGAAAGGAACTAGGGCAGTAGAATGATCTGATCCCCTTTGCCCCCACACCCTTTGGGACTGGTTCTGACCTTATGAGATTCACTGAAAACACAAAGATTTAGAAGGGCCATGCATCTAGAATACCAGAGAAGAATACTACTAGGGATGCCACAAACCTGAATTTAACCTCCCCCCCCCCCGAAGCATTAACACCAGTTGCACCAGTTGTATGACCCTTCAAGCCCCTCCCTCAGTTCTTGACCCAGCTAGTAGCAAGATCAGGTCTCAGGTCCACAGAAATCTGGAAAAGCCAAACCTCCAAAATCATATAAAAACCACAGTGCATCTGCTTTGCTGGAAAGGTAGAAGTAGTTCAAATTACTAAGAACTAAAACAGCAAGACAAAATCCCCATATAACACATCACAACTGGAGACCTTAATAAAATATGGCATCTGAAGGAAAGAACAACTCTCTAGAACCCAAACACCAATATACAGAAGATTTTTTAATTTTTCTATCAGATAGAGAATTTGAAATTGCTATAATAAAGAGATTCAAAGAGAGGAAAGATGATGCTGAAAATCAAGTTAAAGTGATACAAGAGAATCCTGAAAAGCTAATCAAAGAGATAAACCAAAATGCAGAAAAACAAATACCATGAAAAATATGGTTAATAGCTGACAATAGAAATTGAAAAATTATGTAAGAAACTAAGGGAGTTGTAGAATATAAAAAGACCAATAAAGGAAATAAAAAATTCTGTAAAAAGATTTGGAAGCAGACTAGACAAAATGGAGGAGTAAATCAATGATCCAATGATGATAATGCAGAAAAGGACCCACGTGTAAGAAGAGAGAACTAGAAAGAATTTTAAATGAACCACTTCAAGTACTATCTGATTCCATTAGAAAAGGCAGTATAAACAGAACTTTTCAAAGAAAAAAATAGAGGATAACTTGCCAAACTTTGGGAAGGAACTAAGTATAAAAACCCATAAATCTAAAAAGAGCAACAGGTTATTTAAATGTAAGGAGACCTATGCCAATGCACACAGTTGTGAAACTACTAAGAGTTTAGCAAAGAGAGAATATTGCAAATGGTTTAAAAAAAAAAAAAAGGCAGCTAACTGAAAAAAGTAATCCCATCAGGCTTACAACAGATTTCCCTGAGGAAAACCCTACAGGTAAGGAGAGAATGAAATGATGTATTTAAAATACTTGAAAACTGCCAGACAAGAATTATCATATAAGATTATCCTTCAGAAATGAGGGAGAAATAAAGGTTTTTCCCAGACAGACAGAAGCTCAAGGAGTTTGACAACATTTGACATCCCTACAAGAAACGTTGAAAGGTGCATTTGAAGAAATGAAAATATATACACACATACAATTAAAGAAGGAAATAGATATAATCAGAAAACTAAAGGCCAAATCACAATAGCAAATTCTTCTATATCAATAATTACTCTAAATGTAAATGTACTGAACACACCAATCTAAAAGAATAATGTGGATGGTTGGGTCAATAAATAAAATTTAACTTTCAGCTGTCTCCAACAGATCATTCTTAGCTCCAGAGATAAACAAAATTTTAAATGTGGTTGGAAAATAATCCTCCAAGTAAATGGGACTCCCTCCCCCTCCCCAAAAGCAGGGGCAACAGTACTTAGATCAGATAAAATAGACTGCCAGCTAAAAAGGTAACAAGACAGGAATGGACATTATATAGTGATTAAAAGATAAGTACACTAGGAAGATTTAGCACTCAATATATTCCAAAAGAAGCATCAAAATAAATAAGGCAACTATTATCAAGTCTGGAAACAAACATTAATGCAACATAATACTAGTAGGGAACTTTAACATTTCATTTTCACTAATGGACAGAAAAGCAACAAGGAAACAGTAGCCTTAAATAGCCTTAAGAGGAAATAGACCACCTGGACTTAACATATTTAGAGGGCACTGCACTGCTAAAAAAAAAATGAAAAAGTTGGATATAAACTTCTCTTAAGTGCACATGGAACATTTCCCAGGATAGGTCAGATGTAAGGTCACAAAATAAGTGACACCAAATTCATGAAGATTGAAATCATAGTTAATATCTTCTCTGAGCATAATTATATCAACTAGAAATCAACCACAAAGAGAAAAGTGGGAAAATCCTCTAATTTGTGAACAGTGATAACACACTACCGAAACCACAAAGAGAAAAGTGGGAAAATCCTCTAATTTGTGAACAGTGATAACACACTACCGAATGATCTAGGTAGGACCTCCAATATTATGTTGAATAGTAGTGGTGAAAGTGGACAACATCCTTGTTTTGTACCAGATCTTCGAGGAATAGACATATGTAAAGGAGTACAAATTGGGAAAGAAAAATAAAACAATCACTATTCACAGATGGCAAGACAATGTACACAGAAAATCCTAGAGCCACAACTGAAAAACTATTTGAAGCAATAAATCAGCATAGTAAAGTGGAAGCTAACAAAATCAGTTGTAAAAGTCAGTTGTAACAACCCCATCAAAATATGGGTAGAAGAGCTACAAAGACACTTCTCCAAGGAGGAAATGCAGATGGCCAACAAGCATATGAAAAAATGTTCAACATCACTTGTAATAAGGGAGATGCAAATTAAAATCACAATGAGATACCACCTCACACCAGTGAGAAGGGCACATCTTCAAACAACTAGCAACAACAAATGTTGGTGAGGATGTGGAGAAAAAGCAACTCTCCTGCACCGCTGGTGGGAATGCAAACGAGTACAACCACTATGGAAAACTGTTTGGAGGTTCCTCAAACTGCTAAACATGGAGCTTCCCTACAACCCAACAATCCCACTCCTAGGTATCTACCCAAAAGACACAAAAACACTGATTGAAAAAGATACCTGCACCCCCATGTTCATTGCTGCATTATTTACTATTGGAAAGACATGGAAACAGCCTAAATGCCCAAAAGTGGATGACTGGATCAAAAAGATGTGGTACATATACACAATGGAATATTACTCAGCAACCAAAAAAAGAAACACATGTCCTTTGCAGCAACATGGATGGAGCTGGAAAAGATCATGCTTAGGGAAATAAGCCAGAAAGAAAAGGAAAAATACAGATGGTTTCACTCATAGCAGGAGTATAACGGACCAGGTGAGAAAATAATAATAATAATGAAGTTATATACCAGAGACAATTTATGGGGGTGGAGTGGGCAATGGTATCAAAAACAGTGGGGGGAGGGAAATGCACTAGACTATGGTGATGACACATGGGTGATTTGGTGATGGGAAGCCCAAGGGAATTACAACTGACATGGAAAAATGCACAAAATGATGTAAAAGTAAACTATTATATTATTTAAAAAAAGGAAAGAAAATAATCATGCTGCCATTAGTGATAACCATTAACACTTGAGCATTTTACTTTGACTTTTTTAAAATTTATTTTTTACATCATTCTTCATTTTGTGCATTTTTCCATCTCAGTTGTAGTCCCCGTGTGCTTCCCATCACCACTTCAAAGACAGAGACATTTTGTACATATTTTATAACTTGCTTAAAGTCACTCGACCTTATCAACATTACACACTTCTTGGTGCTATTATGAAAATAAAATGACAAAAGTTCATATTTGTACTTAAAAAAAAGTGTTAACAACTACTATTGAAACCAAACTGTTTTATATTCACTCAACAATATAATAAACATTTTAATGCCATTAAATTTTATTCTACAATGTGAATTTAATAGCTTCACCCTAGTCTCACATATAATTATATTTTCACTGAACCTATGTTGGTGGACATTAAGTTGTTGTTTTCTACTGTTAAATTCATGCTTCAAAGAACATCCCTATCGACACACACACACAAATCAATTGTGCTCCTATATGCAAACAGTGAGCTAGAAGTGAAAGAGATCTATAAAACAATCCCATTTATACCATGTTACCATACCTAGGTGTAAACTTAACAAAGGAGGTAAAAATAGCTTTATGATATTTTTAAAAGTGAGGGAAGACACAAAGAAATTTAAAGATTCCATGTTCATCTATTGAAAGAATTAAAATGGTTAAAATAGTCATTTTACCAAAAGTAATATACAGATTCACTGTAATTCTTATCAAAATTATAATGGATTTCTTCAAAGAAATAGAAAAAAACATTATTGAAATTCTTATGGAATTACAAATGATCCTGAAAAGCCAAAGAAATCCAGACAAAAAAGAAAAATAATAGTGTTAATCACACTCCCAGACTAGAATATGTAACAAAGTTATAACATATGGTATGGGGATAAAACTAGACACACAGACTAATGGAATGAAATTGACAACCCAGGAATAAAATCACACTTTTATGTACAGTTGGTTTAAGACAAAGGAGCCAAGAGTATAAAATTAGGAAAGTCTTTAGTAAATGGTTTTGGGAAAACTGGACAGCCACATGGAAAATAATGGAACTAGACCACCATCTCATAGCATATACAAAGATTAACTCAAAATTGATTAAAGGCTTGGATGTGAGACCTAAAATCATAAAATACATAGGAGTAAATAAATACTTCAAAGTCAGTGGGATGCTTTTTTGCACTAATCTTCAATGGCAAGAGAAACAAGAGAATTTAAATAAATGGGACTATATCAAGTGAAAAAGCTTCTGCACAGTGAAAGAAACTGTCATTAAAATGAGACATTCTTTTTAAAGATGTATTTATTTATTCATATAGAACTGGGTACAGGCCAGAGATGTGGAGGGTGAGAGGATTCACCAGAGACAGAGTGGGGAGCAGAAGAGGCAGATCAATGAAGTATACTCCTGAGGGGAGCAGCGGGTGGGTCAGGAGAGCTCTGCCTTGCCATGTGGATCTCCTCCAGGCAGGTGGGAATCGATCTCATGCGAAAATGGCTTAAGCTTCTTAGTGCTGTGTTTTAACCTGCTGCACCACCAGGGAGGGCCTAAAATGAGATATTTTAATAGCAAAAATATTTTCATATCCTACATCTGACAAAGGACTGATATTCAAGATTTACAATGAACTCATAAAATTCAACAAAAAGTGAACATATAACCAAATTAAAAAATGGGCAAATTAACTAAATAGATAGTTCTCCATAAAAGATGTACAGTTGGGGCCCTCCCTGGTGGCGCAGCGGGTTAAAGCACAGCACTGAGAATCTGGAGCCGCTTCCGCATGAGTTCGATTCCCGCCTGCCCCGGAGGTGAC
>NW_004567141.1:2003905-2004960 GCF_000260355.1 Condylura cristata
AAAAAAAAAAGATGTACAGTTGATCAATAAGCATGTGAAAAAATTCTCATTATCATGTATAATCAGGGAAATACAAATAAAAACTACACTGAGATAATGTCTCACATCTGTGGGAATGGCTCATATCAAAGACCAGAAACAACAAGTGTTGGTGAAGATGTGGAGAAAAACAAACCCCATATACTATTGGTGGAATTGTAGACTGATTCAGCCCCCCCATGGGAAGTATGGAGGCTTTCCAAAATATTAAAAATAGATCCACCATATAATCCAGCAATTGTACCCCTAGGCATCTTCCCAAAGAATACAAAAACACTTATTAGAGGGATTATATTCACTCCTATGTTTTTCACAGTACTATTTGTAATAACCTAAGTGTCCAAGGACAGAGGATGAAGATACAGTATGTGTGATACTCATAAAAAAAAGATCAACTCTTGCTATTTACAACAATAAAGACGGAACTGGAGTGCATTATTCTCGGGGAAATATGCCAGAAGAAAAAAGACAAATACTGGGTGGTTTCACTTGTATGTAGAATATAGGGAAACCATACAAAGGACCAGACACTCTCAAACCAACAACAAACTCCAGAAGGCTGACTGTAGGATTGAAGTTATCAGAGGGGGAGGGTGGAGAACAGAGTGATGATAGGGTCCAAGGGGACTCTGGTGGAGGACTGGGGGTACCTTTGTGGTGGGTGTGATCCCATA
Source organism: Condylura cristata (assembly GCF_000260355.1). NCBI lineage: Eukaryota > Metazoa > Chordata > Mammalia > Eulipotyphla > Talpidae > Condylura > Condylura cristata. Next base: position 2,004,619 of record NW_004567141.1, read on the forward strand.
ACTGTGAATCATATATAGAGTTGTTTATAACGTTGGTAAAATATAGCAGAATAAAATATTCCTATTTGTGACAGTAAATATTTGTGAACCTTGAAGATATACTTAGAAAAATGAATCAGAAGGAAAAAGACAAATATTTTACTCATAGATGAAATATAAAGAAACAAAGTGAACAAACTAAACTAAAACAAACTTTAGATACTGGAAACAGATTGGTGGCTAACAAAGGAGGTGGGGCTTGGGGGTTGGTTAAATGGGTAAATTGTACGGTGGTGGACAGAAACTAGACTTTTGATGGTGTGACTGACATAGTGTATATGAATGTTGAACTTTAATACCGAA
>NW_004567141.1:2005174-2031554 GCF_000260355.1 Condylura cristata
GCAGGCAGGAATTGAACTCATGCGGAAGTGGCTTTAGCTTCTCAGTGCAGTGCTTTAACCTGCTGCGCCACCAGGGAGGGCCTAAGAATTTATTTTTTAAAGTGACTCACACAGTACTTTTATATCTGTTCCTTTCACTTTATACCCATGTTTGTGTTTGTAGCCGTAGGTGTGCATTATATGCACAATATGAATGCATTATAAACTGTATTATTTCTATTGTTTATGAAATATTGGTAGTTTCCAGTTTATTATTATTATTATTATTTTATTATTATTGTTATTTTATATAGGGAACCAATGCATATTCCTGTGCTTTTCTTTTGGTTAACACATGCATACATGTCTTTTTTTTAAATATTTATTTATTTATGCATACAGAACTGGGGTACAGGCCAGAGGCGCACTGGCAGTGAGAGGATTCACCAGAGACAGAGTGGGGAGCAGAACAGGCAGATAAACGGAAGTACACTGCTGAGGGGAGCAGCGGGCGGGTCAGGAGAGGTCTGCCACACCTACTTGTCTTATTTTTCTAATTTGTTCAGCCTTTTTAACCACAGTTAGGGGTTGAAAATTTGTTATAATAGTTAAGTATTCATTTGGTTATTAGCAAATGCCCTATTACATTTCAAAAAATATGTGGAAAGTATGGGGTTAAGTCAGAGAAACAGTGTCACAGCATTAACAATTGATTGTTTATTATGAATATTTTTGCAAAGCAGTCATTTAAGCTCATGGTCCCATAGGTCATTTGAATTAAATTCAAGAGTTTCTGAGTTCTAAAGACAGATGAGTTAGACAATGTGTATTTCTGACTTAGAATCTCCTCCCCATTTCTATCTCAATTGGGATGCAATGTTACATAATATATGGAAAACAAACCTTGGAATCTTACTGTCTGGGGTTAAAATCTAGCCCCATCCAGCTGGAAGAGATCATGCTTAGTCAGATAAGCCAGAAAGAAAAAGAAAAATACCAGATGGTTTTGCTCATAGCAGGAGTATAATGGACCAGGTGAGAAAATAATAAGGATAATGAACAGCCATATACCAGAGACATTTTATGGGGGTGGAGTGGGGAATGGGATCAAAAATGGAGGGGGGAGGGAAGTGCATGGGACTATGGTGATGGCATATGGGTGACTCTGTGATGGGAAACCCACGGGGATTATAATTGAGATGAAAAAAAATGTACAAAATGATTTAAAAATAAACTATTATATTAAAAAAAAACCATCCTTACTTCCTATCGGTTCCTATGTGACCTTGGACAAGTCAATTGCTTTATTATACTTTAATTCTTTCATCTCTAAAATATGGATAATAGTAGTACCTACCACAATGATAGTTTGAGGATTAAATTAGTTAATCCCCAGCAGAATGCTTGGCATATGTAGAGAGCAATTAATGTATCACACAAAATTGTAATGGAATGTGCTATAAAGTGTTACAATTGCAATTCTGGACTCCAGAACTAGAAATCTAAGCCAATGCTTGGCATATGTAGAGAGCAATTAATGTATCACACAAAATTGTAATGGAATGTGCTATAAAGTGTTACAGTTGCAATTCTGGACTCCAGACTAGAAATCTAAGCCTGTGGCTTTAACTCTGGATAATTATGAATAGTTTTGTAAGATTAAGTTGCAGCACTGAAAAGGTCAGAAATCTTAGCTTGAAGATGAAAAAATCTTTTGGCTGAATCTCAAATGAAACAAGTGTCTGAACAATGTCTACTGCTTAGCAAATGGTAGGTAAATAATAGTTTGACCACATTTTTTTCTCCCATTTTCTCACAATTGTCAAACAAATAGTCCAGGTAGTTATAAAAACAACCTAGTATTAAAGAATAAAATTACATTTTAGAAATAGGAATTAAATTTCTCTTTGGACATAATTGGAGTTTACATAGATAAAATACCTGTTCATGAACTAAACATAGTGTTAGTCAGCTTACCCTCCTTATCATTTCTACCAGAATCAACAATAATGTTTATTTTTTCCTAGCATTCTGATAAACTCAGCATTTGAAAGTCTTTCTCCATTTATATCTTCTATTGAGAGTGTCAACCTGACCTGGACTAGTTTTGATAGAAGAAAATAGAAATGACTTACTAAAATAGACTAACAGTTGAGGATTTCATTTGACACTTGTTTCATTTGACATTCAGCCAAGCCTTTTCTTCTTCAAGCTAAATTTTCTGACATTTTCAGTGCTATAAAATTAATCTTACAAAGCTATTCACAACCATTGGGGATTTTAATAGGCTCATGTTGACCAAAACTTGGTGAGTTAATATTCCCCTCTTTTTTATTTTATTTTTTGGTCTTTTATAAATCCCTGATTCATTGCTTCTTTCTCCCCTTTTTCATTTACTATGAAGAAATGTTTCTGTCTAGTGAATGATCAGAAATAGATTCAAATCTTTTTCTTCAGCATCCCCTGACTGAGTAAAGTTGACTCAAAGCCTTTGAGTTGCAGTCTGAACAGGAACACAGAGCTCTTTTCTTTTCCATTCCCAGAAGCGATAGAGCCAGTTTCATGCTATTCTCCCCAAAACTCCTTTAAGAGCATGGGCTTGACTTCCAGCAACTACTAAACTTGCTTTCACTTAACTGTGTTCTATGAGTGACCTGGCCAGACCCTTCTACATTCCCTCCATGACTTGCTCCTTCCACTTTTCTGAGTCTTGGAAATACGAGCTTGGAGCAGAGAATATCATCATGCACAGCTCTGGTGAGGACCTTGGCTCTGCTCTGTCTTTTGAAACTCCAGCTACATGTTTTATACAAGTCAAGGGTGTATCTTACTCTCTGTATGGGCTTGTTCCCTGAACTCAGCACTATGCCCTGGGGCTGGCAAACTTTGTAAGCACTCTCAGCTCTGTGTGACTCTGAAGTAAATCAAGGATCTTTACTGTCAAAGGTTTCACTACCTCTTCCCATTTGGCTCTGTTCCAAATCAGGAGTTGATGATCAGGAACCTACAGCTTACTCTTTTGTCTTTGCAGAAACTTGGCAGTATGAAGCAAAGCGAAGCGAGGAGCAGAACTGATTCTTGTCACATTGGGATTTGTATCTTCATTCAACAAATATTTAACACCTAGTACAGTTCACTTTTTCTTAATTGCAAATAGTTGAAATTAGTGCTGTGTGTTTGCATTGTAGTTTTGGCTTTGTTGCATGGTAAAATTTGGGTTGACTTGTTTTATGCTTTGTCTAGTTTGGTAGATATATGGGTAGGAGTATTTTGCAATGTCACCTGACTCTGATGTTTCACCTGTAAGAATATCCTTTTTACACCTTACCTGTAAACTCAAACTTTCCTGGCCAGGTCACCTACAGTCTCCTTTTTCCCCAGAAGAGGGGGGTATTTCAGCCTCATGGCCACTAGAGGGTGCTCTAGGATGATCAGATGATCAAGCAATACCACACACAGATTTCTTGTTCCTAGGCGTTCTCCCTTGTTTCCATGGATAGTGTTCTGGTTATTGCTGCAAAACAAAGTATACCTCAACATTTAGTAAACTACAGTCATTTTGTTTCTGGGTTTTGGACTTCCTCAGTCCTGACTATGAACATGAAACTATTCAAGGCCTCTTATAGACAAAGCAAAGCAGTGCTTATTTATAGGCAGTGCACCTGGGAAGAGGTCTGGGTAGGCATAGTTCAGGCAAGAACAGCTATAATGAAAGGCAGAGAATCCTGGCCTAAGTGAGGTGCTGGGGGTTGCTCACTCCATCCCTTTTTGGGGTGTACTGTGCAGATGCTCGTGGGATGTTGGTTATTGGTCCTGGCAGGAGTTTATAAGTCACTGCCCCTTCTGTTGTGCTCCCAGGGTGTGTATATATATCCACAACTTCATCTAACAAATATCTAATACTTAATACAGTTCACTTTTCCTTAACTACAGTTATTTGAAATTAGTGCTATGTGTTTGCATCACTGTTTTGGTTTTGATGCATGGTAAAATTTCATTTGGTTTATAGTATATATTAGCCCCGACAGCAGATTAGGGTAGGGGGCTATCATTTTGCTGCTTTTTCTCATTGGGCTTTAGCAGTGTGCCTATAGGTGGTATGGGGGCAGCCTGTCTCCCATTGGGGCATTTCTTGGATCTTTCCAGGTTTTATTGGCTCTGGCATGTATTCCCTTGGGTCCTGGGTATATTGGCCATTAATTTTTCTTTATGCATCTCCCTCCCTGCACTAGCTGCTTAACAATTTTGTTATGTTTCAGGGTTTTGTAGGCTAGGAATTTGGGCACAGCTCATGGGGCAGTAGTTCTATTCCATGTATGTTGGCTAGATCACTCATTGCTGTATGCCTGTGGGCTGCCTGGGGTTCTTAGATGCTTTCACTTACATGGAGCTCTAGCATGCTGGCCCTCCATGTATTCTGTACAGAAGGATAGTCAGGGTGTTTACACTGTGGCTAATCATATCAAGAAGGCATGAAAATAAATGAAGAACAACCCAAATGAGAGCAAAGATTATTCTGAACTTGCTATAGCAAGGGAGTCAGCCATAATCAGTTACATCTGGCAGAGACTAAAAGGCAGATGGAAGAGTGGGGAAGCTTATAGTGGAAAAAGGGAAAGCTGTGGGTGTGCCCTGAATGGAGATTTTTGGTGCAGAGTGTCAGAGGACAGGGCTATAAGCAAGGTAACTAGAAGTAGGGGGCCCTTTATGTTTGGCTTAACTTATGATTGGGAGCAGAGACAAAACTTAGGGGTACCATCAGTTATTAATCAAGTCTTGCTCGTGTGAACCGATGGTTACAGAAATTATTTAGTTTCCTGGCTTGTTATTAGAGATTGGAGTATGACTTCTTATAACAAGCTAGCTTCCTGGTGGTTTATGGTAGATATGAGTTTTGCAGAATGAGCAGGTTTCTGCAGGTGTCTGTGAGAGTTCTTCTATTATATAGGGCCTGGCTATTGTCTTTTCTGTGTTCAGTCTCCTAGGACCAAGGTAGAAGCTCCCAGTCACCTTAACATTCTTGTTAAAGACAAGACCTGGAAATGGTACAGTCACTTCAACTTTAACTCTGTCGGCCCAATGATCATAGGACTGCCCAGGCTCAAGGACAGGGGAAATGATTCCATATTGTGATGTATGAGAATTGTCAAAGAATTATTCTGAAAATGGTTTGGTGTTCTTTTCTTCTTCTGCCCCCCCCCCGCCCTTTGACATTTTCTTCCTCTCTCCTCCCTCTTACTCTCAGAAACCTTACTTCATTTGTTAGTGTCTTCTAGTTTTATGAGTATTTTGCTTTGTTCACTGATCTGCAAACTAGGTGTCCAATACTTGTCTTTGTCATTTGCACTTGTTTTACTACTACACATAATTCCTTCTAACTCCTTCCATTTTGCTGTAAATGGTAACATTTTGTCTTTCCTATGATTAGTGTTCTATTCTGTGGATATGCCATATCTTCTTGGCCCAACTCTCTGATTAGTGGGCCAATAGGTTGTTTCCAGGTCCTAGCTAGTGTAAATCATGCTTTAGTAAATATTGTGGAACATATCCTTTTGGAGACAATTTCATGCTCTTTGAGTAGATACCCAAAAGTGGGATTTCTGGGTCATCAAGATATTTTTATTTTTAGATTTTTAAGGTAAAGTTAGATTGTTTTCCAAAATACTGTACCAGTTTATGTTTCTACCAATAGTATAATAGAGTTCCTCTTTTCCATTTCCTCTCTAGCATTTGTTGTTGGGAATCTTTTTAGTAAGTTCCACTCTTAAGAGTGTGAAATGGTATTTCATTATGATTTTGGCTAGCATCTCTCTCAGTAGAAATGATAATATTTTAACATGTATCTGTTGGCCTTCTGGATATCCTCTGGTGAATTGTCTTGTTGTATTTGCTGCTCACTTTTAAGTTGGATTGTTACAGTTATTTTTTTACTCTAGTTACCTTTATTTTGACAATTCTACTTAAAAATCTTAATGACAAGGTTAACTCACCTTCCACAGCTGACACCTTATGAACTCTGTTCCAGAAGATACCCAGGGATACAATTAAAGAAAAGTTTGGTTTCAAATCTCTATCTGCTCTTACCTTTATAAGCTTTGTGACTAGGGAGAATTTCATGCACTTTTTATTTTTTTAGAACTAAATCCTGGAAAACTGGTTAGTTCAACAACTTGTTTTAGGTTTTCTCCTCCTAAATACTACTGTGATTTTCTCTTGGCTTTTTATTCCACTATATATGTCAGAACACATGAAGAACACATGAACATACAGTAGGACAAAATGGATTTTAATCCTTTTTGTGCCATCATTGTAGGCCCACCTCCTCTTTCTGTGACCCTACTTTTTAATTGTCCCAGTTCATCCTTGACTAGTTTTAATTTCTCTTGTAACTGCATAGTGAAATTGGGCTTGGTAGTGGTGAAGGAAGCTTCAGTGTGTTTTAGGCACATATCTGTATTCCTAATGGTGTCAGGCTGGTGGATTATCTAAATAAATGAGGCAGCTTTCAGTGGAGGGAAGACATGGGGTATGAATCTGAGTGGACAGACTGGAATATATTCAGCCATTAGGTGGCAGTCGTACTTTTAAGTGTTGCAAGTTCCTGTCAGAAGATACAAATCTGCAGATAGCTTATCTTAACAATTTTGAAGAAAGGTTAGTCCTGTATACTTTATGTAGTGTCATCCAACTAAATGAGATTCAGATACTTGAGCTACCATGTAGCAAGCTAAGTAAAACACATCTGTAGGCTACATTTGGCCTCTTGGTGGTTAGTTTATAACCTGGTTGGGATGTGATTCAACTTTAAACTATTACGTTAGAAAGCTTACAATAAAGCACATTAATAAGGTGTTGTCTTCCCACCTTAGACATGCTCTGTTTACTTGGAAATCTGAGCCTGAAATGTGGCAGACCTTTGAAGACTTTCCTTTTTGTAAAATCACTGTATTAAATCTTCCTCCCCTAGTTCCCGTGATACTTTATCTCAGTCATGTCTTAGATAATTAGTGCTACTTTGCTCTTACTCACTCCTTTGACAGGTTTTTTTTTTTTTGCCTAGATATTACGATAAACTCAAAATTTGTCTTCATATCACCAATGTCATCATCTCCTTCTTTTAATCATGAATCTTCTTGCATGAATCCCTTTGCTGTTTCTTCCTATTTAAAGGATGATATATAGATCCTTTAAATATGGTTCCTGTGTTTCCAGAATCATCTTATGCCATGTCCTTCATATTCATTTTATACCTTAGCTATGACGAACTATTAATCTCTTAGGCAAACTTTTGGTTTTTATCTATATTTGGATTTGAAATTGAGCAAATTTGGAGAAAAGGAAAGACATAGTTGGTGGGTTCTTACCTGAACACCACATGATTCAAAATCAGACACATGGGAAGAAACAATAACAGGGTTTATTAACAGAGAGTAAGCAAAGGGAGAGAGGGATTTATAGCCTGGCCCAGCAATGCTGTCTGCCCTAGTCAGATAGTGCTGTTGTTCAGAGTTTGGAGCTAAGCACTGGCTCTCAGAGGAGGTGGGGGAAGAGATTGGCTGTGCAAAGAGAAAGGTGAGCTGTTGAGGCCCTGTGGCTAGTGTTGGGAGCCAGCAGTGTGAAACATAGCCAGCTGCAAGAGACTGAAGGCAAATGTGGAGCTGGGGCTACACACATGTGGGGACTAAATGGGAACGAGTCTGGGTGGCTCTCTGAAGAGAAGACTGGAGAGCCACATTGACCACCACTTAAGGGTTGAGAATGAGAGCGTTGGCTATGCTAGCTTTTAAACTCTGATGCCTGCTCCATCCAGCATACTTTTTCTCGCAGCCTCCTCCAGGACAACAGAGGCCTGAGTTTGGGCCATGGTGTTTACCTAATACCATTGTTGGAAGAGACTTTCCTTTCTCCATTTTATACTTTTGGCTCCTATATTATAGACTTACTATACATATGTGTGTGGATTTAATTCTATTCTGTGGTCAGTATGTCTGTTTTTATTCTAAACCACACTGTTTTGATTATTATAGCTTTGTAGTATTATTTGAAATCTGAGATGTGATATCATCATCATTTTTTTGGTAAGGGTTTTGTTGGCTATTCACAATCTTTTGTGATTCCATGTTAATTTCAGTAATATTTCCTTGATTTCTTTGAAACTTTGATAGAAATTGCATTGAATCTGTATATTGCTTTGACAAACACTTCAACAATGCTAAATCTTCCAATTTATGAATAAGAGATCTCTTTTCATTTATTTGTGCCTTTTTTTTTCCAGTAATATCTTGGAATTTAACTTGTATAGGTCTTCTGCCACTTTTATTAAGTTTATTCTTAGTTATTAAACTTTTTAAAAAATATTTATTTATTTATACAGAACTGGGGTACAGGCCAGGGATGTGGAGGGTGAGAAGATTCACCAGGAACAGAGTGGGGGACAGAACAGGCAGATCGACGAAGTACACTGCTGAGGGGAGCAGCGAGTGGGTCAAGAGAGGTCTGCCACGCCATGTGGATGTCCTCCAGGGCAGGAGGGGATTGAACTCATGCGGAAGTGGCTTAAGCTTCTTAGTGCAGTGATTTAACCCACTGCACCACCAAGGAGGACCCAGTTATTAAACTTTTTATCATGTGATTGTCAGGGATTGTTTTCTTGTTCCTTTTTTTTTTTTTTTTTTTTTGGCATACAATAATACAACAGATTTTTGTATATTGATTCTGGAACCTTCCACTTTGTGTTGCTGATTTGTTGTTTCAGTAGGTTTTTTAATGGATGCTTTATGGCTTCTTATGTGTTCTATGATGTTATCTGCAATTTATGATAGTTTTACTTTCTCTTTCCAGCTTGTATTCCTTTTATCTTTTTTTTTGCCTAATTGCCCTAATTGGAATTTCCAATATTATATTAAATAACACTGGTGAAAGTGGAATCTTTTCTTGTATCTAATCTTAGTGGAAAAATTCACTTATCCACTATAGTATATGATATTCATTGTGGGTTTCTCTTATATGGCACTTATTATGTTGAGATATGTTCCCCCTCTATCCATTTTTTGAGGATATCATGATAATTAATGTTGAATCTTTCAAATACTTTCTCTCCCTCTATTGATATTACCATATAAGTTTTTTGTTTCTTTTAATGTGGTAATTACATTGCTCAATTTTTGGGCTTGTATCGATGTAATAAACTCTAGTTGGTCATGATGTATAATTATGTAACTATATTGTTGAAATTGCTTAAATTTTGTTGAAAATTTTTACATGTATGTTCCTCAGCGATATTGGTTGGTAGTTTTCCTTTTTGAGATGTCCTTTTCTTCTTTTGGTATAAGAATGATGTAGACCTCATAAAATGTATTTGGAGGTCTTCCCTATTCATATTTTTTTGGGAAGAGTTGAAAAAGATATATATTAGTTTGGTTTTGAAGGGTTGAGTGAGCTTATTAGTGAGACTACCTGGTCTTGGGTTTTTGTTTAATGGGAGATCTTTGATTACTGATTCAGGTTTCCTTTTTTTTTGATAGCTAATCTGTCCAAGATTTCTATTTCTTGCTGTTTAAAACTTGAACAGCTGTATGATTATAGGAATTTATCATTTACTTACTAGCATAAAGATGTTCAGAGTGGCTCTTATGATGCTCTATTTCTGAGATGTCTGTTGTAACCTACACTTTTTCTTTCCAGGTCCTATTTATTACATTGTTCTTTTTCTTTGTGAACCTAGTAGAGGTTTTTCTGTTTTGTTTCTTTTTGTAGAACTAGCTCTTGGTTTCACTGATCTTTTGTACTGTCTTTTAAACTTAAATTTAATATATATCTTCTCTAATCTTCATTATTTCCTTTTAGGTTTCTTTTGTCTCATTTTTACTGTTTTTCTAGAGCCTCAAAGTATAGTTGTTAATTTGAACTCTTTTTTTTTTTCTTCATGTGGACCTATATTGCTATAAAATTCCCTCTTCGAACTGCATTTGTTGCTTCCATATGTTCTGGAGGCTTGTGTCTTTATTGTTTACAGACACTTTTTAATTCCTTTTTTCATTTCCTTATTAACTCAATAGTCATGCAGTGTCATGTTGTTAATCACCATTTATTCAAGCTTTTCTTTTTGTATTAGATTTCTAGTTTTATGCAACTGTGGAAGAGAATATACTTAAAGTGATTTTAATCTTCATGAATTTATTGATATTTGTTTTATGGCCCAACGTTTAATCTGTCCTTGAGGATGTTCCATGTCTACATGAGCTTAATGTGTATTCAACGTGGGGGTAGAGTGCCTGATAAATGTCTATTAAATCAATCTGGTCTAATTTCTCATTCCAGGTTGATATTCTGTATTTTGATCTGCTTATTGATGTAAGTGAGCTGTTGATATTCCACACTACTACTGTGTTACTCTCTCTTTTTTAGATCTGTTAATAGTTGCCTTCATTTGGTGAGAGTTATCGTTTCTTAATATATTGGCTCTTTATCATTATATAATGTTGATTCCTGTCTCTTTTCATCTTTTTAAGCTTTCTTCTTCTTTCCCCAATTGTATCCCTTTTAAGTCTTTTCTCTTGCCTAATTGCTGTGGGCAGGACTTTAATACTATGTTGAATAGTAGTGATGAGAATGGACATCCCTGTCTTGTACCACATCTTAGACACACATCAGTTTTAAATACTATCACAGAAAGCAAAACTTACAATAAAGCTGCCAAGAAAACAAAAGACGTACATTTTGACAATAAATATAGTCTATGTCAAAGTAGCATAAAATGCAGCTAAAAATCTTCAAAAAAGAAAACATTTTCTTCCTTGCCCTGTATTATATAACTCTTATGACTTCCGACATTGGTGAGACTCTTGAGGTCAGGTATTGCTGAGTTGTTCTTATTTGTCTCCTTTGGTATCTGTTTTTCACCACTGTTGTCCTTGGATTTAGCTTCTCTTTTAAAGACATCTCCTTTTTTGTCCTATTTCCATTGTGTCATCAGTTCTAACTTCCTTTGTTCCTTCCTTTATTACATTTTTATGGCCTTCTCTCCTTCATCTTTTCATCACTGTCTGTTACTTTATTAAAAATTATCTTGTCTGGCCCTCCCTGGTGGCGCAGCGGGTTAAAGCACAGCACTGAGAATCTGAAGCCGCTTCCACATGAGTTCGATTCCCGCCTGCCGCCTGCCGCCTGCCCCGGAGGAGACCACATGGCGAGCCAGACCTCTCCTGACCCGCCCGCTGCTTCCCTCAGCAGTGTACTTCGTCCATCTGCCTGTTCTGCTCCCCACTCTGTCTCTGGTGAAGCCTCTCACCTCCCCTGAGCCTCTGGCCTGTACCCCAGTTCTGTATGCACAAATAAATAAATAAATCTTAAAAAAAAATTATCTTGTCTGGATCTTCTCCATCTTCATCTTTCCTATGTTTATGAAAGTCATCTTCTGGAATAACTTTAATTTGGATGCCAAATGAATGAGGTAACTTGTAAAATATCAATAAACATTTCTTCATCTTTTCTATGTATTCTGGAGTGTTCTGGTTTGTCATATTTGAAGAACTAATGCCATTTTGAAGTTTGGTCCAAAATAATTCATATGGTAGTTCACTGGAAATTTCAGTCAAAGACAACTGCAGTCTCATGTCCAATATCAAGCAACATTAGATTGTGCATATACCTACCACAAGCATTAGTAAAGGTAAACTGAAATATTTTACAATTTCTCTACACTTAGGATAACCTTTGATTGTTAGACTGAAGCAAACAAGTATGTCATAAGTATGAGTTTGCACCATAGCACTAGGTTGATAATATATACATCACCTTCAGTATAATAGCTAATATTTCTGCCTATATGGCTCATCATTTATCCATCTTTCATTGGAAAGTTGACAGCATAACATATGCCTTTTCCCACACTAATATCTTTCAAGTCTCCTATACTAGGAAAGTATTCCCTTTACTTATAAGATGATGCAGTAATTATATCATCTGTTGTATATAAAGCATGCTCAACACCATCAATATGATGGGTATCACTATAAATAAATAAGAATCTTATGATACTTTAGTAATTCCAAGATTTCATTAACATAACAGAATCCTGATGTTTCTGATTTCTTAATATGATATAATCTTCCAGCCCAGTGAATAGCCATTGCAGTTTGTTGTGGTTTTAACTTCACAACTGAACCACCAGGCAAGAACTGACAAAACTCAGAGTCTATCTGATAGTATACGTCCACTCCAGCGTTAAATCTCTGCATCTGCTTACTACACTTAGACATGAATATGGAAATTTGATTACTCATTACTGTGGTATTTTGTCAACTTTTTTTCAGCAGTGCCATTATGGGGGCTACATTGTAGGCCATATACTTCCATTTTCTTATAATAGCCATAATTTAGTGGCAAGTTACAAGTCCTATCGATTCTGTGAGGTTTTATGGGTTGACCTTGTCCATAATAAAATTTCCAGTATCACTATCATAGTAGTATTAGGCTTTATGCTTGCCACCTCCTTGACTATATTTTATGAACTCCTCATCCATTGATGCTGACAGGCTTTTCCATTTCCTGGGGCAAAGGTGGGGTGGCAGCTCCATGGGGAAGGACAGCCAGAAGGAGGAGAGGGCACTGGAAGGCCTCGGTGCTGCCCAGCCTTCTCTTGTTCTCCTCCATTTTATTTGTGTAGCATTTGCTTTCTGTAGCATTTTATCCTTTTATTTTTAGCTAGGCTTTTTTCTTTTCTCTAAAGCTACAGGGAGGCTTATGTAAAGGGTTGTATATTTAAAATCTATTTTAAATTGAAGACAAGATAATCTATGGCTCATTCCACCAGATCTTATTTTTTACTCTCTCCTCCCTTTTATAATTACTATTTTTGGAAATATTGCTTCTAAGTTGGGATTTCTTTGTATCAGAGACCCTTTAATACTTCATGTAAAGCTGATTTAGAGAATCTGAGTTCCTTCACCTGTTGTTCTTTTGTAAAGTCTTATCATGCCTTCAATTTTGAGTGTTATTCTACGGGGTAGAGAATTCTTGATTTGAGATTGTTTTCATTCAGAGCTTTGATTATCTCATGCCACTCCTTTTTGGCCTACAAGCCTTCTGCTGATAAATCTGCTGATAGTCTTATAGGGGTCCCCTTGCATATGACCCTTTGCTTTTCTCCTGATGCTTTTAGGATTTTCTTTTAATCTTTTATTTTTGTCATTTTAATTATAATTTATCTTGTGCATCTGTTTGAGTTGTTCTTGACTATTATTTCTTCATATAGCATTTCTGTACTTTTTTCTCCTCTCCTATGATGCAAATGTTGTTACTCGTGATACTGAGCATGTCTTTTATGTTTTCATTTTTCTTTTTGCCAAAATTTGGGGATGATTTCCACAAACTCTGTCTTCTTCCTCACTGATTCTATCCTCAATCTCATTGAGTATACTGGTTATCCTTTCTATTTTTTTTTTAATTTCAACAATTGTATTTTTTATATGTATGACTTGTCATGCAGCTTTTTCATATTTTATTTGTCATATCTTTTTCAAATTTTGTTCATTCATTGTTCTTTTAATTTGGGTAAACATCACTGAGACTGTTGCTCTGAATTCTTCTAAGGGTTTATTTAGAAATGTTGAAGAGGGGTTTGCCTTGATCCAGTGGGATGGGTTGAATTCCTCTGCTTCCCTGTTCTTTTTGCACTGTAATTATTTCTATGGGATAAACTAGACTGCTTTCCTTCAGAGACCTACTGTAACTGTCTTGGTGACAGAGTATTTGCTATAGTGTTGGCCTTGGATATTATATTTTTTATTCTCATGTTGGCTAACGTATAAGGATTGGAGCACAAGAATTGGTTTGGGGAGGACATTCATGAGTCCAGCCTTCTTTGTGTTTGCTGACAATATGTGTGTTTGGCATTTGTGCAGATTACTAAGGGCATGTCTCCTTCAACACTGTAGCCACTTGAGTGGAGGGAATGATACAGAGTTTCCAACTGATCAAGATGAGAGAAAGCCGACTTACCTACTGGTGTTGTCCCAGAAGCCCCAACCTACAGCTAATCTTTTGCCTGCAGCTTTGTTCTGAATTCTTCACATATGATGGGCATTGCCCTTCCCCTGAGGCTTAGGAACATGAGGTTGTTGGCCCCAGCCTCAGGTAAGCACTATGGATGATAGTGCTGTGTAGTGGCCAGACTATCCAGGGGCCTGCCAGGAACAAATGAGGGCCTACTTGGTGCTTTCTGGACTGCTGAATCTAGCCTCCTGTAATGTTGTTTGTCTTGTTTACCAGGGTATTCTCTTGGAGAATCTTGTATCCTCAAGCTGCACAAATGGAACTGAAGAGAAAAGTGAAAGATGCATAGAGGAGAGGCAAGTGCTTCTAGCCATTCCCAAACAACCTGGACAGCCTTGATTAGTATGCTGTGATCTCCCCATGCAGCTTATAGATTGATTGCACAAGTGGAGGCTGTAGGGAGGTCCAAGAGATCTCATGGCTCACCAAATCAGGAACAGGCAACCTGGTGGCCTTTGTTCAGCAGGCTGTACTCTCTGAAAGACTTGTTTGCACTTTGTGGCTACTGAAAGGTAAGTCAACCAGACTTGTATAAAAGCTGGCCATTAAAGCCTATTCAGGAGCCCCTTACTTAGCAGTATGTGATTTCCCCAGGAGGCTGTACTCTCTGGGTATAGAAGGGAAATATTAGGGGGTAGGCATCTATGGCTGATTCCCCGTATCAGGCACAGACAACCTAGGAACCCTTTGTTCCACAGACCATGTTCACAATGGTAGGTTATACTCAAGCTGCACACTCTAGGAACTGACAGGAAGCCAGTTGCTTGTGGAATAGGCCAGTACTTCTCACTGCTGCTGAAACCAGTTGCAAGTCATTGGGGTGCCCTTTCTTCATCAGTCTATGTTCATTTAGGTGTCTTTGAAGGAAGTTATGTCTCAAGCTACTGTCAGTCTGCCATCTTTTTCTTCTGTCCTCAGTGCTATTTGTTCTTAATTTCTCTTTCTACTATTTTGTTGTTTATATATAGAAATGCAACAAATTTTATATGTTGACTTTTTAGCCTCCAAAAAAGCTAATTTATTATTTATAATAGCTTTTTGGTAGAATCATTAGGGTTTTCTATAGTGATTTGTTATCTGCAGATAGTAGCAGTTTTACTTCTTCCTTCCCAATTTGGATATCTTTTACTTCTTTTTCTTGCTTAACTGGTCTCGTTAGGACTTTCATTACTATGTTAAATAATATTTGTGAGACTGGGTATTACCTTATTCAGATCTTAGTGGAAAAGTCTTCAAATTTTCATCATTGAATATGATGTGAGCTCTGTGATTTTTCTATGTGTTCCTTTAGAATGTTGAGGTATGGTCCATTTTTTGAGAGTTTTATAATCATAAGTGGATATTAATCTTACCTTTTTATTTTTTTCTGTATCAAGGCTTTTATAAAATTAGTAAAGTTAGAGTTAGGAGATGAGGTATCGAATTACTTTTTTGGCATGGATTACTTTTGGCAGACTTGAATTCTGCAAAAATATAAACAGTGAACTAAATTATTTAATAGCCTTTCTGGGCTGATGCTATGGAGGAGGGAAAAGTAGCTACAATTCTCACAAAGGGATTTTCTTTTTGATGTTTAGAAAAATCTTCAGTGTTTTTTTCTACTACCCTTCTTAAGTTTCTCTTTATTCATTTGCATAAAATAATTAAGTACAAGTGTTTTCCTACCAGGGAGGGAGGGCATTTTCTTTATGGCTTTTTGTTATCAATGATTTCAACACAAATTTATTCCTCTATTAGTCTCCATTGTCTTTGAAAGAAGGATCTAGTAGTTCCTGTTTCTTGATCCTGGTTTGACTTGGCTAATAGCCATTCAGTTAATTATGGTGCTATTCCTGGTTGAGCTTATAATCTTTCTGCTTCCTGAAGATGACTGTGTGGGACAGTGTTTAGTTGGAGAAAGACATGATTGAAAAATTCTTTCTTCTCTAGATTCTTTGTTACATTTACATGGTGCATAACTATCATTTGGACATATCACTGGTGTTTACAGAAGAAAAAATGTATAATTTGGGCTCTGAGGAAATGTCTTTAGGCCCCATGAGAAATAAGCATAGAAGAGACAGTATAATAAATAATCATTTTTTATTGTTCATTTGATCATTTATTTCACTCAGTATACATTTTAAAGTTCTATAAATCCAAGGTGATTTTAATAAATACAGATTAATACAGAAATCCCATAGAAGGATAATAGAGGCATATGTACAGTCCTGATATTAATACACCAGTTTTGGCTCTAGAACGGTGACAATATGTATGTGATTATATAGTTTTGACTTCTATGATATTTTTATGAAGATTAGTGTACCAGTCTGAAGAGATATGAAATATATTCTCAGAAAAATCTTTACTGCATTCTAATCTTAGAACTTTGAATTTTTAAAATTTAGCTGCAAATTAGTCTTTTCAACACCCTTTTCTTTCTATAAGTTCAGGCTCATTAGAAAATAAACAAGACTATCACAAAAGAAATAATAAAAGTTATTTTTAAAAGTATGATAGGAAATATAGCTGCTTGGAAATATGAATAGTTTTTAAATTCCAAGTGGTGTATTGATCATTATTTTAGTCTGTGAGTTATTTGCTTTCCTACTGGTTTCTCCCTCAAAATAATATTATCTTCATGAATGACAAAACTCACACCCTTTTGAATTACTGTTAGAACATAAGCATCCAATGCTATAAGAAGAATGCATAGGATAAATTGTTCTGTGTTCTCTTGAGCTGGTGCTGGAGCATCTAAGGTCTTACTCCAACTGGCTATGTAAGTGTTTTGATTGTCCTTCATTGTCACTGAACTGACTGATAATGGATCCCTCATGTTTACTCTTTCTGGGCCCAGATGAAATTGGTCCATGTTCAGTTTCTGAATGTCTTGAGGTGTCCCCATGGTCATGCCCTTGTCTTTCTTTAGTGCTGGATCCTGACTGTCTGTGGGCAGAATCTGGCTGGCAGTGTGGGGCTGTCTGCCCTTGGTGTGACATTGAGTATTTGGAAGTATCTTCAGAATGGCCATGAGTAGACTTAAGTTGGTTTCTTGAACTGGACCTGGACTTTCCATGTGTCATGGAGGATTGTCTCCCTGAATCTTCTAAATGTCCTTTGCTATTGCTGGTCTGACTAGTACTGGATTCTCGATGTCTGTTTTTACTGGATCTTGAGGATGTCTGACCATAATCCAATTCATCCTCATATTCTGTGTTTCTCTTTGTGGGGCTTATGCTTGTCTTGTGTCTTCTTTCTTGTACTTCACTGGAACTTGACTTTCCTTTCTTTTTTCCACACAAATCATGAAGCTGTTCCTCAAATCCATGTTTGTGTCTGCAAGTGGATTTATCACGTTTCCCTCCTTCACTGGAACTATGGTCTTTTTTCCCTTTTATATTTGGGCTCTTGGATCTGGCCTTCTTTCCTTTTCCTTTACTCCTTGAGAGACTTGATTTTCTATTGTGTTTGTCATTTTCTTCTTCCTGTATTTCTTCTTCTGTGTCATCTTCTTCATTTTTATGATGGTGTCTATACTTTCCCCCTGATGCTTGGATGTTCTTTCTCCTGTTAGAAGCATAGTATGCTTGAGCTAACCTGAATAACATCAGAAAAAACTCTGTAAAGTCTATTTGTTTGTTGTGGTCTATATCAAGGATTTGCATGAAGACTTCAGCAGTTTCTGGGTCATCTGGATGCTGTACATAAGGAAGACAGAGAGGGAGCGTGTGTGAGCTACACACATGGTCAAATAATTCAAAATTCATTTAGGGAATTTTTGTGACTTCAGAGTTCTTCAAAGTATCTTCTAAAGATGTATTTTATTTATTTATACATACAAGAACTGGTGTGTAGGCCAGAGGTGCAGGGGGTTGAGAGTATTCACCAGATATAAAGTGGGGAGCATAATAGGTGGATCTACTGAGATACACAGCTTAGGGAAGCAGCGGCAAGACAGGAAGGTCTGCTGCACCATGTGGACTAGCTCCCTGATGATCTCATGCTGCAGTGGCTGGCAAGAGCTTGATAGTGTTGAGACTTGAACTTTCAAACTATCTTTTATCCTTTCCTAACATGTAGTTTATTCTGGCTCAGCAGAATAATAATTCTTAAATTCTATATGGTGACACACAAGAAGTTTTAATAGGTCAAGTGCATGTTTTCCTACTTTATGTGGTATATTATTTTATAAAATCCATAGTTGAATGTCTTTTAAGTATGCCTTCTTAACATTTACTTGTTAAGAAACATATTAGGAAAAACTAGCTATGTTTGTCACTTTTTTTAAATCACTATCTACATTATTTTTCCCTCAGAGAATGTGTGTGTGTGTGCACATGCACATGCACGTATGTAGAATAGCTACAAAAGCACACTGTGAAGAAAAAAAATTGTGTGGCTTTAAAATAATATGGTTATTTCAATTCCAGAAGGTATATTTCACATTTTATAATAATTCTTTTATTAAAATATTGATACAAGACAGAAATGCTTTACCCATTAGTCCTAGTTAAATACTTTTTACCTTCAAGATTGGATGAAACTCTGTTTGCAGAAGTTCTGTCAACTCTGTTTTGCTCAGTGTTTCAGTCTCCTGATCTGTTTTTGAATATTGGTGGAATAGGTCAATGATAGCAATGATGTTTTCTAGGAGAGTAGGCATTTTTTATTTTTTTGGAAATAGGGAATCTAGAAAAAAGAAAAAATATATACTGTCATTGATTTTTTTTGGAAATCATATTAATTTTTACAATCAGTTTCAGTGTTTTTGGAATCCGCATCTCCTACATATAGCCAATTAAAAAAAAGATTTATTTATTTATGCATACAGAACTGGAGTATAAGCCAGAGGTGCAGGAGCAGTGAGAGGATTCACCAGAGGCAGAGTGGGGAGCAGAACAGACAGATCGACAAAGTACACTGCTGAGGGGAACAGTGGGGCGGGTCAGGAGAGGTCTGCCACAGGGTGTGGGTCACCTCCCTGGCAGGGGATCAAACTCGAGCTACAATGGCTGCAGATTGTGTCATAGTTCTGTGTTTTAACCAGTTGTGCCACCAGGGAGGGCCTCATATATAGCCTGTTTTTAACAATGGAAGATGATCATAAAAATTTCTCTCTACTATCTACATAGTGAAATATAGAGTGACGGAATAACTAGAACTGCTGAGATCCTGTCCTAGGAGCCATTCATGTCAGGATGTAGAAAGCAGCATAATTTAGTCATTCAATTTACTGAAAATCAGGTTTCTAAAAAGTAGCTTCCTAAGTGATTAATGTGTTGAGAGATCATTTCTGAAAGTTAAGTTTTTAAATGGCTGCTGATACACTCTACCATTTACTCAGTTTACTCCCTACCTCAACATTTTGTGAAGTTTTCATTGTTTCTAATTGGATAGATTGACTTTATTATCTTTTTGGTATTATAATTTTTTTTGTTGATTTTTATTTAGCTGCTTAAGGAATAACATTTAAGCAATGTTCACCTTATCTCATGATTCAAAAAAGAAATTACTAAGCTTGTCAATGAATCTCAATAAGCATTTACTGTATAAAAGCATAATAACTTTATGGGGTTATAAAACCAGGCAAAACTAAATTTGGAAGACATGATTATGGTATTAGAGGTAAAACACTTATGGATCTTGGTTTGCTTGGTAGAGGAAATAGATATTGATTCATTTTTGACATAGTTAAACATGTATAATATCTTAAGTCATTAGAGTGGAAATGGGGAGTAAGAAAAATGCCATCAATTTTAGAAGCTAGAAAATAAGTAAATAAAGAAGCATAGAAAAGGCAGCAGAAACAAAAATACAAGAGTAGAAATATACAAATTTTATCATTTACATCAGAATTGCTAAATAATCAATTTTAAGGATTGAATTTAAAAGAATTGTGTTCGTTTTAATTTCCCTTTTATAGCAACTTTAATTTCATTTACCCCAAATCCCTGAATTTTAGAGTTTTTCAACTACTTTATTTATGGTCATAGTCCAGACCTTAGATTTATTTTGCACCATCTTCAAAAATTCAATTTAAAGCATTCCACTCTCTGACCTCTTCTTGTACCTCAACTTCAGTAATTACTAGACCTCACTGTCAATCTACTGATTTATTTGTTCACATTTTTAACTTGGTTAGATGTTGTAGTTAACCTCTATCCTGCTCTTGCATATATCCTGTACTCACTGGCAAAACCTCCATCAGCTTCTTCTTTTCCTTCATCCCAAAATGTATCCTTGAGTTTCATTTCACTAAATTGGAAGTCATTGGAAAATAATTTCTTCACGTTCCTACTATCTGATCTCCAGCCTACTGCATCTGTATGCCTGTACCGTAACCTTCACGTCTGTTCCAATAAATAACTACCTGTTCTTCCAGTTTCAGCAGTGGGCCCCCACTTTCCTTTACCTACTCAAACACTTTGACTTTGCAGTTTCCACTTTGTCTCCTGCATCATGAATTTCTCTTTTTCTATTGGATCATTCCCTTCAGCATATTTTCACACTGCAATGTTTTCTATTTATCACCCTCTCCACTATCCCTCATCTCCCTTTAGGCATCATCTGATTTATCTTTTTTATAGCAAAACCACTAAAAAGTTATGCTGGTAATCTTTTTAAAAGATTTTGTAAAAATAAAAAAAATGACCAAAACTTTCCTGAAGCTAAAAAAAATCCTCCCATCTCACATATTGTTTAAAGTATTAACAGTATCTGCTATAGCTGGCTCTATCTTCCTTCATAGACTCCACACTCCCATGTTTTCTTCGAACTCCCTGTCCATTTTCTCCTAGTTTCTCCATTTCCAAATATTGATGTTCCCTGAGACTCATTTATTCACATTATTTCCTCTGTCTATACTCCCTTGAGGGATCTTATCTAGTCCTAATATTTAAAATCCTTTGTATAGGTTAACAACCGGCAAGAGTGTATTTCCAGGCACAGAATCTCCACTAAGCTTTAAGTGCCTACTCAATGTTTGTACTAGCCCTAATAGAGATTTTAAATCCAATATGTTATCAGTGATATCTTGATTTCTGATTAAATCCTTACTACACTCTTCTATTCTGTTAGAAAGTCTTTCTCACTGTTGCTCAAACCACAAACCTAGAAATTAGTCTTGTTTTTCCTTTCCTCACATTCATATCTAATACATTAACATGTTTTATTGACTCTACTTTCAAAATGTCTCTAAAACTGGTTACTTTCCATTGCCTCCATAATATTGCTGCCCTATAATTTGAGTGTAACAAAAACACACTGGAGTATATCCCACTTAAAAACCTTCCCTTGAAACAACATTCCTCCCTCTACCAGGATATTCCCCTCCAGAGTTAACTAAACTCCCTTTTACAGCAAAATTTCTTCACTTTTCTTGCACATTATCACAAAATGTTTACTAACCTCTTTCTTTATAACCCAGATTCTTCAATAGTGTCTCTCAAAACTCTGTTGAAACTGAGTTATGTCAAATCACCTATGATCTCTAAGTTGCTGAATATAGTGGCTTTTTCTTCATCATCATCATCTTACTGAACTTCTTGGTAGAGTTTAAGTAGAGTTATCCCTTCCTTCTTTCACAGATTTTTTTCTTTTGTATCTCGTCACATTTTCCTGCTACTTCTTCTAAATATTGGCTGTTTTTTTTAGAAGAGTCTTTGCCTAGTTTCAAAAGTTTGGAAATTACCATGGTTGTGGTCTTGTTCTCACTCTCTCTTTTTATCTACTCCCTTTTCCTAAGCAATCTCATTGGATCCATGAACTTCACTTATCTGGTAGCTCTCATATTAAAACATTGTTCATGGAATGTTGCTTGAGTTCTACATTACTCATTCACGTAACATTTTGTTTAATAAGTATTGAACATAGGTCACTTTGTTAGGTACTATTTTGTGCTTTGGTAATACAGTAGTGAACTAGGTAGAAAAAGACTACAATTATGAAGACAATAAGCAAATAAATACATGAAACAATTACATATTGAGAAGTGAAATACATACCACTAAAATTATAGTGGGACTCCATAGGGTTTACGGGGACTTTTGATTGATCAAATAAGGTTTTGTAGTAAAGGGACCATTAGGGCTATAAAATGGAAAGATAAGGAACATCCTTTGCTTGGTTGAAATATTTTAGGCAAATGGAACATGCAAAGATTCCAGCATGAGAGTCATCTTGGTATGTTAGCAGTATAAAAAGGTAGTGACTCTAGAATGTTGTGGACAAATCTGAAGTGATACATTAATCAGAGACAGTGATTGGATAATGATGACCATCTAACTAGAGTAACATTAATGAATTTTATTCTATATGTGATGGAGAAGTTACAAAATGAAGTTTTGGTAAGAAAGTGATCTGATCTTTAAAACATTACCTAATGCAGTGGCTTTCTAGTTTGTTTCAGATTGGCTTTCCTTCGTGAACAGTTAGAAAGCTGGTGTGTGTGTGTGTTAAAATATCAGATTATTGTCAATAATCAAATTGAGGCCTCCATTAAGATTGAAAGGAAAATTAAATTTGGAATTAAAAAGGAATTAAATTTGGTTTTCCAAAACTGATAAAAAATTTCAAAACATATATTAAAGAGTATGATAAACTCTAAGCAGATAATATAAAATGAAGCTATATCTGACTGCTAAACACTTGAGGCACTGAAAATCCTAAAATCAGTCAGAGGAGCAATGATAAATCATATAGTCTGCTTTTCAAGAAGCAATGGAAGCTAGAAGAGAATTAAATGTTGTCTTTATCTTTCTGGAGGAAATATATATTATCCTAAAATTTGATATTTTGTGAAAGTATCCATTAGCAATAAACCATAAGATGAAGCAAACAAAAATAAAGTCAATTACCAGAAGACCTGCTATGAAGTAAATACTGAAGTTGGAAGCAGAGTGACAGGAAAGAATGAAGAAAAATTAAATGAGTAAATATGTGGGGAAATTTAGGTAAATATTGATTGATAAAAAATGATAACAGCATTAATAATAATAACTATTATTACATTTGATGGGATTTAAGATAGTTATAATTAAAATAACAACACCAGATGATGGTGAAGGAGTAAATGGAGTATTAGTATTATAGGATGCTTAAATTATTTAACTGAGGTATTTTTAAAAATTGTACTCTAATAAATCAGGGATACATGTTAGAATCTCTAGAGTAAGTGTGAAATTAATCATAAAATAATGTTTAGTTAATAAACTAATATGAGGAAAATTAACTGAAAATATTTAATTTACCAAAAGGGAAAAACAAAGAGAGAAAAAGAAGTATAGGACAATGGAGGAATAGGAGCCAAATAGTAATAGCATATATTACAAACAAATAATACAGCAGTGATAGTGAATAAATTGACTAACTACACTAACTTAAAAACAAAGACTGTTAAATTGAATTAAAAAAAATGATGTTTACAAGAGACACATTACCTGTGATAACAATGGCTGAAGTGAAAGGATATAAAAAAGATATACTACTCAAACACTAAAGGAAAGCTGTTGTTGCTTTATTAATATTCATTGAGAAGACTTTAAATCAAAAATTTTTCTAGATGAATACTTCATAGAAATAAAAAATTAGCTCACAAAGAAGACATAAAAATGTAGATGAATAACTACCTCAAAATGTAAAACACAAAATTTGACAAAACTATAAAGAGAAGTAGGTGAATCTATAATTTTAGTGGGTAATGTACTTCTTTCAGCAACATTTAGAACAGACAGAAATTTTAAGATAGACTTTCCACAAAATTATTGATAAAAAGTTACATGCTAAAAAGTTACATGCTGAAAAACATACCTAACAACTCTAGAATATGCATTCTTTTGAAGTGAAGATGAAATGTTCTAAAATTTTCTATATGTTGATCAAAAATCAAGTTTCAATAAATGTTAAATGTTTGAATTCATGAAGAATTTGTTTTCTATAGTGGAAAGAAGCTAGAATTCAATAATGGAGAGCTAGAGAAGTAACATCTAAATTATCAATTTGTTGGAGAATAAACTGTCAAAAAAATAGAAAGTATTTTGAACCAATGAACGTGAGAAAGATATGAAAAATAGAGCTTGTGGATAAATAAGTTCCATGAGCAGGGAAAGGCAATAGCTAATATTAATTAAATAGAAACAAATTTAGAGGAACAACAAAACCAAGAGTTTTTAAAAATCTAAGAAAATTGATAATTCTTGAAATACTAATCAACAAAAGAAGAGCAAATTCATGAGTAACAAGTACTAGGGAAATAACAGTTGACATTACTATAGATTGTACAGCATTAGAAATATGAGTTGACTCTCCCTGGTGGCACAGCACCAAGCACAGCACCAAGAAGCTACAACAATTTCATCATGAGTTCAGTCCTTGCCCCGGAGGTGACCCACATGGCACGGCAGACCTCTCCTGACCCGCCTGCTGCTCCCCTCAGCAGTGAACTTCATCAGTTTGCCTGTTCTGCTCTCCACTCTGTCTCTGATGAATCCTCTCACCGACCCTGCACCTCTCCCTCTGGTCTGTACTCCAGTTCTGTATGCATAAGTAAATAAATCTCTTTTAAAAAAGAAAGAAATATGAGTATTTTATAAGAAAATATTTTACCAATTTAAAACTTTAATGAAATGGACACATTTCTGTATATCTAATCTAAACATATATATATATATCTAATCTAAAATTAATTGACAAAAGATACAAAAACCCTAAGTAGTCCTGTGTTTATGTAAGAAATTGAATATTTAATAAATACATTTCTGTTGATGGAGGGAGGACTCTAGTCATATGACTTTACTGATGAATTTTGTTTTTAATGTAGAAGAAAGAAATAACCCTAACATCATACAGAGTATTCAGAGAAATGACAAAGGGTAACCCTTTGTATAAAATCAGCATAACCTCATACAGTAACACGACAAGGACATTATAATGAGCAAATAGCAATAATATAAAAGGATATAGCAAATATAGTAAACTGAATCAAGTGTTAGTTAATATGAAAATACATCCGTAAGTTTTGTTCTGAAAAATTTAAGTTTGGTTGAACATTTGAGAACTTATCTAAAATTAATAACTCCAATAGAGTCTAAAAGGTCATATAAATGGTATAAAGTCCACATTACTTTTATCTATATATGAGATAATCAGTTATAGCTGTTAAGTTTTTACAGAAAAGCATTATGTGTGTGTATCAATGTGAAGTGTTAAAAACTGTCATCTCTGACTTTGGGAATGATACTAAAATATGTGGTATCATTTTATTCAGTATTGTTCTAAAGGTTCTATAACTCCTGTGGGTCAATATAAAGAATATAGACAGCTGAATAGACAAAGGGGTAGAGATCACAGGATATTTACAAAAAAGATACCAGAATGGTTAATAAACATGCCAAAAGTTGTCAGTCTGATGAGCCAACAGGGAAATGCAAATTAAAATTACTGTGTGAAACCACAGTACTCCCACTAAAATGATGAAAAACAAAAAGGAGACAAAAGCTAGAATGCTAGAAACTTGATGACCCCAAATATTGGTAGAGATATAGAGAAATTATCTCTTATGTGTTGCTAGAAGAGCATAAACTGGCAGAAATAGTCTCTAAACTTGATTGGGGGTACCTAAGAAACATCAGTTTACTTCTAGGAATATTTCCATAGAAATATGTATGTATATGTTACCAAAAACCATGCAAAAGTGTTCACATCTCTATTATGAAAAAAAACAAAAACAAAAACAAAAACTCCACAAATAGTACAATCCCAGCATTCATATGTAGGAAAATGAATAACAAGTTGTGTTTGATATCATAGGTAGAAGTCTAATTTGATAAAGAGTGTAATGGTGGAGAGGAAGACTAGTGGATGTGGCTTCTCTTGTAGGCAGAGTTGACTGGACTTGGTGATGAATCCTCATGGTGTGAGGGAAAGACAAGGATCATGGATAACTTCCAGATTTTTGAGCAGAGTTGCTTTTCACATCTGTCACTCCCATCCCCTTTCATCTGAACTGCAGTTTACCTTCTTGCTTCCACTCTTGCCTCCTAGCATCCTGCTTTCCGCATTGCAACCCAAAACAACTTTGGGAAAACATTCATTCAGTTATATCACTCATCTTGCTTACTACTCTCCAGTGATTTTTTTATGAGCTTAATATAATGTACATGAACTATGCCCCTCTAGTCCTCTGATAGCACCCTATGCCACTGTTCCTCCTGTTAAATATACTGTAAGCACACTAACTTCATTTTGCTCTTTGAAACACATTTATGCTGCTTTAGAGTTTTGCCATTGCCTCTTCTGGTTTCTTTTGACCCTAAGCTCTCAGTCAAAAGGCACTTCACAGAGTGGTCATATTATGTGCCCTCAC
>NW_004567141.1:2031949-2042147 GCF_000260355.1 Condylura cristata
CCATCCCATCCCATCCCATCCCATCCCATCCCATCCCATCCCATCCCATCCCATCCCATCCCATCTCCATCTCAGTGGTTGAAACTCTTATTTGTATATTGTTAACTGAACTTCTCCCTGTCAAGTGTAAACTCATGGAAGTAGGGAGCTTAGATTGTTCACTGCCACAAAAACAGTCAAGAACAGACTTAACAAATAGAAGGTAGATGGAAAATCCAGTGATACAAAGATTTGGGTGAGTAGCATCAAGAAAAGTAAAACTACACTCTATCTTTCTTTTATATTGAAATAAACTTTTGCAGCAGTGCTGTTATTGAAAAATCAAGATTCCCCAGATAGCTAAGCTTATTTGCCTTAGTGGTAAACATACATCCAGATTTCCATCTAGCTTCCCACCAAGTAGAGCAAATTAGATGTATTCCTTCTTACTTACTTCTCACCAGAAGAACAAGTAGAATGTAGCCTGAAGGAGCTTGCTGGGTACTGAAGTGTGGGATAATGGCCTTTTTATAGCAGGTCCTTCAGGGAGGAGCCTGATGCTCTGATTCATTCTAACCAAACCCTAGTCCACCCACATCTCCACCTCTATTTCTCTAGCAACATGTTTACTTCTCAGCTTCCTTACGCACTCATCTATACTTGTTTTACCAAGTTCCAATTTAGATTTCCATAAACCCCATAAATGGGATATTTTATGGAATGCTCACCTTTGCAGTCATAGGTTCTTTGTGTGCAGAGTCCTCATTGTCTCCTTTTTTTAGTAAAATCTCCCCCCTTTGACTTGGTAGGTACTTGAAAAGTATCTGTTGATTAATATGTTTCCTTATTATCCCTTAGAGGTATAAAATATACATTTGTGAGACATTTAAATTCAATTAATGATAGGAAATATTACAAGCACCTACTTCAGTGTCTCTTATCTGTGAATTTCATCCTTGCATAGTAAACTTTCTATGGAGTAAATATTAATCTTTTTATTATTATGGATGGAGAGAGATAGGCAAATGTTACTTTGGTTTTTTCAAATGAGCATAAAGGGAGTGTATTCTTCAGTTAGAAGCAGGGATCATTTAGAGGTAGCTTGAGTTTATTAGGTAAGAATCCTTGCTCTGATTTTACCTTGTGTTCAAAGTTACTGCATTGGAGTAACATTGGCATGTTCTAGATAACATGGGGGTAAACTATGATTTTCTCATTTATTCTCAGAAATATATGAGAGACTCCTGTCCTTGCCTCTTCAATTATCAGCCTGTTATACTGAGTAGATTCCATCTTCACTGGGATGTCCCATAGTTACCTCCTCTATACTGTTGATACTGAAGCATCATTGTTTTCTATCCCAAAATGACTATCCTTCAGAAAATGCAGGCTAGTTAATGACATCTCCATCCGCGGAGTGTTTAGCTACAGTGTTCTTTGTTGTGTCTTCTCCTTTACCCCTTGTGCTCATGTCCCATCCTACTAATGCTACTTAAACTTATTTCCTCTATATGGAGGCCTCTTCTCTATCACTAGTGTTGCAATTTTAATTTTGGATCTCATCACCCCTCAATGGAGTATGTAAGAAGCAGCCTTTCTACTATTAGTTCACATCTTCATCTCCTCCTCATGTTCTTGCATCTGCTAACTCCTTCCTTATTTGATACAGAAGCCTCTTCATAAGGGAAGACCCTTA
The DNA here is from genome assembly GCF_000260355.1 of Condylura cristata. Classification (NCBI taxonomy): domain Eukaryota; kingdom Metazoa; phylum Chordata; class Mammalia; order Eulipotyphla; family Talpidae; genus Condylura; species Condylura cristata. The sequence continues at coordinate 2,033,625 of NW_004567141.1, forward strand.
CAATGGGCATGAAGCTCTGTCTTTCCAGCTGCCTCTCATACCACACATGCTTATAGGAAAGTCACTATAGACTGATGAATATAACCTGGATGAGCCATCAGTGATCCACCACTGTGCAACATGTCTATGTGCTGTTATCACCACCTGGAGAGTCCCTCAGCCTTTTCTTTACCCTTTAAGAGCTTCCAGAATCATCACTTCCTTCATTAACCTGACATCTCCAGGTAGATTTTGTTTCTTCTCACTTTCTGTATATCTCTCTCTTATAGCTCCGGTGATCTCTTATTTTAATTTCTATATGTATCTGCACTGCCCCTCTCCACATTTGTGCTATTACCCTAATACTGAAAAAATCAACTTTTATGTCATAAGACCCTAATATTACTGATAGTTCCTGGGACATGTTCAAATAATAGGTGCTGGGCCCTCCCTGTTGGCACTGCAAACAAGCTGCAGCAGCTTCAGTGCGAGTTTGATCCCCAGAGGTGACCTGCATGGCACACCAGACCTCTCCTGGCCTGCCGGCTACTCTCCTCAGCAGTGTACTTTGTCAGTTGACTGTTCTGCTCTCCACTCTGTCTCTGGTGAATCCTCTCTCTGCCCCTGCACCTCTGGCTTGTACCCCAGTTCTGTATGCATAAATAAATAAATTTTTAATAAATAAACAAATAGGTCCTGACCTGAGGTTAAATCATCTGAAATATTAAAAAACAAATAATAAGTGCTAGGGTTGTCTATCCTTGTTTAGACTTTGGAGAGAAATCTATCTCAGTTGTGAGAACTTTGTTTAAAGCCTAATTTCTTACCTTTATAGAGCATCAATTCCTCTTTACGTGGACCTTTAGTTAACATTCATCAAACACGGGGTTGCATTTTTCTTTATATCTCTTCAGTTTTATTGTCCTTGTGCCAGTAGTTGTTGTGCTTTTGTCTCTCACCATGTTGTAATAATATATACATGTAATATATATTGCATGTCCAGTCCAGTATGTGCCAAGTATGCACTGAGACTGTGCATGTGTTACTTACAATCCTATGAACAACCCCGTGAGGTCATTATTATCCTTGTTTTTGATATTATGAAATCAATAACAATTGGGTACCTAGTGTTACTCTCTGAGTAAGTTACAGAACTAGGATTCAATCCCAGGTCATTCTGACTATAACCCAACAATTTTTCACTATACTATGTTGCTCATGTGTGATTTTTTTGTTACTTTTAGTGTTTTAAATAGTGGATTCTCTTCATATGTCCTGAATCTGGGTGAACTAAATATGGATGTCATTGTTAGGGCAGCAGATAGACATGACCATGAAGTATGAGTGTTTGAGAAAGGAACACTCTAGAAAGGACAAGGATGGGGCATTCTGGGATCTGACATTTTATTGATCAGAGGACCTCACCTTGCAGATTGAGTCTAACAATCCAGCACTGTTTTCTTGACCATGTTCTGAACATTGTTTTTAATTGTTAACTTGGATGAAAATGTGAGAAGATGGCAGATAGTTGTCATACCCATAGTTCAAATCTCAGACAGTGAATTTTACTAGAATAATAATAAAATCCTGAAATTAGCTCTAAATTAAACTTCCTAAGAATAGGGTAGAAGATGAGTAAAAGAAGAATATTGTGATGCTGTATGATGTAGTAGATCAAATAGTAATGTTACTTTGGGCTATACTAAAATGGCAAATTAGTTGAAACAAAATAGCAGTGATATTTTTCATCCTGCATTTATTATATTTTTTCTGTCACTTTTTATTCACATGGTCACTTCTCAGTATGGGTATGTAGAACTTATATTTTTTTAAGATTTATTTATTTATGCATACTGAACTGGGGTATAGGCCAGAAGTGCAGGGGAGATGAAAGGATTCACCAGAGACAGAGTTGGGAGCAGAATAGGCAGATCAACGAAGTACACTGCTGAGGTGGTGAGACAGGAGAGGTCTGCAGTGGGCGAGACAGGAGAGGTCTGTTGCTCCATGTGGATCACCTCTGGGGTAGGGAATCGAACTCGTACAGAAGCAGCCGCAGCCAGCTTCACAGTGCTGTGTTTTAACCCACTGCGCCACTAGAGAGATCCCAGGTTATGTACAACTTAAGTGTTCTGAGTAAAGTGATTAGGATGATTAGTTACTAATCAATGAATGATTAGTTACTAGTCAATTACTTGATTAGTAACCAAGTAAGAAGCGGATGGGTGGGAGATGACTATCTGTCTTCAGTTTTATGAGTTGTTTAAAGACTAATTATACTTGGGTTGTATTAAAAAGTCAGGTAAATGATTTAAACTGATAATAAATTATATTTTCATTTTGTATAAGGAGGAATTTTTTAGTAATCAGAATCATCCAAACTTGAATTATTTTGTAAATAGTGTGTTCTGTATTGCTGCATAGATAATTTTTGAACTGATTACTGATTATCGGTTAGTCTATCTATGTCATATTGTAGTTGATGATCAGAAGGTCCAAATTTGCATGAATGATAAATAAATAAGTCAAAACCCAGACCAGGATCTTTCTCAGGATCTTTCACTCTTTGTATTGACACAAGTTACATAAGTAACTGGAGCTGCATTTGAGACAGGGATATTTTGGAGGAGGGTTATGTAGAGGATCAATGGGTGTGTTTCAGATAAATCCCTCTTTCAAGCTAAGAGCTGTGTTCCATGGCTCAGCTCAGATGACTGTTTGATCAGTGCAGTTTAAGTAACTATGGGGATAACAGAACAATTAATTCTACTTCATAGTACTAATAGGGAGATTCTTACTCCATTTCTTATCCCATAGCTAATCCCTCTTGTATCCTAGCTTTTAACATTTAGAATATCAAAGAAAATTTCCCCCTAAGACATTCAAATTACTGTGCATGGAATAGTGAACGCTAAGATGTGGGGCATCTTTTTTATCCTCAGAGAGACGAACTTATTCCTTGTTTTATTGTTACTAGGCAGTGAAATGATTTCAGAGGTATTTAAGGTGTCCACAGTTACATACTGTGTTTCTCAGGGTTTGTTAAGGGTGAAGGAAATTGCCCAAACCAGGAGTTATTGACCCAATACAAAATATAGGAATTTAATTACAATTATTCAGTTGGTTGACCCTCTCTTTTTTCTGTGAAAAAGGCTGAAAAGGCAGAATGTTGCCATATGGCCCCTGGGCTATAAATGTGGGTCAGGTTGTTATGACCCAAGGGAACAGCCCTTTGTGATGTGCGACTGAAACTGAGGGGTGAAGGGGCTGAAGGGATGTTGGAACTTTTAGTTAAATGATTTCTGCAGGAGCTGTAGTTATCTCCTGGGAGGAGCTGTTTCGGGTTGGAAATTTTCTAGGTTGAATATTCTTTGAATTCCTTAGCATAGTATAACTAATATTACTGCTTAGTCATGCAGTGGTTGAGCAGCACCTGGTAAGAACATCTTTATTTGCAGCTTGTATTTCTCAGGATAATGGTGATGGAAAGCATTCACTTGCCCTTCAGTTTCCTCTGTTTGAACTTTCTTTAGTCTCTTTATCAGTGCCCTTGTGCATTTATGTGCATGGAAAACTTTGTGTGAATTTTTTCAGGTATAAGCAACACATATGGTGCCAATCTGGATTTCCTCTTAGCCCACATATTCAATCTCAGGTTCTCAGTGGTAATTTGTTGAATATGGAAAGGGAAATTAGAAGTAACTGTCAAGGGCAAAATTTGAGAATGGAATTGAAGAAAATCTTGGCTTAGTTGTGACATGGTGTATTATTGAAATAACATCAACACATATTTTTCTAGCTATTGCAGATGCAAAAGTCACTACAGTCATGTTTGTGGGTGCATGTACACATACAACAAACACACACTCCATGGGGGTTTATTAAACCTCTCAAGTACAACTATAGAGATATCCAAGACATCTAATGCTGAAGGGAGTTGCATTTGTGCTGTCACTGTGCCTTATGAAAGTTTTATCTAATAAATACTAGAGTAAAAACAGAGAAAATAATAGAAGGAATAATAAATTAGTAACTGATACCCCCATGCCATTAAAAAAGGTCTTCAAGGGCCCTCCCTGGTGGTGCAGTGGGTTAAAAACGCAGCACTAAGAAGCTAAAGCCTGTTCAGCATGAGTTCGATCCCCACCCCAGAGGTGATCCACATGGTGCGGCAGACCTCTCCTAACCCTCTTGCTGCTCCCCTCAGCAGTGTACTTTACCAATCTTCCTGTCCTGTTCCCCATTCTGTCTCTGATGAATCCTCTCACTGCACCTGCACCTCTGGCCTGTGTCCCAGTTCTGTATGAATAAATAAATAAATATTAAAAAAAAAGGTCTTCATGATTTCACTTTTGAATATTATTAACAGAGAGATTATGAAATCTTAGAGGTACCATGTCAGCAGTGCCTAGTATCAGCTGTGAAGGATGGACCAGTTACTACTCCATGGTCTCTAGAAACAGTGAGTTTTGGTGATACAGTGGCTTACCTTTAGGAAGCCTTTAGTAGAGTCCAGGATTAAATCATGAGAGAAATTATGGCCATTTTGAGCAAAATTGCCTATGTCATGTTTTAAGACAAGGTCTAGAATAGGCCACTAATTACAAGAGAATGTGGAAGACCATGAACTTGGAATGAGCTGTTATCACTATACTGCACATTAGATTGTCACAATTTTATTTATCTCATGAATGAACCTTTAGTTTTAAATTCTGTTTATTGATATGACATTGATTTACATACTGAGTTTGTTTTAAATGTGTAGGTTCACACCTCTACAAATGTATGTTATTACAGTACCCCACCGTCTCTTTCTTACCTGCTTTTTTTATGTAGGAATATTATAGCCAGGTTAGAGTGTTGTCTCTAGTGACAATTTCTGTGGATGTCAGGGATGTTCAGATTAAGAGAGAGGTCACAGTATTAAGGGAACATTCATTCATTCATTTCACAAACATTTGTTGCAGCCAACTAGTCATTTAGTCATTATGCTTGTCATAGGGCTATTCCCATTGTCAGACAGTTCATAATCTAATGAAAAGGGCAGACAATGAAACAATAGGATAGGTGTTACAATAAAGGTATTTATAATAATATGGAAAGGCATGAGGAAGCAACTCATTCTCTCCTGTTTTTATTTTCCCCAACTTTTTGAGGAATAAATAATTGGCAAATACAGTTGTATATATTTAAAAGTGTACAATGTGATTTTCATATACATAGACATTGTGGGGTTATAATCACCTCATATAGTAATTTATTTATAAACATTTATTCTAAATTGTATATTTCAATTTGTGGTAATAACTTTAAAGATCTACTCTTTGCAACATTTAATTATATCATAATTTATTAACTATAGTCACCATGCTATACATTATCAATTCTTAGAATTTCTTTTGTTTACATGAAGTTACTTTTATTTATTTTAAAATAATGTTTATTAAGGGAACATTGATTTACATGCTGTGTATGTTTTAGATATACCTCCACAAAAATGTGTCTTCACACCACCCCAGGCTTGGGCCACAGTTAGGTACTATGATAAATTGTAGATTGCATAGAATTACACTGTCTAAATGACTGACAAGATCAGATAGGGAGGGACTGGTTCTTGGGATCATCAGTGTAGCTAGCAGGAACTCCAGGTGCTGTCAACCTAATGCTTATCCAGCAATCCATGAACACACTGGGAGGAGTGGGCTCTTCTGTTGAAGTATGCTGGGAGCCATTGGAAGCCCACGAGTCCAGATAGGGTAGAATGAGTGCCTGGCAGCACTGCCAAGCCAGATACTAGTAGTTCCTATATGTCACTCTTTCATGTGCAGGTGATGCTGTAGTGAGCTAGGAGTCCCTGGCGTCTGTATGGGGTAGGTCAGTGCCTTTTGAGATGACCAGCTAGCTGACAGCAGCCCCACATATGTCCTATTTACCCAGCCCAGAAGTCAGTTTTCTTATAGTAGGCAGGGTTTTCTGGACTGTAGTGGATTAGGAGTCAGTGAAGTAGAACAGGTTTTGTAGCTGGTAGAGACTGAGGCGTGGTGGACTGGTAACAAATTTCTCTGCTTCCCCTAGTGGTGGGCGGTAGCCTTAGTCTACCATTCCAGGCAGTGAAAATTCATAGAGATTCAAAATCTTATCACAACCTCTAGCTTCAGGAGGATATGGTGTGTTTCTCCCACCTCTGTGTTAATTATTCTAGATATTTGTGTGCCCCAAATCTGAATTCCCTTTGCCACTGCTTTGTTTGTGGACCCTTCTCTCCAGACTTTTCCTCCGCCATAGGCTTTGTGGCTACCCATGTTAATGTACGTGAAATGGTAATCAGGCATCCTCAGCTGATATAAGATGTATGAGGTATTCAGGTATTTTCTGGATGTACTTAGGGAGATATGGCTTCCTCTGCCATGCTTTCTGGGATTGTCTCCAGAATATCTTCTTACAACTGAAAATTTTGGCCTACTGCTTCTCATTTTCTCCCTTTCCCAGTTCTTGACAACTACTCTTCTATTTTCTGTTCCTATAAAATTGACTTTTTTTTTAAAGGCTGCATATTATATAGATGATGCCATATAGTATTTGCTTCTCTCTTTCTTTCTGACTTGTTTTGTTTAGCATAATATCCTCCAGATTTATTCAGTGTTTCAAATGGCGGATATTCTTTTTTTTTTTCATTGCTGAATAACATTGTGTGTATGTGTGTGTGTCACATTTTCTTTTTCCATTAATCTATTGAAGGACATTAGGTTATTTCCGTATCTTGGCTATTGTGAATAATGCTGCTATGAACATGGGGGTTCAGATATTTCTTTCAGATGCTGGTTTCCTTCAGATATATACCAGGGTCAAATTGCTGGATGTTATGGTATTTTTCTAAAAAAAAATTTGCGGAATCTTCATACCTTTTCTCAGTGGCTACACCAAGTTACGTTCTCACTAACGGGACAGAAGGGTTCCCTTTTCACCACATCTTTACCAATCCTTGCTGTTTTTTTTTTTTTTTTAATATCCTTCCTAAGGATGTGCTGTGATAACTTTGTGTGCATGCGTGCATGTGTGTGTGGTATGTATTTGCCAAGAAAATATGACTTTTAATTATTAAAAGCTATAAAGTGATGGGGAGAAAACATCCCATGTTGATTGAGGGCCATAGACAATGTGCAGAGGTGGTAAACAAAAGCCCAGTGGACTTCAAGGAAGCATGGGCTGTAGTCGGGTCTTATGTAGTTGCTTTTGCTTATCACCCTGGAGTTGCTGCCTATAGCTCTCACTACTGCCAACTTGATCCCTCAGAGTGCTCCGCAGAGGACTCAGCACACACTATAACACCATCCTTGACTATCTTCCAGGACCCAGGCCTCCAGGATCATCTGTGCCACCAGAAAGAGGTCTTAGTGTGGGCATGGCCTGCTGTTCTGGGGCAGTAGTTGGGGTGAGCTTGGTGGAGGGTGGAAGAACCATCTGTATTGCTGCAAGAAAGCTAGTCATACCCTGGAAAAAGGCAGAGACACCAGGCATCACCATGATGATGGTGGAAGAAGCAATGCCGGGCCCTCCAACCCCTGGCTTTGCAGCCCCAGGAGCTGAGAGAATCACTGCCAGAAGGATGGCATAGTGGAGGTGGGACAGGTTCTTAGGGAAGGGACTCCTGTGGTATCTGTGTTGGTGTGCTTGCAATGGCTGAAGCAGTGGCAAACTCTGAAGGTGGATCAATTCCTGGGGTCTTCTGAGTGACAAATGACTGCTCGCTATCTGGACCACAGAGACAGTGTACGCAGCCAGATATCCTGTAGAATACCTATATGAGCCTTTGGATGATTGAAACCCAAGTGACATGTAACTATAGCTGTATGGGTGATTCCATGTGAGAGTTGCTATGTCAAGCCCTTTCAAATTTCTTGGCATGCAAAATTGAATGATTGTTTTAACCTCCTAGATTTTACAATATTTTGTTAGTAGTACTAGTTACTAGGACACTTAGTAAAGCCAGAAATACATTTTAGTAATGGGTAACAATAAAGTGCTCTTTCATTTTTTCTCTTTCCTAAATACTGTTCTTGTTCTGGAAGCACGAGGAAATAATAAATCCCAAAATCTGGGAGTCATCCTTAAATCTATAATTTCTTATAACCTGAAACTATCCTAAGTTTTATTGATTCTTTTTTCAGAATATCTAGCTATTATAAGCACATATTCGGTCTATCACCTCTCCCAGATGTAACCACTGTAATTTTGGGCATTATAGGTTATGGGCTTAGGTTCATCTCCTGTTACTCTGTTTCCACTCTTGGGATTAAAATCCTATGTAGGCCTTCCCTGTGTCACAGCGGGTTAAAGCACAGCACTGAGAAGCTTAAGCCACTTCCACATGAGTTCGATTCCCGCCTGCTCCGGAGGTGACCACATGGCATGGCAGACCTCTCCTGACCCGCCCGCTGCTCCCCACAGCAGTGGACTTTGTCGATCTGCCTGTTCTGTTCCCCACTCTGTCTCTGGTGAATCCTCTCACCCTCCGCATCTCTGGCCTGTACCCCAGTTCTATAT
>NW_004567141.1:2043247-2048591 GCF_000260355.1 Condylura cristata
CAGTCAGTAGTCAAGTCACTTGACTTCAGGGGAATTTTTTCACCCTGGTGCAATGCTTGCTTGTCAAGGCAGGCAGGCCTTGTGTGGCCTATGCAGTCCAATTGTAAGCTGAAAGTTGCTCAGAATATTTTGATATTACGGTTATACAAAAAAGGGAGGTCATAACATAAGTTAGCGTGGAAAGTCTGATTTTTCAGAGCAATTCCCCTCCATCCAGACCGTGTCTGACGACAGAGGTTGCATAGCTCGTGTCATTAACCTTAAACATATTTCTGCACCAAAAATGAAAGACAGAGACTATATAGGGGAAAGTACTTATATGTCACAGACTAATAAGAAGTTAATATACAAAATAGAAAAATAAATCTTTTAACTCAACAAAAGAAAACAACCTAATGAACCAATGGACAAATGGGCAAAGATTAAATGAACATGTATGCAAAGAAAGTAAAAATGCCAGATGCTCAGTATCACCAGTCAATAGAGAAATGCAAATAAAATCACAATTAGCGATGCATTATTAGCTACACATAATTTGATGTGCATTAGGATAGTTGCTATGAAAAGAACAGAGGAAACAATTATTGGTGAGGATGTGGAGAAACTAGAGACTCTGTATATTGTTGGTGAGTATGTAAAAAGCTAGAGTTGCTATGGAAAAATAGTATGGTGGTTCATCAGAAAGTTAAAAATCAATTTGCTGTATGATCTAAGAATCTCATTTCTGGGTATATGTCCAAAGTAACTGAAAGCAGAATCACAAAGAGATATTTATATACCATGTCCATCACAGCATTATTCAATGGAGACCAGATCAGTATAGCCCAGATGGATGTAACCCAAATGTCCATCAACAGGTGAATGGATTTTAAAAGTGTATATTTGTAAAATAGAATATTATTTTACCTTAGAAAGGAAGGAAATCCTGTTACATGCTACATATGGACAGACTTTGTTGGACATTATTTAAGTGAAATAAGCCAGTCACAAAATAGATGAATCCTTTCTGATTCCTCCTACTTGAGGTATCTAGGTAGTCAAAGTAATGCAAAAATAAGATAGAATGGTGGTTTCCAGGGTCAAGGGAGCCAGAGAAATAGAAAGTTGTTTAATGGGTATGGTTCTGGTACATTCAAATAGTGTGAATATACTGACACTGCTGAACAGTACATTTAAGAACAGATTGATAGACTTTATTCTCACTACAATTGAAAAAAAAAAAAAAACAAAACACCCAATCTCTTTATGGTGTTTTCTAAGATGCTACATGATCTGGTCCCTGCTTAATTCTCAAAAATTGTCTCTTACAGACTGTTCTACAAGTCCTCACCCCTAGGGCACTAAGAAATGGAAAAAGGAACTGGTTAGAAAGAAAATTTTGTTTATCTCTATACAGATTCACTGAAGTAGTAAGGCTAGTTCATTACTATAAACTTTCTTTATTATGTTCCTTTATTATTGGAACGTTTCGGTTCTAAACTTTTCTATGAATTTCATATCATAACTTCTCTACAGAAATAGCTGTTTCCAAATCACAAATATCAAGTTATCAAATTAAGGAACATACTTCCTTCCTTATTTTCTTAACTATTTTAGGATATTTGAACTGTTGAAATATTTGTAACACTCCCCTTTTCAGTGCAAAGAGAATGAACTTGGAGGACAGACAGTTTTTAGATCTTATCTCCACATCTATTTGTTATGTGGAAATGGGCAGAACTTTAAATGGTGGGTTTTTTCAATGTTCTGTCCTTGTTTTCTACTCCCAACCTGCTCATTTCGATCATGTTCATAGCTTCGCCCATAGTGGTAAACATTTATTTTAGGAATATCTAAGAACTTTTAATGTATCTACTTAATCTCAGTAAAGTTAAGGGAGTTACTGCTATCATCTAACTTTTTTTGATGAGGTAACCAAAACACAGCCATCTTGAGTAGCTGTGTAATGTACATAGCAAATTAATGAGAAAACTGAGGATTTGCATAGAGAGTATTTGGCTCTAGAGTCTTCACTTTTAAGCAATTCAGTCAAATATCTATGTACAGATCAGTCAAGCCCTGATCACTTACTTAAAATATAGATATTTTTATCTGTTTGTTCATAGGAAAACTCCACCTTAGTTTCTTTTGGGACTTGCAAATTCACGATGTTCAAAACTTAGCCCGTTGAATGACCTCATCCTTTATCCAATTGCCCAATATAGAATTCTAGAAATAACTAGATTCCTTCCTCTTCTTTATCTCCAGATTCAAATGAGGATCCTGTTCTGTTGACCTCATTATTTAATACCCCACCACCTCTAATCTGGTTCAGAAAATCATTTCATCTTTCCCTTGGACCACTGTCTTCTAAATAGGCCTCCCAACCTCTTATCTTGTCTAGATCATCAAATGTTTAATATAGACATATGATTAAGGTATCCTGAGCATAAACCGTCAATAGTTTAATCCAGTGGGTAAAATCTAAGCAACCATCTGTAGTGAAACCCACAGAATGGTGTTTTTGAACTGTGATGAAAAACCAGGGTTTATATTTCCTATCCATCAGGGATTGACACAGTAAAGTTAGTCACACACTTTGGTATTGCACTTGTCAGGGCCAAGTTGTTATAAAATGTTTTTAAATCTTCACCCTCAATTTCTATGCTTATCTTGCTCTGCTATGTAACACAATTTGCAGATCAATAATGGAGTATGGACCTACTCAGAGTCATACCATAATCAAACTGTAATCAGATGAAAGTTTACAGTTTGATTATGATGCAGTTTGATTATGAATGGTAAGCTGTGTTGGGGTAAGCTCTGTTTGACTTCTTTTTCTCCCGATTTTACTACTCTGTATACTTTTGCCCACTGATAAAGTTATGGATTGACATACTTAGGGGAGTTTTTAGGTGGTGAAAGGAGAGATAGGAAGACGGGTACTAAACCTTAAGATTGTATTAATCATGAGAAAACTTAGAAAGATTTAATTATTTTGCATGAAAATTGTTGCCTCATTTGTGAGAGATTGGTTGATGAGATAAGGAACTGAGTCAGAAGCAAACTTTATAAAGGAAGGATAGAGAACAGAGAGAGAGTCTGAGATGTTCCTAGTGATCTTCTTTACTCCTTTTTGGGTAAACAGTTTTCTGTGAGCTAGCAAAAAAATACTGTCTGGTAATTCTACCTTTGAATTAGCAGTGATAGGGAGACAAAACAATTTCAGTTGTTTTTGAACTCTTCAGAACATATTGAGGGTTTAGCTGTAGAGTACATCAATGGTCTGGCTCTGCTTGGAGTAATGTGTGTTGCCATCCTGCCGTCAATATCTCGGTTTAGTTATGCTATGTCTGCACTATTTTCTTATAATAAATTTGAATGCTTGAGCCTGTGATTTCAGCCTGATAACTTCTAGAAAAGGGCCTCAGGCAGAAGCTGAATTAACTGGCTGTGCAAGTTGGACGCAAATAGCAAATCCTGTTACAGAATATGGAGAGAGGCATTCTCTTCATATTTATGTCTGTGATAATTCAGTAAGGTCTGCTGGCTTGCATATTTGGGATTTTACAGCATTTAAGGGGCATTTTAAATCTAGGATGACATTCCAGCGGAAAGCAAGAGATTGGTATGGCATCTGCCTCTTTGGAGTGTTATAGGGAGAGCAAAGTTAGACATATATTATTATGTGAGGTTAATCAGAAAAAAAGCTTACTTGTTGCTTTTCATTTAATACCTGCCTTCTTGGAATCATTTAAATTCTGATAATCATTTTCACTTTAGCTTGATTTATTCAAGAAAAAAAGGGGTTAAAAGGAGGGAGCTTTAATAAGTGCTTTTAGAAAATCACTAAATTCAGTTAGGAGAATTGAGAGCCAATTGTTTTTTACACATGGATTATTTGTGGGAAATACTTATATGCAAAATCAGAAAATGGCCTACATAGTCTCTAATATGCCCTCTGCTCTAATATTACAAAGAATAAAAAAGTGGATGTGATTCTCAAGAGAGATTCCTTTTATTTCTGAAATTCCTTCACATTTATACTATTATTTTTTACATCTCCTTGTCCTTTTTACCAAATAATTATGTAAAGGAGGGCATTTTCTTTATGGCTTTTCCTTTATCAATGACAGTTTCATAGCTACACTAGTCTTTATTGTCTTTGGAAGAAGGACCAGTTTCCTGTTCTTGATTAACTAGGCCAAAAACAAAAGAGTAGATATTTAAATAGTATTCATGGCAGAGCAAAGGCTTTTTTCCATCATGACTAACTATATGATTATATTGGAGAAAACATAGAATTTGAAAATTACTTTGCCTTTAGAGATATAATTATTACTCTATGAACTTCTCAGCCATTTGGGTATATATATTGCTTCCATTATACAAAAGAGATGTAATTTGAGATATAGAACAGTAAATGCTTACATATTGATGAGAAATAAGCTTATAAGAGACAATTTGTATCGTATGATCAGCTATTTATTTTGAATTTGAATGCAGCATACAGTCATTGAAAATTATAAGCCCAACTTAATTTAATGAATGTAGAGTAACAGATAACCAATAGAAAATGAAAAGGGAAAGATTAATTGAACACCAAGGTCAACAAAGTAGCTATGGATGCGGAACGGTTAAATTTGTTATTTTTGGTTTCTGTGAAATATTTGGTAATTTCAATGATAGAAATCTTGAGATTTGCACAATGGGCATCTGATAAGGAAAATATTTTCTGGATTCCCAGCCATTCAAAGATACAATCGATTTTTAAAAATCGCCCAAAACTGAAGTCCAGATTTCTGAATGTAAATAAAAAGCACCCAAAATAGAAGCATAGAAATATAACAATTATTAAGAGAAATAGAAGAAACCTTCACATATATTGGAATTTTTGATTCAAAGAGGTGTATATATGCCTATTATGATTTGTAGGAATACGTTTTTATTGGAATCTCACTCGTAATAATAGTAACTGCGTGACAAACAAAATCCTAACTGCTTTGAAGTATCACTAAAATGTGACTTTCCATTGTTAGTGGATGAGTGACTACTCTGGATTGATTTGTGCTTTCTTGAACTAGTTCCTGTGTCGTCTAATGAGGAACCAGACTGAGCATCAGAGAATTCTGACTGGTCCTCGCTGTCACTGGAATGACTGAGGCTGGATCCCCGGTGCCTGCTGCCACGGGACCCTGAGGTGGTTTTTCCGTGTCCGGTCCCTGCGTGTCTGGCGGTGTCTCCGGACTGCCCACGCCCGTGCCCCTGCTTGTCTGTGGTGGTGGATCCTGACTGTGTGCGGGTGGAGTCGGAGTGCCTGTGAGGGGCGGTGTTTCCTTGGTGGGGTCCTTTGTTCCCCGTGCTG
>NW_004567141.1:2049613-2089047 GCF_000260355.1 Condylura cristata
GGTCCCTGCGTGTCTGGCGGTGTCTCCGGAGTGCCCATGGCCGTGCCCCTGCTTGTCTGTGGTGGTGGATCCTGACTGTGTGCGGGTGGAGTCGGAGTGCCTGTGAGGGGCGGTGTTTCCTTGGTGGGGTCCTTTGTTCCCATTGCTGCTGCCAGCAAGGCCATGGTTGGGGCCTTGTTTTGTTGATGACCCGGTCCCAGACCTGGGGTGGGTTGTGGAGGACTGTTTCCCAGAGTCCTCTAAGTGGTCTTTCCCGTTCCTCTTATGACTTGTAGTATATTCAGTTTTACTATTTTCTTCGGGTTTCTTGTTGCCATCTGTTGTGGTAATGCTTGTCTTGTGTCTTCTTCCTTGTTCATCTTTTGATCGTGACCCAACTTGCTTTTCCTTATTTATATCATTCCTTTTCCCTGCATATTCTGTTTTATGTCCCAGTGTCAATTTTTCTTGGTTTCTTCTTTCACTTTTTTCCTTAGCTCCTTGACCTCTCTTTCCTCTTCCAGTGGGACTTCTGGATCTGGATTTGTTTCTATTTTCTTCATTGTTTTTTGTTAATCTTGTATTTGTCTTGCTTTTATCTGTCTCTTCTCCTTCTGTTTCTTCTTCAGTGTACTCTTCAAATATACTGTGGCTTCCATATTCTTCGTCCGTTTCCCCTGATCTTTTTTCTCTACTCTCAGAAACATAGTATGCTTGTGCCAGCCTAAATACCATGAGAAGAAACTCTGTAAAGTCTATTTCATCGTTGTGGTCCACATCAAGTATTTCCATGAAGACATCAGCAGTATCTGGGTCATCTGGATTCTGTGGGTATAGACCAAACCTTTTATTATGTGAGTCTGACTCATATGAACAATTAAGTAATTTAATATAGTTAGTGAATTCTCTTTTTTGGTATATCAAATTGGAGCAATGGAATAATTTTTTCTTCATTGTCTTCATCATATTCTATTTAATATTAAAACTTTTGTGTCATATAACACCCATGTCAATACTAGTTTGACACCCAAAACAATGCTTTATAAGTCAGTTAATTATGTTCTTTAAATATTAATATTTCATGAAGTTCACAAATATACTTTAAAAATTATATTTCATAAAATTTACAAATATACTCTTCCTTGTTTGTATTTTTGGAGAATATGTAGAGTTATTTAATTTGTGTTCTTACTTTTTAGTATTTATTAATTTTTCCTTTAGTTTATGTATTGGCTATGTTTGCTGTATGTAAAGTCTGTTTGTAAGTAATTTTGTAATTTGACAAGGTCAAAGGGGAATGTCAAGTTTTATCTTTTTTGAATTATGTTAATATTGTTTTTATTTGATATTAAATTATTTGGAATTATTTATCTACTTTCCTATGAGATTATTTATCAGGTTAGGAATCTGTTCATTCTTGTAAATATCTCTTACCTTCAGGATTGACCGAAACTCCACCTCCAGAAGCTCCTTTAGCTCTATTTTGCTCAGTGTTTTGTTTTCCTTATCTGTGTTTGAGTAGTCGTTGAATAGGTCAATGATGGCAATGATGTTCTCCAGGAGAGTAGACATTTTTTGATATATAGGTGAACCTTTAAAAAAATGTACTTTTATTGTATTTTATTTCTCAGATTATACATTGTGTGAATTTCTACATGTTTAAATCTATCATCAGAGAAAGGACTATTTTTAGCAATAGAAAATGAACCCAAACATTCTATTTCCTACATAAAGTAAATGAGTGAATATGTTTTACATAATTACCAAAGCTACCAAGTTCCTGACCTAGTACATAGCAGGATATCATAATGTTCTCCTTGTTAGAAGTGGGAAGGCTTGCTCATACAAATTTGCTGAAGATCAGTTCAGCGAAAGTTAATTTTCTAAATACTCCATGAATTGAAAGAAATTATTTGTTGCCATATATGCCAAATGGCTGAGATGCTTAATAGCTAGCCACTCAATATCGTTTTTACTTCTTAAAGATATATGAAAATTTCAGTATTTGTCATCAGATAAGTTGATTTTAATTTCTTTTTAGTATTATAAAAATTGAGCTTATTTGGTTTGTATAATTTTTGAAGATAACTATGTGTTGACAATAATTTGTTTCATAATACCCGTCTTTGGAGAAAAGCTAAACAGTTTGTATGTGTATGTACTTGCACATGTGAATTTATGAAATGCTGTCAGTTTTGATTGAGCTTCCATTCAGATTGGAAGGGAAGTACATCTTGGGTAACTTAAGTATCTATGGTTAAATATCTAATAAAATATATCAATCCACAAGGTCAAAAAATATCATTAACTCCAGGCATGATATGTAAGATAACAGTCCAGTAAAAAATGGGCAGAAGACTTCAGCAATAGGAAATGCAGATGGCTAACAGGTATATGAATAAAATGTTCAACATTACTTAAAATCAGGGAAATACAAATTAAATCCACAATGATATACCACTTTACACCAGTAAGGATAGCACATTTTTAAAAAAACTAGCAACAACAAATGTTGACAAAGATGTTGAGAAAATGCAACTCTTCTACATTGCTGGTGGGAATACAGACTGGTCCAATCATTATGGAAAGTTGTGTGGAGGTTCCTCAAGCTCCATATGACACAGCAGTTCTCTAGGAATCCACCCAAAGAACACAAAAACATTAATTCAGAAGGATACCTGCACCTTATAGTCATTGGAGCACTATTTACAATAGGTAAGCTATGGAAACAGCCCAAATGCCCCAGAATATATGACTGGATCCAGAAGATGTGGTTTATATCCACAGTGGAATATTATTCAGCAATCAAAAAATAAACTGATGCCATTCACAGCAACATGGCTGGAGCTGGAAGAGATTATGCTCAGTAAAATAAGCAGAAGGAGTAAGAAAAATATTGGATGGGTCAGTTATAGAAAGAATATAGGGTAACCAAGTAAGGGATCATAATTAATAAGTAATAAATGAATGAATGAATGTGAACGAACTTACAAACAAACAGGAATCTATAAATCAGAGACATTCTGCAGGGAAAGGGGAGGGAGAGGGACCAAAACAGGGGAGGGAAGAGCACAAGGGACTAAAGTGATAGTGCACAAATTAGTGGTGGCCATTTTATGGGGACAATACCTGAGAGGAGAAAACAAACATTATACAAAATAAACAATATCATAAAATACATATAAATAAATTATAAAGCTCCACCCTAAGTTGAAATAATGATAACTTAAAAAAGTAAAAAAAATTCGGAAAAAGTATGACCAAATTAAGAGGAAAAAACTGGACATACAAAAAATAACAACCAAGGCATTGAGGACACCTTAATAGTAAGCAGAGAAAAACTTTTCTTCAAAGGAGTAACACTTTTAGCTGATTATTCAGAACAAACTGTGGGAAGCCAGAAATCAGCGAAATGTTATCTTCATCTTTCTAACGCAAGATAGAATTCTTAGAAATCTGTATCTTATGAAATTATCCATGAAAAAAAATCAACTTTAAATAAGGATATTTAGAAACAAATAAAAGTAGAACAAATTACCTGTAGACTTATAAAGGCAATATTAAAGCTTAGAAAGGCAGGAAAGAATGAAGAAAAATCAAAAGAGTAAGTGTGTGGAAAAATCTATATTGATATTGATTACATATAGCAATAGCAAGAAGAATAATATCTTTCAGGATTTGAGAGAAATATAATTAGGTATAACAATACAAGTCTGGTGGAATAAAGGGAGTTGCAGTTTTTCTGATAGTTGAGTTATTTTAGTAATGGTAAAATTATTTTTAATAGGATACTTTTTTTAAATCAAGGATAAATCTAATAAATCAAGGATACATATTTTAATCACTAGGATAAGCATGGAGTTATAGTAAAAGAATGTATAATTAAGCTAACATAAGGAAAATTGACGTTTCATTATAAAATGTCAAGAAAGCAAAACAGAGCAGGTGAGGTAATAGAACTGATCAGGTTAGATGATAAATAGTACAGCAATAAAATTTAAATGGGCTAAATATTCTAAGAACAATGATTGTTAGACAAAATTGCAAAGAAAAGCTGCTTCTTACAAGAGACAGGCATTATATATGGACAGTAATGGTTGATAGTAAGAAGACTGAAAAATGATACCCTATTCATCACTGTTTTTTTCTCTATTAATATAGAGTAGATTCTAAGGTAAAGAGTACTTTTGGTAGGATATTTCTTAACAGTAAACGTCAGTTGGCATGGAAAAAAAAATTATAATCATAGTAGTAAACACTCTATTTGCTAATATAAATATACTTAAAAATGTTAAACTTATAGAAAATTACTTTAAAATTAGTAATAAAAGTTTGAAATTATGTAAAATGTGTTTTCTACCATAGTAGAATAAAGGCAACATTCAATAATAGACAGTACGTATAAAAATACACAAGTATTTGGAAATTAAGCAATGACGTCTAAATAACTAATGAATTACAGAATAAATTAGAACGGTTTAAAGCATATTTTGAATTAAGTTAGAATGAGAAAATGTGACAGGCATAATTTATGGTGTATATTAATTTTAGGCCTAATAAAATAATAATAATAAAGTCATGGAAATGCAACTTAAAATTACATTGCAGGACCACAGAATGCCCATCAAAATAGGCTTAAAAGACAAAAAAAGAAATTTGGTAATCCTAAACACCAAAATAGACTTAAAAGACAAGAGTAGAAAAGAAATTTGACAATCCTAAATATTGATGTGTCTTTCATTACTGCTAGGAGAGTCATAAACTTACATAAATACATTTTTAAAGTTTTTTAAGTATATAGAATTCAGAATTTACTTTCAGGAATACTTCCAATGGAAGTATTTCCAATGGAAATATAAACATGTAAAAATGCTATTAACCCTATTATGAATAATGCCTCCACAGATCTAAGAATTCAAGTATTTATTGCTAGGAAAATGAATAAAACCATGCTGTTTTATGTAAAAGTCAAAAATCTATCCTGGACGAGGATGTCATGGTGGAGAGAAAGACCTATGGATGTGGCTTATCTTGTAGGCAGAGTTGTCTGGACTTCATGACGTATCCTCATGGTGTGAGGGAAAGACAAGGATCATGGATAACTTCCAGATTTTTAGCAGAGTTGCTTTTCACGTCTGTCACTCCCATCCCCTTTCATCTGAACTGCAGTTTACCTTCTTGCTTCCACTCTTGCCTCCTAGCATCCTGCTTTCCACATTGCAACCCAAAACAACTTTGGAAAAACATTCATTCAGTTATATCACTCATCTTGCTTACTACTCTCCAGTGATCTTTTTCATGAGCTTAATATAATGTACATGAACTGTGCCCCTCTAGTCTTCTGATAGCACCGTATGCCACTGTTCCTCCTGTTAAATATACTGTAAGCACACTAACTTCATTTTGTTCTTTGAAACACATTTACGCTGCATTAGAGTCTTGCCTTTGCCTCTCCTGACACTAAGCTTTCAGTCAAAAGGTACTTCTCAAGAGTGGTCTTTCTTGGTCATCCAGGAAAAAGTACTCTCCTCCCATTATTTATTTACATTATTCTCTCTCTTTCCATTGTTCTCAGTGTATGAAATTCTTGTTTGTATATTGTTAACTGAACTTCTCTCTGTCATAAATGTAAACTCATTAAAGTAGGGAGTTTAGATTGTTCACTGCTGCAAAATCAGACAAGAGCAGTCTTGACAAATAGAAGGTAGCTCATAAGTATTTGCTGAATCCATGAATAAATGGAAAATCCAGTGATACAAAGACAGAGTTGGTAAGTAGCTTTACAGAAAGTAAAAGTATGCTCTTACTTCTCTTTTGCGTTGAAATAAACTTTTGCAACAGTGCTGTTATTGAAAAATCAAGATTCCCCAGACAGCTAACCTTATTTGCCTTAGAGTAAACATACATCCAGATTTCCACCTTGCTTCCCACCAAGTAGACCAAGTTAGATGTATTCCCTCTTACTTACTTCTTTCACCAGAAGAGCAAGTAGAATGTAGCCTGAAGGAGCTTGCTGGGTACTGAAGTGTGGGATAATGGCCTTTTTATAGCAGGTCCTTCGGGGAGGAGCCATGCTCTGTAGGATGGTCTGATTCATTCTAACCAAACCCTGGTCCACCCACATCTCCACCTCTATTTCTCTAGCAACATGTTTACTTCCAGCTTCCTCACGTACTCATCTATACTTGTTTTACCAAGTTCCAATTTAGATTTCCATAAACCCCACAAATGGGATATTTTATGGAATGCTCACCTTTGCAATCATAGGTTCTTTGTGTGCAGAGTCCTGGTCATCTCCTTTTTTTTTTTCTTTAAGAAAGAAAAAAACAACTTCTCCCCCACCTGCTCTGAATTAGTAGGTACTTGATAAGTATCTGTTGACCAATATGTTTCCCTATCACTATCTCTAGAGGTATAAAATATACATTTCTGAGAAATTTAAACTCAATTTATGATAGGAAAACATCACAATCACCTACATTCATATCTGTTTTTTACCCAAATTATGTTTGCATAAACTAGGCTTACATCTTTATGTGTGTTTCACAGGTTATTGGTTCTAACCCCACTTTCTACAAAGTGGATAACTACTTAACTATAAAAAAAAGTATGAATTCCCTCCCATTTGCTACATCATGTCCCTTTTTATATGTGAATTTCATCTTTTTATATTCTGAGGATATTCTCTTAAATGAACATTCATTTCTGGTAATTATGGTGAATAAAAAAATGGGAAAATTTTATTTTGTGTTTTCAAGTGAGAGCAAGAGAGTGTATTCTTCAGTTAGGAGCAGGGGTCATTTAGAGGTAGCTTGACTTTATTAGGTAAGAATCATTAGTCTGATTTTACCTTGTGTTCAAATTCATTACATTAGGGTGTTACCGGCATGTTCTAGCTGCTCTTCCTGTGGGGTAAACTATGGTTTTCTTATTTATTCTCAGAAATATATGGCAGACTTCTGTCTCTGCCACTTCGATTATCAGCCTGTTATACTGAGTAGACTCCATCTTCACTGGGATGTCCTATAGTTACCTCCTCTATACTGTTGATATTGAAACATCATTGTGCTCTATCCCAAAATTAGTATCCTTCAGAAAATGCAGGCTAGTTAATGACATCTCCATCCTGTGAGTATTTGAGCTACAGTATTCTTTGTTGTATCTTCTTCTTTATCCCTTATGCTCATGTCCCATCCTACTAATCTTGTTTAGACATATTTTCTCTATATGGAGGCCTCTTCTCTATCACTCGTGTTGCAGTTTTAGGTTTAGATCTCATCATCCATTAATGGAGTATATGTAAGAAGCAGCCCTTCTACTATTATTTCACATATTCATCTTCTCAAGCCATTGCATCTGCTGTGTAGAATTCCATATTCTTTACTTGACACAGAAGCCTCATCATAATGGGCATGAATTTCTGTCTTTCCAGCTGTCTCTCTTACTACATGTACTTATGGGAAAGTCGACTGCTTTAGACTGATCAACAAACCTTGGATGAGTCTTCATTTGTCCACTACTGTGCAACATGTCTGCAGGCTGTTATCACCACCTGGAGAGTCCCACAGTCATACCTTTTCTTCATTCTTTAAGAGCTTCCAGAATCATCACTCCTGTCACATAGTTTACTTGACACCTCCAGAGAGATTATTGTTTCTTCCCATTTTCTGTATTATCTCTCTCATAGCTGTGGTTGTCTCTTACTTTATTTTTATATGTATCTGCACTGCCCCTATCTCCAAATTTTTGTTATTTTGTGTCTTGGTATTGACTTTATCTGAAGTATCTTTTATGTCATTGGGTCCTAATAATAATTGTTCCTGGGACATTTTCAAGCTAAAACATTAGGGGCCATTATCTGCATATTTTTAAGAGCAGTCATTCTGCTATTAGTTGACATATTCTTCTCATGTCATTCTGTGTGCCGACTCCATTGTGCATATAGAATTCCAGGCTCCTTACAGACACAGAAGTCCTTTCTTAACAGGCATGAGTCTCTACCTTTCCAACTGCCTGTCATTCCATATGTATTTTATATATGTGATATTCAGTTGTATGAGTTCAGTATACTTTGATTGTAAAAAACCCATATAGGCCCTCCCTGGTGGCGCAGCGGGTTAAAGCACAGCACTGAGAAGCTAAAGCCACTTCCACATGAGTTCGATTCCCGCCTGCCCCAGAAGTGACCACATGGCGAGGCAGACCTCTCCTGACCCGCCCGCTGCTCCCCTCAGCACTGTACTTCATCAATCTGCCTGTTCTGTTCCCCACTCTGTCTCTGGTGAAGCCTCTCACCGCCCCTGAGCCTCTGGCCTGTACCCCAGTTCTGTATGAATAAATAAATGTCTTTAAAAAAAAAACTCATATAAATTTGTTGAAATCTTAGCAAAGTTTGTTTTGACCTGTATGAAGTAGTAATAGGGGCTAGGGAGTGGGAAGAGAAGGGCATCATGCATCGTTAGGAATTTGCCTGTATGTGCATTATTTTACTTGTTACTTGTTTGCACTCAAGTTGTTGAGTTGACTTACAAGACCAGGAGGCACCTGGAAGAGTGATGGACATTTCTATCACAAACTGAGCCATCCC
Organism: Condylura cristata; assembly: GCF_000260355.1. Classification (NCBI taxonomy): domain Eukaryota; kingdom Metazoa; phylum Chordata; class Mammalia; order Eulipotyphla; family Talpidae; genus Condylura; species Condylura cristata. The sequence goes on from NW_004567141.1 coordinate 2,058,180, forward strand.
AGAATGAGTGAAGTGTTCTAAAACCAGATGTCAGTGGAGGAAAAGCTGCCAGGGAAACAGGGCACCATAAAGCTTCCAGAAGTTGTTAACTGTCTGGAATGAAGGCCATTCTCTGTTAATTAACTGTCTTTGTTTCACTCACCATAAAGCAGCCTATTAGAGATGAAGTTTTAGAACAGTATTTTAGCATGATGCTTGACTATTCTCAGATTAATCTACTGATCTAATTGAAACTTATATTAAAGATTCAATCCCTGTCCTTTTTCTTTTGGTTTTGACAATTGTGTCAGGCTGAAAGAATCTGGTATTTTCTGGCAACAGAAGATCTTTTTAATAGTCAAAATTACCCAAATTTGAAAAGAATTGTTTTGGGTGATAGTGAGTTCCATAATTGTCATTGTGTAAAGAATTTTGAATAGATTACTGCAAATCAGTCTAGCTGACAATTCAGAGGTTTATATTTACACAAATGACAAATCAATCAGTCAAGACCCAGTCTGCCAACTCAGGACCTTTCACCCTTTGCATTGACCCAGGTTACATCAGTTACTGGAGATGAGTTTGAGACAGGGATAGTTTGAAGGGGGATTATATAGAGGAAATTTGGGTGAGTGTTGTTAACTTTTTCAACCTGAGAGCTGTGTTCCATGATAGCTCCCTTAGTAAATTTCTGTAACTAACTTGATTTGAGCTCACCTCAGATGACTGTTTGATAAATGCAGTTTAGTAACTATGGGGATAACAGTAGAATCAATTCTACTTTATAATATGAATAGAAAGATATTTTATACTATGCTTAGGAAAGTAGCCCTTGGGTTTCTATTCTCTACTCCTGCCAACATAGCGAATCCAATCCCTTGTATACCTTTTTTACCTTTAGAATATCAAATGTCTTCATAAGGCATTGAAATTACTGACCATGGAATAGTGAACTCTAAGATGTGGGACATCTTTTCTATCTTCAGAGAGAATTTATTCTTTGTTTCATTGGTTTCAGAGGTATTTTAGGTGTCCACAGTTACATACTGTGTTTTGCAGGATTTGTTAGGGGTGAAAAAACTCCACCAGTGTCGGGAGTTATTGACACGTTACAAATTATAGGATTTCAATTACAATATTCAGTTGGTTGTCCCTCCCTTTTTCTATGCAATGGGCTGAAAAGGCGTAATGTTGCCATATGGCCTCTGGGCTGTTGATGTGGGTCAGGATGTCACGATTCAAGGGAACAGCCCTTTGTGATGTGTGACTGAGACTGTAGGAGTGAAGGGGATTGGAATTTGTGGTTAAATGATTTCTGCAGGAGCTGTAGTCATCTGGGAGGTGCTGTTTTGGGTTGGAAATTTTCCAGGTTGAATATTCTCTTGGATCCCTTGGCATAGTTGTAGTTGATATTCCTGCTTAGCCATGCAGTGACTGAGCAGCACCTGGTAAGAACAACTTTATTTGTAGTTTGTATTTGTCAGGACAGTGATGATGGAAAGCAGTGTTTATTCCCTCAAAAAATGTCACATTCCTTTCAATTTCTTTTGTTCCTAGTTCTTTAGTCTCTTTATGTTGTGTGTGTGCGTGTGCACACATACTTGCTTGTGTCTTTTTGAGAGATAGCAAGAGATTGGGGAAAAGGAAAGGTATGAAGGCAGGAAGCTATGTTGTGGGGTAATGAGAGTAAGAAAGATATAAGCAAACCTTTTTATACCAAATTATATTGATTCCTCATTCTGTGTGTCCAAAATACTCAGTCATATTTGCTCAATGACAGTTCCACTTAGATGGAGAGAAGAAGTTAGAATTAACTGACAAGGGCAAACATTGAGGATAAAATTGAAGAAAGCCTGTGGCAGAAGTCCTATGTGGTAGGTAGTGGTGGTGATGATACATTTGTGTGTAAAATACACATTATTCTAGCTACTGCAAATGCAGAGGTCATTAACACTCATGCACCTTCATAAACATACACACAATGAAAATACTTGAGGTGGTGTTAGAGAAAGTAATGAATCAAAGATAGATCTTTTTTTCTTTTTTTGGAAGTCATAAAAATCTATTAGCTTTTATTTATTTCTGTATTTATTTATTTATTGTAGTGCCATTGGTTTACATTTGTGTTAGTATTTTGGAAATACAGAATCACCTCCTTCATGTATAGTCTCTGTAGCAAACTCCCCAACTAGGTATTCATAGTTCTTCACCATAGTCCATTGTGCTCTTTCTCTCTACCATGTTCTCACCCTGTCCCTGCTGGATGCCTCAGTTCTATGGTCAGCTTTAAAAGATTGGTTTAAAAGTTTGTCTTTGATGCTTTGATTGGTTCACTGTATTCCACATTTAAGTGCTTCAGTATTTATCTTTCTCCTTTTGGTTTATTTAACTTAGCGTACTCCCTTCTGATTCCATTCAGGTTGCCACAAATGACTTGTGTTGATTTTTTTTTTTTTTTTTTGATTGCTGAATAAGATGCTGCACCACAGCTTCTTGATCCACTCATCTGGTTTTAGGTTATTTCATAGTTTGACATTGTAAGTAGTGTTGTGAAAAACTTGGGAGAGCAAGTTTCCTGTTGAATTCATGTTTTTGTATTCTTGAGGTAGATTCCTAGAAGTGAAATAGCAGGGTGCTAAGGCGGATCCACTTTTTTTTTTTTTAAAGATTTATTTATTTGTGCATACAGAACAGGGTACAGGCCAGAGGCTCAGGGGCGGCGAGAGGCTTCACCAGAGACAGAGTGGGGAGCAGAACAGGCAGATCGACGAAGTACACTGCTGAGGGGAACAGCGGGTGGGTCAGGAGAGGTCTGCTACGCCATGTGGTCACCTCCGGGGCAGGTGGGAATTGAACTCCTGTGGAAGTGGCTTTAGCTTCTCAGTGCTGTGCTTTAACCTGCTGCGCCACCAGGAAGGGCCGGCAGATCCGCTTTTTAGTCGTTTGGGAAACGTCCACACTGCTCTCTATAGAGGCTGGTACAACAATTCCCTTTTCTCCATGTCCTCACAAGCACTTGTTTCCTATCTTTTTGATGTGGGCCATTCTCACAGGTGTGAGATGGTATCTCATTGTGGTTTTAGTTTCATATCCTTGATGATAAGTTATGATGAACATGTTTTCATTTACCAGCTGACCATTTGTATGTCGTCTTTAGGTAAGCATCTTCTTAGCTCTTATTCCTATTTTTTATTGTGTTATTTATATATATTTTTGAGCTGTAAGAGCTCTTTATATACCTTTGCTATATATTTTCTCCCATTCAGTAGAGTGTCTCTTCTTTATTTACTGTTTCTTTTACTATATAGAATCCTTTCAGTTTAATGTATTCCCAATTATTTATATTCTCTTCTAATTTTCTTTCTGTTAGAGTCAAATTCTCAAAGATATTCCTCCAACTTATGTTGTAAAGTGTTTTGCCTATTATTCCCCCTATATTTGTTATGGTTTCAGTGTTACATCCAAGTCTTCTACTCAGTTCGAGTTAATTTTTGTGTATGGTGTGAGATACCAGTTTAGTTCATTTCTTTACATGTGGTTGTCCCATTTCTCCAACACCATTTATTGAAGAGGCCTTCCTTTTTCCACTTTATATTCTTGGCTCCATTGTCATAAAGTGATTCTCCATATAGGTATGTTTACTTGTGGGCTCTCAATACTATTCCATTGATCTGTGTGTCTGTTTTTGTTTCATGCTACTTTAATTGTCATTGAGCCCAGAAGTGTGTTTGCTCTCTCTAACTATCTGGGGTCTTTGTAGTTCCATATGAATTTCAGTAACATTTGGTTCAGTTCTCCAAAAAATGTCTTTGAAATAATTATTAATACTACACTGAACCTGTATTGCTTTGTGTAGGTTGGTCATTTTGATATTGTTTATTCTTACCTTGAGCACAGAATATCTTTCTATTTCTTTGTGTCTCTTTCTATTTCTTTTAAGAATGTCTTATAGTTTTCTTTGTCTAGGTTCTTCTAGATATTTGATTTTGGTATGATTATAAAAGGGGTCATTTTCTTAATTTCCTTCTCTTCTGTTTGTGTATAGGACTGCCACTGATTTTTGTACATTGATTTTGTAACTGCCACTTTGTTGAACTGGTTTATTGTTTCAATTAGTTTTAATAGTCTTTAGGGTTCTTTTGTATATTATCATGTCATCAGTAAATAATGATAGCTTTAATTCTTTCCCAATTTGGATTCCTTTTATATCTTTCTCTTGCTTAATTTGCCTAGCTGGGACTTCCAGTATAATGTTGAATAGTAGTGGTGAGAGTGGACATTGTTTTGTCAGAATTTTAGTGGAAAAGCTTTCAGTTTTTCACCATTGAGAATGATGTTAGTTATAGATTTATCATATGTGGCTTTTATTATGTTAAGGTATGTTCCATTTTATCTTCAGGTTTTTATCATCATTAAGTGTTAAATCTTATCACATGCTGTCTCAGCATCCACTGACATGGTCACATGGTTTTTATCTGTCTGTTGATGTAGTGAATTATGTTGATTGATTTTCAGATGTCGAACCATCCCTGTGTCCCTGGTACAAATCCCATTTGGTCATGATGAATAGTCCTTTCATGCATTGTTGTATTTGATTTGCTAAGATTTTATTGATGGTTATTTCTTAAGTATTTATTAATGAAATTGGTTGGCAGTTTGTGTGTGTGTGTGTGTGTGTGTGTGTGTATTTGGTTTTGGTATTAGAGTAATGTTGGCCTCATAAATTATGGTTGGGGGTATTCATTCTCTTTTAATTTGGAGGAAGATTTTGAACAGGATAAGTACTAGTTTATCTTTTTAGGTTTAGCAGAACATGCTTGTGAAGCCGTCTGATCCTGGATCTATTTTTAGCGAGTTTTGGTTTTCTGTTTAAGTGTTCTTGCTTTTGATTGGTTTCTTCAAGTTTTCTGTTTCTTCCCTATACAGTGTTAGATGATTACATAATTCAAAGAATTTGTCTCTTCTAGGTTATTGAAACTGTTAGCATATGTTGTAGGCTCTTATTATTCTTAAATTTCTCAGTATTTCATAGTTTTCCTCGTTCTGATCCTTTTTATTTGAATTTTACTTTTTTTTCTAATGAGTTTTGCTAGAAGTTCAATTCTTACTAATTTTTATTTCAGTGAACTTGTTTTATTAGTTTTTTTTTTCAGATAACTAATCATTGATCTTTTGGATTGTCTTTTTTATTTCTATTTAATTTGTTTCTGCTCCAATTTTTATTATTTCCTTTCTTTTGCAAGCTTTTGTTTGTTCTTCTTTTTCTAAATCTTTAATATGTGATATAAGGTTATTTGTTTGAGCCTTTATTTTGGGGATTTCTTGGGGTGAACTTGTATTGCTACACATTTCCCTACTGCTTTTGCTCTGCCCCATTAGTTCTGGATGGTTGTGTCCTCAGTTTTATTTGTCTTGAGGTATTTTGACTTCTTTGATTTTATTTTTAACCTAGTTGTCTTTCAGTGAGGTGGCGTTCAGTCACCACATAATAGAGATTTCCTTGTATTCTTTTTGTAGTTGATTTCTAGTTTTCTGACTTTTGTCATCAGAGAGGATATTTGGTATGATAGCAATCTTCATGAATTTGTTGAAGACATTTACTGGTCTTATGACCAAATTTGTGGTCACTTCTGGATAATGTCCCGTATGCACTTGACTAGAATGTGCATTCAGCTTTTTGGGTGTGTAGTGTCTTATACATGTCTATTTTAGGGCCCAGTTATCTAATTTTTTTTGTTTAAGGCTCTAATTTCCTGTTTATTTTCCGTCTCCTTGACCCATCCATTGATGAGAGTGGGTGTTGAAATCATTCAACACAAGTGTTAGTTTTTCCAGTGTCTGTTTTCAGAGGTCTAATATACTTTGGTGCTCCTTTGGTGAGTGTACATTGACAAGGGTCATGTCTTCCTGCTATGTTATCCTCTTAATCATGATACAGTGCCCACCCATATCTCTTTTTCATCTTTTCTAACCACAGACCTACTTTTTCTGATATAATTAGGTTGCCCTTGCCTGTTTTGGGGTCTCATTATCTTGTAGGATTGTTTTTCACACCTTTACTCTGAATCTGTTTATCTTTGGAGCTCAGGTGCATTACCTTGAGACAGTAGAAGCTGGATTCTTGTCCTAATCCAATCAGATACTTGGTGGAAAACAAACCTTTTCAATAGTGGTGAAATGTTCTCCAGGAATTGCTTGTATCAATTAGATGATAGTAAAACCACAAGTACAACTATACAGATAGCCGGAGACATCTAGAGTATAAATGAGGTGTATCAATGATGTGACTATATTATATGAAAGATATATCTAATAGTTAAGGACAAGAGTAAAAGTAATATAAAGAAAAGTAGAAAAGCAAATTATCATACCATATAGTAAGGAAAAGCCTTCTTGACTTTACTTTAGAGTTGTTATTAACAGAGATTAAGATCCTTAGAATTGCTGTGTTAGCAGTGCCTAGTAACAGCTGAAAGGGTAGGCCGGTTAACCATTCCATGTTCCAGAGAAACAGTTAGTTTTGGTTACACAGTAACACAGTAGAGTACCACTAGGGAACTGGAAAATAGATTTGAGGAACAAGCTAGGATGACGTGGCATAGCCATTTTGAGCGGACTTCACCAATGCCATCCATCCAGACATGTTCTAGAATAAGCCAGATTAGAGAATGTGGAAAATAACAAGGGCTTGGAACTTAGAATGAGTTCTTATTCCTCCTTTTCACCTGTACCTTTATATAGTAATGTTATATACAGACCACAAAACCACAGTATGGTTTTTGAAGGACAATTTTTTTAGGTCAGAGGGATGTATAGATGAAAAGAAAGGTCACAGTATTCAGGGATCATTAATTCATTCAACAAACATTTGTTACCAGGTCACTAATATCAGTTACCATCCTTGTCACAGGACTGTCAATGAAGTCATGCTCCCTGTTCTCAGAGTTAACAATCTAGTGAATAGAGCACACATGTAATCAATGTGATGTGTTGTAATAAAGATATTTAGAAATTATTATGGGAAGGCAGATGAGGAAGAAACTCATTCTCTTTTGTATTTTATTCCTCCCCCCAATTTTATTGAGGGGTAATTGACAAATACAATTGTATGCATTTGAAGTGATGTTTTCATGCATATAGATATTGTGAAATGATTACCAAGATCAAGATCAAGATCCTTATCACCTCACTTATTTATTTGTTTGTTTCTGGTGAGAAGCCATATAATCTACTTTCTGTAACTTTCAGTATACAATATGGTATTTTTAACTATAGTCACTGTGGTTTACAATTAAATCCTCTGAACTTCTTTTATAAATAATAGTTTCTGCCCATTGACCTACATGATCCATTTTCCCACTCCCTAGTTCCTGGAAGCCACCATTCTATTCTTTGATTCAATGAAATTGAATTTTTAAAAAGCTTCTGCATGTAGTTGATACCATGTGTAGTGTCTGTCTTTCTATGTCTGATTTACTTCACTTAGCATAATATCCTTTAGATTTATCCATGCTATTTGAAATGGCAGATTTCATTCTTTTTCATGGTAAATATTCTCTTATAGACATAATATATGTATTATAATATACTATATAATCACATTTTCCTTACCCATTTCATTTCTTGAAGGACATTTGGATTGTTAATATACCTTGGTTATTGTGAATAAGGATACAGTGAGCATAGGAATACAGGTATATGGTTGATCATTACCTTCAGATATATATGTAGGAGTGGATTGCTGGATGATATGGTTATTCTATTTTCAGTTTAAGAACTATATTTTACATAGATTGCACCAATTTTATTCCCACCAACAGTGTATAGGATTCTTTTTTCCTTTAAAATTTTTGTTTTACACTGTGTTCATTTTTTACAATGTTAGATTTCTTCCTTGAATGTAATCCCCATAATTCCCACCACCATATCACCCAGGCACCAGAGCCTCTGTGCTCTTGCCTCCCTTGTTTTGACTACTCTTTCTCTCCTTCCCCCTCCCCTGCTGTATGTCTTAGATTTATAGTTTGCCTGCTACTTCCCCCACCCCGTTCAGTTTTTCTATATTCCTCCTATATGTGAAACCATCCAATATTTTTCTTTTTCCTTCTGACTTGTCTCACTGAGCATAATCCTTTCAAGTTCCATCCATGTTGCTGCAAGTGGGATAAACTTATCATTTTGGGATTGTTGAATAGTATCCCGTTGTGTTTATATATACTACATCCATTTGGACATTTAGATTATTTCCATATCTTCATATCTTGGCTATTGTAAATAGTGCTGCAAATGAACATAGGAGTTCAGGTTTCCTTTTGAATTAATGTTTTTGTGTCCTTTGAGTAGGGCTCTTTCTTTTTCTTTTTCTTTTTTTACATTCTCACCAACATTTTTTGTCTTTGTCCTGACAGTAGCCACTCTAATAGCCCCTTGTGCTTTTGTTTGCATTTTTCTGATGAGTAGTGATTTTTGAGCACATTTTCTTGTACCTGTTGGTAATTTGTATATTTGTATTTTTTTTTTTTTTAAGATTTGTGCATACAGAACTGGGATACAGGCCAGAGGTACAGGGGCGGTGAGAGGATTCACCAGAGACAGAGTGGGGAGCAGAATAGACAGCTTGATGAAGTACACTGCTGAGGGGAGCAGTGGTCAGGTCAGGAGAGGTCTGCTGGGCCATGTGGTCACCTCCAGGGCCTGTGGGGATCGAACTCATGCGGAAGTGGCTTTAGCTTCTTAGTGCTGTGCTTTAACCCGCTGCACCAACAGCGCAGCGTGTTTCTTTTGGGAAAATGTATGTTCACATTTAGTTCCCATTTTAAACTAAAATATTTTCCTTTTGAGTCATCCCAGTTCTTTATATTTTTTGTTTTCCTCTACATTTATTGATATGTCTTTATATTTTAAACTTTATTAAGTTTTTTTGTTTGTTTGTTTCAGTGGTTTAGGTAACTCTCTATACTTTTGAGAGTAAAGTTTCATACTGTCCACTTCATATTTCCTTCTTCTAGCACTTATTCCCTCTGGTAACCATTTTTTTTTTTCAAGAATCTAAGAATTATTTTTGCTGTGGTTTGCAAATTTTCTTTGGTTCTTTGTTTTCCACAAATGAATGAAGTTAACTTATTTCACTTAACATAATCATCTTAATATCCATCTGCTTTGTTCCAAAAGGTACAACTTTATCTTTTTAAATAGCTAAGTTATATTATTTGAGTATATGTTCCACAACTTCTCTATCCAGCCATCTGTCATTGGGCACTTAGATTGGTTCCATGACTTGGCAGATATGGAGAGTGCTGATATGAATATAGGTGTACGTTAATCTCTCACATTAGCGTTTTCATATTCCTTGGTAAATACATATTGGAGGTATTGCTGGATTGCATGGTATTTCCGTGTTTTGTTCTTGTTGTTGTTTTAGGCACTCCATACCATTTTTGGCAGAGGTCATACCCGATTACATTCCCACCAGCGGTGTGTAGGTTGTCTTTTTTCTTCACTTTCTCACTGTATGTTGTTTCTAGTCTTTTTCATGTAGGCCATTCTTACAAGGGTGAAGTGATATCTTTCTGTGATTTTGGCAATTTTCCTTATAATAAGTGATGTGAAACATATTTTCATAATGCATGTACGCCATCTGAGTGTCTTTTTGGAGAAGTATCAAGATCACAAACTCTGCTAAGGTTATGGATGGTAATTTTAGTTTAATACAGAAAGGACACAGTCAATTTTTTACAAGGTGAGTGATAATGAGGCTTCAAATTGTTGCTACCAATAAAATTAAATAAAAGGAAGATGCATTTCAGAAGTAGGGCTTGACAATTCACTGGATGTGGAGACTGTGTGCAGGTGTAGAAAAGATAATAGGTTAGAGAATTGACAATCAGCTACTATAGGCAAATGGACTAAGGGAGGGACCACTTCAATAAATTAGGGTCTGATAGGTGGACAGAACTCAGTGGTGGAAAAGCGAGCAGTGGGAGATTTAGATGGGCAGATGATGGGGAGTTGGTATCAACAATTCCTGTTATCAGATAGCAGGACCTAAGATTCATCTTATAGGCCAGACTTCATTTTGGAAGTAGAGGACACAGAAAAGTAAAAAAGAATTCCTAACATGAGACACTCAAGGACAAGGACGTATGTAGCAGCCTTGTTACAACTGAGCATCTCAAAGCCTGATTAAACAGCAGCAATCTGTTGCTGATTCCTGAGCTTTTGGTAATCTTTCCTTAAATTCCTCCTGCAGTATGTCAGTACTTGATGGTGAGCAATCACTAACTTTTCTTGTATCTGAAGGCCTCCTTATATTCTCTGGGTCCACTTTTTATCAACTTAGACTTTAGTGCACCCTTGACTTTAACTATTTAAATTACCTACCTCTTAATTCATTCTATCATTTTTAGCCAGGTCAGCAGTTACTCTTGCAAAGCGGCAGCATTTTATATATATACATATATATATATTTAAGATTTATTTATTTATGCATACAGAACTGGGATACAGGCCAGAGGGGCAGGGATGGTGAGAGGATTCACCAGAGACAGAGTGGGGAGCAGAACAGGCCGACTAATGAAGTACACTGCTGAGGGGAGCAGAGGTCTTCCATGCCATGTGGGTTACCTCCAGGGCAGGGATCGAACTCAGGCTGAAGTGGCTTTAGCTTCTGTGTGCTGTGCTTTAATCCACTACACCACCAGGGAGGGCCCCAGCATTTCATATATTTTTATGTCTAAAACTATTTGCAATTCTTTTTATAGGATAGGTTTAATAACTTTCAATCAATCATTTTGTTTTCCCAGTGAAATTCCTAATTATAAGAACACGTTAGATGAGGTAGATAAAATAATTGAACAGAAAGAACATTATGGGCATGAAACTGGAGCAGTTTCTAGTGTCTCAAAGTTGCCTTTAACTATTCACTCCTCCAATTGCCAGCTCTGTGACTTTGAACAAATTTCTTAACCTTCCTGACTTTTTTCATCTTTAAAGTACAGATGATAGTGCAATACTTTGTAAGGTTGTAAAGAGTAGGTAGTGAATTATATGTCAGTGGTCTGGCACTTTGCCAGGCACTATAGCAAGTGTTCAATAAATGATAATATTACTATTGTGTAATTATGAAATATTACAGAATTGGTAGCCCAATATGATATACTCTTATTTTGATTTGCTTTGTATATCTGTGTATTTTCGCCAAAAGTAAAGGAAGGAATATAGATTTTTTTTTCTTTTACAAGGACATTGTCTTCCAGAATTGACCCCTTTCCCTGAGATTATAGAAGTTATTGAAGTTCCTATGGAGTGATTTTCTGGACTCATTTTCTATCTCTGGGAGATCAGGGGAAAAGTATTTATCTGTTTTAGGAAAAATAGGGTAACTATACAGACATGGCATATGATAAAAATAATAAATGTAGGGCCCTTCCTAGTGGCACAGTGGGTTAAAGCACAGCACTAAGAAGCTAAAGCTAAAGCCACTTCATGAGATCGATCCCCGGCCCTGGAGGTGACCACATGGCGTGGCAGACTTCTCCTGACCCGCCCTCTGCTCCTCTCAGCAGTGTACTTCCTCTCTCTGCCTGTTCTGCTTCCCACTCTGTCTCTGGTGAATCTTCTCACAGCCCCTGCACCTCTGGCTTGTACCCCAGTTCTGTATGCATAAGTAAATAAATCTTTAAAAAATGACAAATGTAAACATTAAAACATTGGTGAAAATTGTTTATCTCCCCTGTAGATATTCTACCTTCTTCACAGTCCCTGACTTTCATGTGGAAATTCATGCATTACTCACTTTTAATTCATGTGATTGGTTTGGGGTATAGGTTCTAATTTAGATCGTAGGGTGACAAATGTTGCTTAGATATTATTGGGCAGTAGCCCAACATGGAACTAAGGCACTGTGAATCTCAGCACATTTGTGGGAACCCACCAGTAAAAATACATCATTCCGTGCTACCCACCCCTTATAACTGGAGGTTTGAACCTGGAAGAGAATGTAGGCTGAGCTCTCTTGCAACTGGATGTCAACAATCTGTCTAGAAATGGAGTCACAACGATGAGAGATGCTATATTTACTAATAAGATTAGCAAAGATTTAAAGTTGATAATGTGAAATTTTGGCCCAGAGTTAGAAAAAGGGAGTTTTCAGAGAATGTAAATTGATAGTTTCTTTTTGAAACATTCTTGTTTATTTTTGTCACAATATAGGATTCCTCCCTGCAAGCATGGTCACCATAGATTGCCTGCCACCAAAGTACCCACAGTTCTGCACCATAGTCCACAGTGCTCTCCTCCTCAGTTTCCTGTTCTCTCCCTTTTGCAATCCTCATCACTCCACCCAAAAGTCTCAAAACCATGGACTGTTTTCAAGGGCAGGTCTTTTCTGAAAGACAGTTTCTCTTTGTCTGATCCTTTGGATTCTCTAATTACACACATAAATGAAACCAGCCAATATTTCTCTTTCCCTTTCTGTTACACTTCACTTAGAATAATCCTTTCCAGTTCCATCCATGTTGCTGCCAAATGTGATGAATTTAACCTTTTAGATAACACTGAGCAATATTACATTGTGTGTGTGTGTGTGCGTGTGCATCACAGATGATCCACTCATCTGTTCTGGGACATATTGGTTGTTTCCATATTTTTGTTACTTTAAAATACTGCAGCTATAGAAGTTTAGGTTTCCTTTCAAATAAGTGTTTTTCTGCATTTAGGATACATACTTCAGAGTGGAATTGCTGGGTCATTTGATAGATCCATTTTTAGTCTTTGGACGAATCTCCACACTTCTCACTATAGTGACTGGACCAGTCAATATTCCCACCAACAGTGTAAGAGGGTTCCTTTTTCTCCATGCCCTCACCAGCACTTGTTTCTAGTCTTTTTGATTATGCACCATTCTCACAGGTGTGAGGTGGTAGCTTATTGTGGTTTTGACTTGCTTTCCCTGATGATAATTAATGATGAACATTTTTTCCATATATCTTCATATGCCTGTTGGCTATCTATATGTCTTCTTTGTAGAAGTGCCTATTTAACTCTTCTGCCCATTTTTTCACTTGGTTGTTTGTTTTCTTTTTGTTGAGTTGTAGAGCTCTATGTAGATCTTTAATATCATGCCTTATTAGATGTCTGGTGTGCAAATATTTTCTCTCATTCTTTAAGGTGTCTCTTTGTTTTTGTTACTGTCTGTTGCTATACTGAAATATTTTAGTTTGTTGTCGTCCCAGTTGTTTATTTCCTTTATTTTCCTTGCTGCTGGAGATAAGATCGCATCGATGTTTCTGAACTTATGTCATGGAGTGTTTTGCCTATGTTTTCTTCTATGTAATTTTGTGGTTTCAGGTTTACATCAGTCTTCTTGTATATGCTGATTTTTGTGTATGCTGTGAGATAACAATATATAGTTTTACTTTTTGCCTACTAACACCATTTATTGAAGCTTTCTTTTTTCCAGTATATATACTTTGCTCTTTTGTTATATATCATTGTGATAAATTTGTGGATTTATTTTTGGACTCTTAACTATATTCTATCAGTCTCTGTGTGTCTGTTTTTGTTCCAGTATCATGCTGTTTTAATCATCATTGTTGTTGTTGTTATTATTATTTTAGAACACAGTGAATTGCTTTTATTTTGGTGTGCATCCACATCTTGGCAATTAGTGGTCCTGAAGAGAAAAGTGGAAAAACACAGCAGTTTGCCAGGAAGTCAGCCCTACCAATTTTGGGGATCTGCCATCCATGCTGAGTTCTTTCTTTTTTTTTAAGATTTATTTATTTATTCATACAGAACTGGGGTACAGGCCAGAGATGTGGAGGGTGAGAGGATTCACCAGAGACAGAACGGGGAGCAGAACAGGCAGATCTATGAAGTACACTGCTGAGGGGAGCAGCGGGCGGGTCAGGAGAGGTCTGCCGTGCTATGCCATGTGGATCTCCTCCGGGGCAGGCGGGGATCCAACTCATGCAGAAGTGGCTTAAGCTTCTTAGTACTGTGCTTTAACCTGCTGTGCCACCAGGGAGGGCCCACTGAGTTCTTTCTTAATCCCTGCTGAGGGCTGTGAGAAGCAGCAGCACCAAAATCAAAGTATGCACTGAATTCAAGGTTCTTTTGTTCCTGTTGTCAGATTCCAAACTAGACTCAAATGGATTGCAGGGATGACCAAATTAGAACCCTGTTTTAAAATTTCTTCACTTTTTAAAAAAAGATTTATTTATGTATGCATACAGAACTGGGGTACAAACCAGAGGTGAAGGGGTGGTGAAAGGATTCATCACAGAGTAGGGAGCAGAACAGGCAGATTGACAAAGTATATTGCTGAGGGGAACAGCAGGTGGGTCAGGAGAGCTCTACTGCGTGATGTGGGTCACCTCCAGGGCCTGGGATTGAACTCACACTGAAGTGGCTGTGATTTGCTTGCAGTGCTGCATCCTAACCTGTTGTGCCACCAGGGAGGGCCCAGCTTCTTCACTTTTTAAAAACAAACTCAATGATAGGAAAAGAAAATACATTCAGAGGGATTATATGTGTGTTTACAAGTGTCTTCATGTGGTCTTTCTCCAAGTTTAATCACCAAGGACATTAAGAACTGGAAAGTCTGAGTAGCCCTGAGAACTGTTCTTTCATCTTAGCAAAACTTGAGCTGAAACCCCAGTGGCTGAGGGTGACAGCAGGGGCAGCAGGGATGAAGACCCCAAATTTCAGGCTGGTGGAGAATAAATAAATGTGCATTCAAAACTCAAGGCAGGAGGTCAAAAACTCTTTCCAACAGTAATGGTGGCTTCTGGCCAAAGCAAGGACGTGTCATGGAGGGTGGTGGGTGGTGCAAAAAGGACTTGAAAAAGAGGACAGCAAAAGCAGCATTCCTTGATATAGGTGGAGGTGAATATGGGGAAAACCCTGAATTCCTCACCAAAGGCCAGTTTTATAGGTGAACAGAGGAGGTTACAGTCTATGCTTCAGCTAAGTGGAGAGTGGGGTAAGATTATGACTTGGAAGGGGACTTTATTTAAGACTTAATAATGAAAACAGGGTATAAACAAAGCACTTCACATACCAAACAGTAGTCCCACAGGCTGTGACCTAAAACCTTCACACTGGCTTGTAATAAGTCAACTTGAGCTGGAGGACTGTTACAGAAGAGAGGGTGAAGGGTGAGGAGAAAGGGGGAAAGTACAGAGACCCCAGGCCATATCCTCAGCAAGGTGACTGTATGATGTGTTTTCACAGTTGAGTTAAATGTTCCCTACCAGTTATACGAGGATCAATTTTCATATACTTTCTGGATCCCAGAGTTTTGACTATGTGGACAGTGGTTACACTTGACAGGATGGTGATTGATTGTTAAAGCACAACTTGTACATTTCACATGGGCAAAAAATTAGAATAATTTAAGATAAACTGCCTTTGGATGAAAGATTCCTTTCTACAATTTTGAGACCTATAAAATGTATCTAGAAAACTTAGTACTATGGCAAAGGAAACTTAAATTGAATGAGGGGGAAGAGGAAGGCCTGTGGTTTTTCTTCGTGATTACTGTAACACTGTTCTTCAAGCAGCTGAGGAAATGTCATATTTTCTTTAGACATCAGTAGGTGCCAAAGCTCTTGCAGGACAAATTTGTTGCTATGTGAATTCTACCATTTTGCTAGCACTGATATGGCTCATGGGTCTATCACTCCATTAGAACTGTTAACTCTGTTCATTCTAATTTTATTACAAAGGTGGGTCCACAGTCTCTTTTAAGGCTGTATATCCAGTTTTTATAAATTGTTCTTAGAGGCCCAATTATCATCCCTATCCATCTTGTGTCATAACTTCATCAACTTCTAGAGCCTAGTTACTGTACTGTCTGCTACTCCTTTATGGCCTTCTTTGAGTTCTTGCAACAGCCGGAAATTGTATGGGACTTTTACTCCACAGCCATATAGTGGCTGCCCTTTTACATCACTTTTTCTCGAATTCTGGCCTCTGTTCTAGTATTATGAATTTACAATGTAGTTTGTACAGAAGTGTGATATCTCCATTTCCCCCCTTTTTATACAGAAGAGCTTTGCCTTTTCAGGGCATTTAGTGTTTCCAAATGAGTTGCAGTATATTTGTTCTAATTCTTTGAAATGCTGTCACCTTACTAGGCAGCAGCTTTGGGAACAGCACAGGATGGAGTAAAGACAACTCAAAATCCAAGTAGAGAGAGAGAGAGACCTAGATGGTCTCACACCTAAGGAAAACAGGGCCTATTTTCAGGGCCAGTCTCACCTTTATGGGGGATCAGTTTCAGGGAAGGTGGGCAAGTACTTGGAGGAATGTAGTGGTAGGGGTGTGTATTGGGGATGCATTAAAGTCTGGCACAGTCTGGGGTGGTAGTGAATAGGGGCTATTGACTTGGGGGTCCATTGTTCCAGTGACCAAAGCCTCCTATCTCTAGCTCCTGTTCTCACTTGATTTCCTGTCAAGGTGGTCTAGCTGGCTATAAGGTCTGTTGCTATTTTCAGCAGATGCTGGTTTCCCAGTGTGTTCCTCTTGTCAAGACTTTTGTCCTGTCAGAGGCCCCTGCCTGACTCTACATTATATATATATATATATATTGTTTTGGGTAGAATTGCCATTTTGCCATTTTGAAAATGTTTATTCTTTCCATTTCTATTTCTTTTAACAATATCTTAAAATTTTCCTCATATGGGTACGTCACATTCTTTCTTAGATTATTCCCAGATATTTTTTTATATGTGTGTGAAACTGTTAACAGGGTGGGCCCTGATGGAGGAAAAAAATAGAAAAGGAGACATCACAAGGCTAAAACATGACTCACACCAGAAGGTGAGGGCAGAAGGAATTAACATGACCATTAATCCAGTCATAAAAATCAAGACCATTACTGCCTTATCACAAGGCTTAAGCTCAAGCAAGTGTCAGACTCCTGAATCATTCTGCTGTAGGGAATATTGGAAGCATAGACCTGAGGGTAAAGATACAGAGATTATGCCTATTGTGAGATTCCACCTAGTTACCCAAAATCAGCAGCAAACAGGCCACTCCACCAAGGGGTGAGCCCCTCCCCAAGAGAAAAGGACTGTGTCAGGTCAGTCTCAGCACTAGCTTGGAACAGCTGTCCTTTGCCCACCTGTGACTATGGAGGTGCTTCTTTCTTCTCACTCTCTCCCTCTGCAGGACAGCAGCCTCCTGCCTGCCTGTGACCTGCCAGGACTTCTCTGCACTGACTTCCCTTAGAGGAGGCAGGTCTCCTAAGGCTGCCAACCTGCAACCATGCAGGCCTCGCTCAGCAAGCCTGTCCCTTTAGGGGCAGCTCTTCCTGCCAGCTTATGTTTATGCAAATGACTTTTACTCCTCTGTCCTTTTCCCTAATAAACCTACCCTTTAAATATAACTTAGTCTCTGTCTCCTGGAGAAACTGCCTGGGGAACTCGCTGAGTGCCACTGAAAGAGGAGCTCCAGTGACACTTTTCCCAGAGTGAATCCAAGAACCCCAAACTCCAAAAATGACATCAGTCCCCAAGAAAAGGGGAGGTTCCCCCTCTCAGCCCATGTAAAAAGCTATAAATAGAGTGACTTTCTTAATTTCGTCTTCTTCTAGTTTATTATTTCTATGTGGGAAGACAGCTGACTCTTTATGCTGATTTTGTATCCTGCTACTTTGCTCAATTTGTTATTATTTCACTTAGTTTTCCTAAAGACTATAGTCAGTAGGGTTCAACCTGTATATTATCATATCAATTGCAATTAATGATAGCTTTACTTCTTTCCCAATTTGGATACTTTTAGTCCTTTCTCTTGCCTAATTTTTCTAGCTAGGACTTCTAATACTCTGATGAATAGTAGTCCGTAGAGTGGACATCCTTGTCTTGTGTCAGATCTTAGTAGAAAGGCTTTTAGTTTTTCATCATAGAAATTGATACTATATTTGTTATATATGGCTTTTACTGTGTTAAGATACGTCCCATTTATCCTCAACTTTTTAAGGATTTTCATGATGAATGAATGTTGAATTTTATCAAATGCTTGCTCAGAATCTATTGATGTTGATCATGTGTTTTTTTTTTTCTTTCCTTTTGTTGATGCAGTTATTTACATTGATTAATTTGCATATGTTGAAGCACCCTTCTGTTTCTGATATAAATCCCACTTGGTCATGATGCATAATGTTTTGAATGCATTTTTGTATTTGATTTACGAGTATTTTATTGAGAATTTTTATATCTGTGTTCAATAGGGAGTATGCCCTGTAGCTTTCTTTCTTTGTGTTGTTTTTGTGTAGTTCTTTTTAAGATTTATTTATTTGTGCATACCGAACTGGATTATAGGCTAGAGGTGCAGGGGTGGTGAGAGGACTCACCAGAGATAGAGTGGGGACCAGAACAGGCAGATTAATGAAGTACATTGCTGAGGGGAGCAGTGGGTGGGCCAGGAGAGGTCTGCCACACCACGTGGGTAACCTCCCTGGTTGGGAACAGAACTCATGCTGAAGTGGCTTTAGCTTCATAGTGCTGTGCTTTAACCCACTGCACCACCAGGGAGGGCCTGTCTTTGTGTAGTTTTAATATTAGTGTAATATTGACCTCATAAAGTGTCCATCCATGTTATTGTGAATGGCATGAGTTTATCTTTTTTGATTGCTAAGTAGTATTTCATTTTGTATATATACCACATCTTCTTGATCCAGTCATATACTTTGGGGCTAATCTATTGTAAATAGTGCTGTGATAAACATATGGGTGAAGGTGTCCTTTTGAATTAACTTTTTTGTGTCCTGTGGATGGGATTTCTGGGTCATGTGGTAGCTCCATTTTTAATAGTTTGAGGAAGCTTCACACAGCTTTCCATAGTGGTTGGACCAGTTTGCATTTCTACCAATAGTGTGGGAGAATTCCTTTTTTCTGCACATCCTTGCCAGCATTTGTTGTTGCTAGTTTTTTGTTTATTTGTTTTTAATATGTGCCATTCTCACTGGTGTAAGGTGGTATCTCATTGTGTTTTCAATTTGCATTTCCCTTATTATGAGTGATATTGAACATTTTTTTCATATGCATGTTATCCATTTACATTTCCTCTTTGGAGAAGTATCTTTTTAGGTCTTCTGACCATTTTTTGACTGGGTTGTTTACTTTGTTTTTGTTGAGTTTCATCAGCTCTTTGTAAGTCTTTCTGATCAGTCCCTTGTCATTAGCATTGTGTGCAAAAATTATCTTCCAGTCAGGCGGGGTTCTCTTTCTTTGTACAGGATCTTTTTAATTTTATGTAGTCACAGTTGTTTACCTTTTCCATCACTATCTTTGCTTTGGATGATGTGTCATTAAAGATTTTGCTAAAGTGCATGTATTGTAGGTTTTACCTATATTTTCTTCTACATATTTTATGGCTTCAGGTCTTATGTCTAGTTCTTTAATCCATTTTGAGTTGGTTTTGTGCATGGTGTGGAGGTAGTAGTCTAGCTTCATTCTTTTGCATGTAGTGATTCATTTTTCCAGCACCATTTATTGAACAAACTGTCTTTGTTCCATTGCATGATCTTTGCTTCTTTGTCCAAGATTAGTTATCCATAAGTCTGTGGGTGTATTTCTGAGTTTTCTATTCTATTCCATTGGTCTGTGTGTCTGTTTTTGTTCCAGTATATGCAGTTTTGATTATTATGGCTCTGTAGTATAGTTTGAAGTCTGGGATTGAGATACCTCCATTTCCCTATTTTTTAGTCAGGTGAACTTTGGCTAATGGGGTTTTTTTTGTGGCTCCATATTAATTTCATCAGCATTTGTTCTATTTCTTTGAAGAATACCATTGAATTTTTTTTTTAAAAGATTTGTATATTTATGCAAACAGAACTAAGATACAAGCTAGAAGTGCAGGGGCAGTGAGAGGATTCACCAGAGATGGAGTGGGGAGCAGAACAGGCAGATCAGCGAAGTACACTGCTGTGAAGGGAGCAGTGGGCCAGACAGGAGAGGTCTGCCACCCCATGTGGATTGCTTCTGGGGCTGGAATCGAACTTGCACCAAAGTGGCTGTGGCTAGCTTGCAGTGTTGTGCTTTAACACATTGGACACCATAGAGGGCCACCATTGAAATTTTAATTGGAGTGGCATTGAAATTGTAATTTGTTATTAATAGGATGGGCATTTTGACAATGCTAATTATTCAAATCCATGTGCAGGGGATGTCTTTCTTTATCTTTGTGTCTTCTTCTGTTTCTTTTGATAATGTTTTATAGTGTTCTTTGTATAGGTCCTTAACCTCTTTTGTTAAGTTTATTTCCAAATACTTGATTTTTTTGTTGTTGTTTCAGTTATAAAAGAGATGATTTTCTTGACATCTTCTCCAGATTTATTGTTTACATATAGGAAAGCTACTGATTTTTGTGTATTGACTTTGGAGCCTGCTACTTTACTAAATTGATTATTTTGATTAGTTTTTCTGTGGAGTTTTGGGAGTTCTATATGGATATTATACTGTCTGCAAGTAAGGATAGTTTTACCTCTTCTTTCCCTATTTGGATTTCTTGTGTTTCTTTCTCTTGTGTACTTGCTCTGGCTAGAACTTTCAGTGTTATATTAAAAAGAGGTTGTAAGGATGTATGTCCTTGTTTTGTTTCAGATCTTAAGGGGAATGCTTTCAGCTTTTCACCATAGAAGATGATATTGGCTTGTGGAATGTGGCCTTTATTATGTAAAGTATGTCCTTTCCATCTTGAGAATTTCAAGGACCTTTGTCATAAATGGATGTTGAATTTTGTCAAATGCTTTCTCAGTATCAATGGATATGATCATGTTGTTTTTATTTTATTTGATTTTATTTTGTTAATGTGCTTGATTGTATTGCTTAATTTTCAGGTCTTGAACCATCCTTGTGTCCCTACTTGATTGTGGTAAATTATCTTACTGATGCATCATTGGATTCTGTTGGCCAAGTTGTTATTGAGGATTTCGTATTGGTGTTAGATTAGCTTGTACTTTTTCATGATGTCCTTGTTTGGTTTTGGTATTAGTGTAATGTTGGCTTCATAAAATGTGTGTGTGATATTGTCCCTTTCTTAAATTTTTTTAAAGAATTTGTGCCATATAGGCACTGGTTCACTTCTTAATGTTTGGTAGTATTCATTTGTAAGTCCTGGGCTTTTCTTCTTGGGAGGGCTTTGACTATTGTTTCAGTTTTACTGCTTGTAGTTAGTCTGTTGAGGTGTTCTAGTTCTGCTTTAACTATCTTTGGATGATTGTAAAGTTGTAGGAATTTATCCATTTCTCTAAGGTTGTTGAAGTTTGTATATAACTGTTCATAGCAATCTCTGATTATTCTTTTGTGTCTGTTGTGATTTCTCCTCTTTCATTTATGATCCTATTTACTTGTGCTTTCTCCTGTGTGTTTTTTTTTTTTCTTTGTAGCCTGGATGGAGGCTTGTCTATTTTGTTTATGTTTTCGAAGAACCAACTTTTGATTTCATTGATTTTTTTTTTTTTTTGGATTTCTTTCCTAACTCTGTTTAATTTATTTCTGATTTAACTTTTGTTATTTCCTTTATTCTGCTGGCTTTTGAGTTTGTTGTTCTTTTTTCAGTTCTTTAAGATGGGAGATTAGGTTGTTTCTTTGAGGTGTTTCTTGTTTCTTGATGTGAGCCTATATTGCTGTATATTTTGCTGTGTCCCATATGTTCTGGAGAGTTGTGTCCTCGTTGTCATTCTTCTTAAGGTACTTTTAATTTCTTCTTTGATCTCCTTATTGATCCAATGGTCCTCAGAAATGTAGGTTTCAATCTCCATGAGGTAGGAGGACTTCTTGGCTTCTCCTTATAGTTTATTTCTAGTTTTATGTGTCTTCGTGGTCTGAGAAGATAGTTGTTTTGATTTCTAGCTCAGTGTGTGTGTTGCTGTTTGTTTTGTGTCCCAATATATGATCAGTCCTGGAGAATGATCCATGTGCATTAGAGAAAAATGTGTACTCAGACTTTTTTGGGTGCCATGTTCTAAAGATATCTTTTAAGCACATGAGGTCCACTTCCTTGTTTAGAGCTTTAGTATCCTTGCTTACTTTATATCTACCCATTATTGAGAGTGGTGTGTTGAAATCTACTACATATGTATTTTCTCTAATATCCATTTTTAGAGATGACACCTATTGCCTTATACATTTTGGTACTTCTTCACTTGGTGAAAATGTGTTGGTGAATGTTATGTCTTTGTGATGTATTGCCCTCTCACTCATATAGTGACCATCTATGTCTCTTTTAAACTTTTTTATTTGAAGTCATTTTATCTGACATAAGTATAACTGTTCCTACCTTCTTTTTTGGTCTATTTGCTTATAGGATTGTTTTTACATCCTTTTACTTTTAGTCTATTTTTATCTTTTGTCATTAAGTACTTTCCCTAAAGCAAAAGTTTGAGTTCTGTTTTTTAATCCAGAATGCTAGTCTGTATTTTTTATTGATGAGTTAAACCATGTATGTTTAAAGTTAATAGTGATACATTGGCATCTGTATTTTCCATTTTGTTTGTCTTTTTGTGGTCTTATTCCTTGTATGGTTCTCTTCTTCTTATTCATCCCTCTGTTGGCTTTGGCTTTAGGACTTTTTGTAGTATTCTTTTTTTTTTCGTAGTGGGGTTTTAGAAGAAATTCTGTAGTTTCTGTTTGTCTTATTTTTATTTCATAGAGGAAAGAGAGCTTTGCATGATAAAGTATCTTGGTTGAAATTTGTTGTCTTAGAGTTTGTTAATTATATCTCTTCACTGTTTTCTTGCCTGTAGTGTTTCTTTGGAGAAGTCTGATGTCAGCCTGATTGGTTTTCCTTTGTAAGTTATATGCTTCTTCCCTCTTGTCAACTTCGTTAGTTTTTCTTTGCCTTGAATTCTTGGGAGCTTTACTGGTATGTGTCTTGCTTTATTTTCCCTTTTATTGTAGAAGCTTTGTGTTCTTAATGTTTGTTTTATATGTATTTTTTCATCTCCTTCTTCATGCTTGGGAAGTTCTCTTTGATTATCTCTTGAATATTTTCTCTGGTCCTATATCTCTCTCCTCCCCTTCTATTATTCCTATAACTTATATTTCCTTTTCTCAAGGAGTCAGATAGTTCTTAAAGTTTTTCTTCATTCTTTTTCCTTTGTATTTCTCTTTCCTCTTTTGTTTTAGTTCTTTTTATTTTTGTATCTTCAAGAGTACTGATATTTTCTTCCATTTCACCTATTTTATTTTATTTGCTTTCCCAGAGTTCTTAAATTCTTCCATTATTCTTTTTATCTTCTGCATGTCTCCTACTTACCTCTTTAGGGACTTGATTTAATTCTTCTGATAATTAATTTTTTCATATCCTTCTTTTCCTTTTTGTCTTCTTTCAGGTTTTAATCATGGAAATTTTAAATTCTTTATCTGGCAGGCTGAGCATTTCTTCCAGGTCATTGATGTTCAGTTCTGGTGGTTGGTTTTCTTCTTGTGGTGTGTCCTTCCCATGGGGCTTACTTTGTTATTTGTATTTTTTTTCTTCTCCCTGTTGTTTGTTTTCTATGCATTGGTAAACTGTTACACTGGCATCTCTTTGGGATGCTACTTCTGGGATGTTGAGAGCTGGTAGTCAGATCAAGTCTAACACTGTTATGCCAAAATTCCACAAAGGTGGTTATGTTGTGGGTTTAGATGGGTTTTGTCCTTGATGATCCTTTCCCTTTGTCTTTACTCAGTTCCTGGTTGGGGAGGTGCAGTCCCTAGCTTCCAGCATTGGCGCAGTACATTCCTGGTACACTCCCTGTGCATTCCAGGTATCAGTGGTGCAGGTTTATCTTGCCCCTGCTGGCTCAGCTCCAGATCCCGGACTCTGGGACTGTAGAAGCCCAGCTCTGTTCTTCAGGAGCTAATCTGCTGGTCCCTGTTGGTTGTACATCCCCTCCCTTCAGTTCCAAAGGTGGGGGAGGTGCAGCTCCTAGCTTCCAGTGATGGTTTGTTTGGGAGTTGTGTACTTCTGCTTTCAGCAGGGGGACCTTCCCCTGCTGGCTGAGCTTTAGCTCCTGAGCTCTTGGTCTGCAGTGCAAGTCACCCATTTCCCCCCACTCCATTAGTATAACCCTCCTTTGCTTAGCTGCAAGGATGAGGATGGTGTAGGCCCCAGCCTCCAGCAATGGTGCTGGTGCTCTGCACTCGCATGCTGCTGGAAGAATAGCTATACTGCAGATCTTGCCCACATCATTGCTCCGAGCAAAGTTCACCTAGAGTTTTTCCTACCACTTTCATTTGAGCTGATACTACCATATGTAAGCTAATAGTCTTCTGGCTTTGTTTGGTGTCTGTCCTGTGTGTATCTAGAAGCATCTTCACTCTGCTGCCATCTTTTTTCTTTGATCATAAAAGTCTGTTTTTCCATCTTAATTTAGACTTGTACTCATCTGCATCTTCACAGTGTCCTGTACATACACCTTCCATACTCTTCCAAATTTCTCCATGTCTCAAGTCCCTGGTGCAAGCCACGGCCAAGAAACAAATTCAGCTGCTGGCCCCTGTTGGTTTCTGCTCATGTGCCTCCTTTGGTGTTCACCTTCTTCCTTCTCTGTTTTTTTTTTTTTTTTCTCTCTTTGGTGTATTGTTCCCCTGAGGACTTGCTTGGCCATTTGTGTTTTTCTTTTTTCCCATTATTTGTGTTGGGTTTCTTCTGTTGTTGTAGATGTAACTTTTGTTGTTTCTAACTCCTTCTTTCCCACTGTTCTCAGTGTTTGCTTAGTGATCACAGCTACTGGGATCCTGTAAGAGCTGCATGGTGCCAGAGCCTCTTTTAAGCAGTTCAAGGCTTGGTGACTTTGAGGACTGGGAAGAGGAGGGAAATGTCAAGAGGACAAGTTGCTAGGCTATTGCTCCACCCAGGAGTATCTTCTCTAGGCCCATTTCCAGTGGCTGAGAGTGCAGAGATTTGTAAAGATCACTGATATGGAGCGAGGCCCTACATGGCTGGACATGTCCGCTCCTGAAGCATGAGTGTCTGACCACTGCGTGGGAGGCATTTCCCAGGTGCAGTTAGGGACCAGTGATGAAGGGCTAGGCTCTGCATGGGTCAGACTGAGGTTGTATATCTGCTTTTGAGATGTCATCAGTGCTTAGTGAGGGATATACATTTTTTTTTAAGATTTATTTATTTGTGCATACAGATCTGGGGTACAGACCAGAGGTGCAGGGGGTGAGAGGATTCATCAGAGACAAAGTGGGGAGCAAAACAGGCAGATGTACTGAAATGCACTGCTGAAGGGAGCAGTGGGCAGGTCAGGAGAGGTTTGTCACACCATGTGGGTCAGCTCCTGGTCATGAATCAAACTCGTGCTACAGTGGCTGCAATAGCTTCATAGTGCTGTGCTTTAACCTGTTGCACCACCAGGGAGGGCCCGATATAGATTCTTTAGAGGACATTTTGACAACTATTAAATTGAAAATTGGAGAAATCTTTAGTGATAACAACTGCATTTTTATATCTTCACCCTACATAAAAATTACATATTTAAACAAACTGACAAGTGTAAGAGAGTCCTTCTTGCATTCTTTGAAAAGCTGAGAAACTGAAAATAACCTATATCCCCCTCAATAGTGAATAGAAACAAAAATTCTGTATATTTCTATCATAGCACTCTACATAGCAATGAAAAAGAATGAACTATATTTATAAAAGTAATTTCCAACTATTCATTGAAAAACAATGCAGAACAGTAAGTAAAGTATGACATCATTTATATAACAATGCACACTAAGCACTAAAGATTTTCTCTGTGTACCTGATTCTGTGTGTAAACATTTTATGTAAGGTGTCTGGAGAAATCAAGCTCAACTTCTTAGTTGCTTATCCCTGGGTAGGGAAAGAAAGGATTGTATTTAGAGTGAAGTCAGAAGAGGCTATAGCTCTGTCTATAAATATTAAAATTTTTAAAGACAAATCTATATTCATGTATTATTTCATAATTAAAACAAACCTTGAAACCTTTTACTCTCGTATTTTTTTTGGAAGAATATATCATATGAATTAAAATGACATACATGGTAATTTATATTCAAATGTTGAATATAAGGTAATATATATTCAGATGTTGAATATAAGTAAAGATAATCTTGAAATGAGGTTTATTTATAGTAGTAAATTGAATTTTTATATTAGTAACCTTACATTTTTATGTGACTTGCCAGTAACTAAAGAAACTAAGAAAAAAAAAAACATGGCAATTACTTAAAAATTGGACTTTTATGTGAACTCCCTTAACCTCACTCTCTGCCTACATAAATCTATTTCCATTTGGTTCTATTTCTAAAAGACAAGAGGATATGGTACTGGACTGAGATGTGTTGAGCATTGTTCTGATTTAAACATTTGATACTTACTAGTTGTGAGAGGGATTAACATTCCTCACTTAAAAATAAAGGGATTATCCGGGGCTCCTAACTTGATAATTAATGAGTGGATTTTAGTGCATTTGTAAAGTCCTAAAACTATAGAAAAAAAAAGTGTGTGTTGTTTTTTGATGAGGAGGGTATTGGGAGAGGTGCTTAAATGGTTCATAAACAACAAAAATGCCTTCAACCTAAATCGTCTTCATTGTTATTTTCAGACATGAAATTCTGGAAAAGGTAATCATTGAAACTATTTTGTACTAGTCTCTTTCTTTGATAGTTATCAAAACTGCTAAAACAAACAAGCAAAAAGACAACAGGTAAAAAATATCATCAACTCTATATTGAGGATAATATCTAATGCTCAAAATTAATGTGATTATTAAATAATCATTGTGAACTTTTACCACTGTCTTCATATAGTAAGCCAACAACAGAAGTTTAAAAAGAATAACTGTAATGGAATTTATTATTGTTACAGCAGAAATATTGGTTCCCTAACCTAATAAATAAACTTGATTTTGGACCTTTAACTCCTTATAGAATGGTGTTCAGCTGAGAAATAATGGCCAGGACTAGAAAAACTCTGAAAATTGGGCTTTGAAAGTAAAAAAGTCATTTGATAGGGGTTACATTGAATGTGTACATTGCTTTGGGTAAGATAACCATTTCAAAATGTTAATTTTTTCTAATCCATGAACAAGGAATATTTTACTTCCTTGTTTTTCCTTCTATTTCTTTTAATATGTCTTATAATTTTCATTATATATGTCCTTCGCCTCCTTTGTTAAGTTTACTCCTATTATTTTCACTGTGATTGTTAATGTGCTCATTTTCTTGATTTCTCTTTCTTCTAGCTTATTTGCATATAAGAATGCAGCTGAGTTTTACAAATCAATTTTGTAACCTGCCACTTTACTGATTTATTATTTCAATTAGTTTTTTTTAGTGAAAACTTTAGGGATTTACATGTATTTATATACTATATAAATATATATATATAGTATATATATACATATATACATATATACATATATATAGTATATATATGTATTTATGTAGTATATAAATACATGTATATATATATATATAAAATCATGTATAGCTGTGAATATAATAGTTTTATTTCTTCTTTCCCAATTTGAATCCCATTTATCTTTCTCTCCCTAATTGCTCTAGCTAAGACTTCTAATACTGTGTTGAAACGTAGTGGTAAAATGGACATCCTCATCTTGTAAAAATTCCTAGAGGAAAAACTTTTAGTTTTTTACCATTGACTCTGATGTTAGCTATGAATTGGTCATATATGGCCATGTGTGGGTATGCAAGGTTCCTTTCAAGTTCCTTAGACAGGAGTGAGATGCTTGATCACCCTGGGACAGTAGGTATACATTATGATGTATAACTGGGAAGCCTGGGGTTGGAGAGAGGCCCCCCACACATCTGTTGACTGATGTACTTTGCATCCAAGAAACTAATCAGATTGAAGCCATGGGTGGGGGCTGGAAGAATATTAGGGGACACCTTCCTTAAAGCCCTAAATCTGGTTTTCACTTTGACCCACCCTTTTCTCTGTCAATAAAAAGGCCAGGATCTTGCTCTTGAGCAACATCCTGCATCCTAGAACCTGCTCCATGACTCTTGTTTCTTTTCTTTGTCAGTATAGTGTTGCTGATGCAACAGCTATGATCCCTATCAATGTTTCAATGCCATTCTTCAAAGAAATAGCACAAACACTACTGAAATATCCTTAATTGCCAAAGCATTCCTAACAAAAACAAGAAAAGTGATTTCATGTTCCCAGACTTCAAGTTATATTACAGATCTATAGTAATCAGAACTGTATGTTTCTGAAATATAAACAGCCACACAAACCAGTGGAGTAGATTTGAGAGCCCAGAAATAAAACCACTGGAATATGTGCAGTTAGTCAGTGATAAAGGATCCAAGTGTATATTTTGGATAAAGGAAATTCTCTTCAACAATTGTGTTGGAAAAACTGAAGAACCACATGGAAAGAATGAAACTAGACCACTATTTTACACTTTATATAAAAATTAACTCAAAATAGATTAATGATTTGGATGTTAGACTTGAAACCATAAAATACACAGAAGAAAACATAGACAAATTGCTGGATTACATTGGCTCCAGCAGCAGCTGGGGTTTGTCTTCAGTGGCAAGAGAATATTAAAAAAAAAAAAAAGGGAGAGAGAATATCAACAAATGAACTATATCAAATAAAACTTCGGCACAATAAAACTAACTATCACAAAAACAAACAAAAAAAATGATACCCTACAGAATGTGAGAAGATATCTTCACATTGTACATCTGACAAGGGGTTGATCTAGGACTAAAATTGCTTCATCATATGGTAGATCCATTTTCAATATTTTGAGAACACTTCATACTATTTTCCATAAGGATTGAACAAATTGGTATTCCCACCAACATTGTGCCAGCAGACACATGAAAAAATATGTATATCTTCTTTGGAGAAGTGTCTGTTTTTCTAATCTGCTTAATTTTAATTTGTGTTATTTTCTTTTATTAGTTGTATGAATTCTTTATAGATCTTGGATATCACATCTTTAACAAAATGTATGCTTGAAAATAATTTTCCACATTCAGAAGGGTGCTTTGAAATAAGAGTTTTACTTTCCACCCCCCTCCCCCAACCTGGAAAATGATAGATATTCAATGAATGTCAGTTTCCCAAAAATTTGTTGGTTTTTTTCCCACAAAAATAGGTTTTTTCCATTGATGGGATCAAATGCTTAAACAACACAATATAAACCTTACAACAAAAAGTATATTTATGTGTTTTCAAAAGCTTACTAAAATTTCCTTCTGATGTTTCTCAGTATGTAATATTAGGTTATAGGTGTAGTCAATACATGTGTGGAGTCTCTACCTACATCATGATGGAATCACATCACTCTTTTCCCTAAAAACAACTATAAGAGTATTACTCAAAGGAAGTTTCAGATATTTTCCTATAGAGTCCTAGGGCATTCCAAAGAAGACTCACATTGAGGTCAGTGACCTTCTGTAGGAAAGACAGGGAAGAGTGAGGGGAAACATGGTAGGCAAAGTAGACACCAAAGCCATTGGAAGGACACCCAAGGCACTGTGAGTTTTATTTGGAGGGACTTTTCAGTGAATGCAGTCATGCACAGACACCTGGGGCACTGGAAATTTGTTGAGCAATGCAGGCAAGGAAACCTCCTGCTCACCTCCCTCCCAGAGTAAGAGCTTAAAAGAGTTACCAAGCAGAGTCACACTGTGTTGCATAGGGAAGAACTGGTGAGAGAGAATTCACCAATATCTTGGAATGTTTCAAGTGGACATACAGAGGCTATAGCTTTAGTCCCTTAGCGGCTGGGCAGCAATGGTGAAGGCTTCTCTGGGAGCCATTGCCTACAGCCATAGCCAGGCAATGAGGCACACCCTTTGTTGGGTGTCTCCTGTCTTTCAGGCCCAAAGGCTCCTGTCTTTGAGTACTAGTGTTAGCCTGATGATCCAGAGCTAGCCTCATCCACCAGGAGACATTTGCTTCACAGATTCATAGTCTGAAGCAGAAAGGAGCAGTATGAGGGTTGGGTGGGAAGTTAGCACAACTAAAGCAACAAATAGCTTGCTATGGATAGGAGAGGAGGCAGAGGGAGACAACCTCATTCCCAATAAAAGTGAGATTGAGTCCTTAAGCCTGTTTCCCTTCCTTCTCCCACCTCATGCTATGGTAAACTAAGAAGAAAAACAAACCTGCAATGACAAAAAATCAAAATAAGACAACACTCTTACCTAAAAAAACAAGAAACATCTCACTATAATATGGGAAAGCAAAATGAGAACAGGAGTTCTGGAACATAAGCAAAGGATATAAAATAGAAGGCCTGTAGGCCAAGACTTTAAGACAATGATATTAAAAATGTTCAGTGAGCTACTGGAAACTCAATCAAGGGGGATAAGTAGGTGCAAAATCTTAGAAATGAGATCCATGAACAGAGCTCTTCACCAACAAAAATGAAAATATGGAGAGAAAAAAAGTAAAAAGAGACTGAATGAAATGAAGACAAATGCAGAAAAACAGTAGAATACTTTAAATGGAATTAAACTGGCAGAAGAATTTCAGAAATAGAAAACTCAGATGTACAAACCACCCAGTTAAAAGAAAGAAACAAAATGTAGGAAAAGTGAGGAAACTACTAGAAATGTCAGGCTCAATAGAGGAAACAAGGATAATGACTATTCCAGAATTAGACAGAAGGGAGCACAAACCTCTCTATTTAGAAAGTAGTAGCTGAGAAT
Source organism: Condylura cristata (assembly GCF_000260355.1). Taxonomy (NCBI): domain Eukaryota; kingdom Metazoa; phylum Chordata; class Mammalia; order Eulipotyphla; family Talpidae; genus Condylura; species Condylura cristata. Next base: position 2,088,827 of record NW_004567141.1, read on the forward strand.
TTCCCAAATCAAATTAATGAATTAATCATGCATGTTCAGGGAGTAGAAAGAACACCCACACTCCTAAATACAAAGCGATTTACAGCAAAATCATTGTTAAATAATATATATATATATGTGTGTGTGTATATATATATATAATATATATATATACATATATATAATATTAAAAATATTTTACAGAAACCTAGGAAAAAGAAAATAGTTTACAAATTCACCTA
>NW_004567141.1:2089147-2097677 GCF_000260355.1 Condylura cristata
TACAGAAACCTAGGAAAAAGAAAATAGTTTACAAATTCACCTAAATTAGGCTTTCCTTGGATTTCTTCCAGGCAAAAAGACAGTGGAATGCAGTAAAATCATTGTTAAAATATATATATATGTGTGTGTGTGTATATATATATATATAATATATATATATACATATATATAATATTAAAAATATTTTACAGAAACCTAGGAAAAAGAAAATAGTTTACAAATTCACCTAAATTAGGCTTTCCTTGGATTTCTTCCAGGCAAAAAGACAGTGGAATGCAGTATGCACAATCCTAAAAGACAAATATTGGCAGCCAAGAATATTCTACAGAATTACCATTTAAATATGGAGTTGATATAGAGATTTTCCCAAACAGAAGCTAAGGGAGTTTATTATCACCAGACTGCCCTTCAAGAAATGTTGGAAAAATGTTCTTTCACAAGAAAAATTAGGGTCTCCCTGGTGGCCTATGGTTAAGCATCAATTTTATCACCGCTATGGCCTGAGTTTGATCCTGGCCAGGGAGCTGACCCACATGGAATAGCAGACTTTTCCTGTCTCTCCCACTGCTCCCCTCAGCATTGTATTTCAGTCAACCTGCCTGTTCTGCTCCCTATTCTGACTCTGGTGAATCCTCTTACCCCTCCCACTTCCTGTACCTCTGGCTTACACCCCATTCCTTCTGCACAAAATAAAAATAAAAATTAAACACAAAAACCTTAGCAAAATGATGATAGGAATGCAAAATCAAGAAGCATGAGCAAGAATATTATGATCAACAACAAAGCACCAAAAAAAGAAACAGACAGGAGCAGTATAGTTAAATGTCATGGTGGTCCCCATCTCACAAAGAAATTTTTAGTCATAATAAGTTAGGTACAACCCCCATGATAAGCACTAACCAAAAATCTAGAATAGAAGTTTATGGAAAAGAGACAAATTAATAGAATCACTAGAGAAAGCCACCCAAATGAAAGAGATACAAATGGAAACAAAACAAAACAAAACAAAAACCCAGAAAGTAAAACAATCAAAAATAAAGACAGATAACAAACATTACAAAAATCAGCAATAATCCTAAATGTGATTTAGGATTGAAAGACACAGGATGACAAATTTAGTTAAAAAGTTTCAAACATCTATACTTTGTATGTAAGAGATCCATTTAAAACCAAAAAGTTAAACAAAACAGCCAGGGCCCTCACTGGTGGCTCAGCGGGTTTAAAGTAAAGTACTAAGAAGCTAAAGCCACTTCAGCATGAGTTCGATCCCCTCCCCAGAGGTGACCCACATGGCACAGCAGACCTCTCCTGTGGTGCCCACTGCTTCCCTCAGCAGTATATTGTGTTGATCTGCCTGTTCTGCTCCTCACTCTGTCGGTTGAATCCTCTCACTGCCCTGCACCTCTGACCTGTACCCCAATTCTGTATGCACAAATAAATAAATCTTAAAAAAAAAAAAGGATAAGCAAAACAGCCAAACTTAAAAGGAAGGTTTGGAGCAAGTTCAATAATGCAGAAAAACAGGATAAACTAGACTTTTTGCCAAAAGAAATTTAATCAGAGGATAATTCAGAAAGAAAAGCAGGATAAACTAGACTTTCAGACAAAAAAAACTAGACTTTCACCCCCAATTTTTTTTTATAACCAGGGACAAAATACTTATGTGCCTAGTACAAGTGCATAATACTCACTATATAATGAAATTATTGGCAGACCTAAAACAATGTATTGACAAAATACAATTGTCAGAGACTTCAACAGACCCACTGACACAAAAGAATAGCTCATCCAGACAGCAAGTTAATAAAGAAAGATCTTAAATCAAGTGTTCGACCAGATGGAATTATTGGACATTAATAGAGCTTTCCATCCCCTCAAAGTCAATATATTTTCTTCTCAAGATCACACAGAGCATTCTCAAGAATACATCATAGTCTGGGATACAGAAAATATATGAAATTAGAAGTTATATTAATCTTGATGTAACAAGCAGATCACAGTGATATAAAACTAGAAATTAACCACAAAAAGAATCCTAAACTAAGCCAAAACATGTGGACTCTAAAAATCTTTCTGAATGAACTCTGGGTCAAACAAGAAATCAAAAAGTATCTGAAGACTAATGAAAATAAAGACACAAACTACCAGATTTTTTTTAAGATTTATTTATTTATGCATACAGAACTGACATATAAGCCAGAGGTGCAGGGGCTGTGAGAGGATTCTCTGAGTCAGAGAGGGGAGCAGAACAGGCAGATCTACAAAGTACACTGCTGAGGGGAGCAGTGGGTGGGTCAGGAGAGGTCTGCTGCGCCATGTGGGTCACCTCCAGGGCCTGGGATTGAAGTTGCAATGAAGCAGCTGCAGCTAGCTTGCAATGCTGTGTCCTTACCCATTGTGCTACCAGGGAGGGCCCACTACCAGATTTTATAAGATGCTCCAAAAGCAGTACTTTTTGGGCATTGCATAGCAATAGAGAAACATTAAAAATGAAAGAAAGAAAGCAAAACATGAAATAACCTAACTTTATGGCTAAAGGAACTAGAAAAAGAATGAACATATCCAAAAGCTAGTAGAAGGAAGGGAGTAATAACAAAGCTGAAATAAATGAAGTAGAAAACAAAAAGCCCAGTAGTCAGTGAAACCAAGAACTGGTTCTTTGAGAAAATAAAATTAATAAACCCTTACCTATACTTATGAAGAAAAGAAAAGAGAAAACCTAAATGAATACAGTCAGAAGAGGAACAAGTAAAAAATGCAATAGATGCTGCAGAATACCAAGGACCATTGAGAACCAACTATGATTGTCTCTATGCAAACAACCTAGAAGGAATGTACCCATTTTTACATTCATATAACCTTTGAAGACTGATTAAGGATGAAATGGAATGCTTAAGCAATACAATTACAAGCACAGAATCAAAAGATTTATAAAAAGCACCGTAAGAGCAAAAGAACAAAACCAAATGGCATCTCCATTGAGTTCTATCAAACCTTGAAAGAACATAGAGTGTAATGCCTATCCTATTCAAACTCTCAAAAAAGCTCCCAACACATTCTATGAGGCCATTAAACCAAAAAACATTAAACCAAAAAAGGACCTTATAAAAATAGAAAACTTTAAACTGCTATCCTTGATGAACATATATGCAAATAATCCTGAGCAAATTCCTTGCAAACTGGATATAACAATGTATTAAGAGAATCGTCTATGGTCAAGTAGGCATCATCCCAATGATGCAAGTCTGGTTCAACACATACAAACCAATCATCACTTACCAGGTCAACAAAAAAGAAGGTAAAAATCACAATCATCTCAATAGATGTTGAAAAAGCATTTAAGAAGATTCAAAATCCTGGCCCTCCCTGGTGGCGCAGCGGGTTAAAGCACAGCACTAAAAAGCTAAAGCCACTTCCGCATGAGTTCAATTCCCGCCTGCCCGGGAGGTGACCACATGGTGCGGCAGACCTCTCCTGACCCGCCCGCTGCTCCCCTCAGCAATGTACTTCGTCGATCTGCCTGTTCTGCTCCCCGCTCTGTACCTGATGAATCCTCTCACCCTCCGCATCTCTGCCTGTACCCCAGTTCTGTATGAATAAATAAATAAATCTTTAAAAAAGAAGATTCAAAATCCATTTATGATGAAAACACTCAATAAAATGGGAATAAATGAAATGTATATAAACATTTCATTATGCCTTTTTAATATGGGAATATATTACAGTTATCTTCCCCCTTAAAACTGCTTTTGCTGCATCCCATGGATTCCAGTAAGTTGTATTATAATTCTGGCTTGTCTCAAAATATTAATTTCTACTTTAATTTCTTCTTTTATTCAATTGCTATTCAGCAGCATATTATTTAATCTGTATGGATTCATAGTTTTTCTTATAATTAATTTCTAAATTTATGTTATTGTGGTCATAGAGTGTAAGAGGTACAATCTCAGTCTGTGTGGTTTTATTGATAATTTATGTGTGTCCCAAGATATTGTCTCTTCTTGAAGGTGTTCCATGTGTACTTGAAAAAATGTGTCTGTAAGCAGTTTTTGAGTATTCTATAGATGTCTACTAGGGTACATTTACAACTATTGTTACCTTATTTATAGTTTGGTTGTTCTGTGCATTGTTGTAAGTGGGATGTTAAGGTCTCTTAATATCATTGTGTTATCAATCTCTATCTTACATTCAGTTGATCAGTTATCTTAGGTATCTTTGTGCTCCATCATTTGTGCATGTGTGTTATTTCTTGCTGTTGTATACCCTTAATCATTATGTAGTTCCTTTATCTCTTTTTAATTTTCTTAGTTGAAAGATTTTTGTACTAGATAGAAATACAGCTGGTCTGACTATTATGGTTGCCATTTGCTTTTATAATTGTCTTCTAGTTTTTAATTCTAAGTTTATACTTGTCTTTGTTGGTAAGGTGAGTTTCTTGTAAATAGTGGAAGACTGGGTTTTGTTTTGAAATCTGCTCGGTCATTCTCCATCTTTTGGCTGGTGAATTCAAACCATTTACCTGGTTTGAATCACATAATCATGTAAAGTGATTATTGAGATGTGTTTATTGCCATATTGTTATATTTTGTTCATCTTGTCTTTATTTTTTGGAGGGTTTTCTATTTTGTTTAGATGTTATTTCTGTTTTATTCTTTTTGTTGTTGTTGGGTTTTTGTTTGTTTGAGGTTTCTACCAAGGTTAGTATATGATGGACTATTTGTATGACCCACTTGGAAGTCTTGTCTCTGGCTAGTAATGGCCACAGTGTTACTTTCCTACTCCTCCTTTCCTCCATGTTAAGTAATTAAAATTTGTTTGTTTGTTTGTTTTGTTTTGTTTTGTTTTGCCTTGACTTTCATTGTTATGTTGCTTTATAACAACTTCTGTAGGAATTCTTCGAGTTTTGCTTTCTGGTAAAGTACCTTACTCTTCCTTCTATTTTGGGTAGATGGTTCTGGGCAAACGTCATTAAGTACTTTGAATATTGCTTTCCAATCCCTTCATACATTTTTGTTGAAATATTTTGGTTGAAAAGTATGCTGCTAGTCTGATGGGTATTCCCATATAGGTTACCCTGTTTTTTTTCTTGATATTTTAGATTTTCTGTTCTTGTCATTGGTTCTCAAAATTTTTATTATTGTTCATCTTCTTGTACATTTATCTGGTATTATTTTGTTTAGAACTCTTGCATCACAACTTCTGATTCATTTGCCCAGAGTGAGATGTTTTTCAGTGATTATTCTGTGAGCCAGGTTTTCTATGTATTTGTTTCATTCTCATTTTGAGATCACATGACATATACATTCATACTCTTTAAGTTCTCCCAGAGAGATTACACTGTTTTCAGGGTTTGCTTGTTTTCATTTTTTTTCTCCCTTCTGTTCTTGTATTCTCTAGTATTATGTTTTTGAGTTCATGAATTCTTGCCATTTCTTTTGTTTGTGTGCTATTAAGGCCATCGATTGTATTTTTAAAATGTGATATAGTGTTTCTTAACTCCATTATTTCTGAATGTAGTTGCCTCATCTGTTGTTTTTGCACCTGTTGGAATAGGGGAGGAACTAACAATGAATAGAATGTATAAATGAGGGCAGGAGCAATAGGAATCAAAGGATCAACACTACTATATCAGGAGTTTGAAATTATGGATGTGAAGTGTTTGTGAGGTGTGGCAAGTGTCAGCCTGGGATTGGACGTCGCAGGTATTTCAAATATCTCAGCCTGGACCTCATAGAAGTCTCTACTCTCAGGGTGTATAGATGCACTGACCTGACTCAGTCTGTAGCTGCTCTGTTACCATTATGTTGGATTCCTTAGATTGTCTTGCAATCTTATTCTCTAACTAGAAGGCTTATGAGTTTCAAATCCATATTAGAAAATTAACTGTATAGTGCTTGGAGACCTGCAACACAAAATAGGTTCACCCTAATTTAATACATTTTCCCATAATGATTTCTAATCCCCAAGATTACCAAACAGCTTTACTTTTTCACTGTATCCCTTGAAGGCTCAATGTCAGATCATTCTTTTTACCTCTAAATCCCCTTGAAGGAATTAACATATTAGCAACTAGCTTTTTCCAGGCAAATTACCTTAGCTTGACTTAAGTCTATCTGTTGTAGGAAATGGCCCCATATCTCTATCAGACCTCTTTGTTCTTTTGAGCTATCTTGCCTTCTCAAAGCTCTGGACCAGGAATTGTACTCTTTCTTTGTGATGCTCTTCAGGGTTCTTACTCAAATAAATGTGGTCTGATACCTGTTCTTTACACCGAACTCCATTTTTCATCATTAAATATGACTGATTGGTTTTGATCTTGAAGTTTCACAGTACTGCTTTCTGTCAACTTGCTATAAGCCTGTTGTGTCTCATTAAACTTGACCAATATTGTCTCATTAAACTTGACCAATATCATACTTAAGAATCTCTTGAGATCTTCCATTGCTGTACCTTACTTGGTCTTTTTTCTATATGGATTAACATTCAAAGAAGGACAACACACACATACACACACACACACACATATGTATGTATGTATGTATATATATTTTATAATAGTTTATTTTTACATATTTTTGTGCATTTTTCCATCTCAGTTGCAATCCCCTTGGGTTTCCCATCACCAAATCGCCCATGTGCCATCACCACAGTCCAGTGCATTTCCCTCCCCCCACTGTTTTTGATCACATTTCCCAGACACAAATATTTTTAAAAAGCAATTATAATCTCTGTGAGGGTCTTTCAAATTACATTTAATGGTTTAATTGTGAATCAACCATAATATCTCTTAAAATTGTCTTTCTCCTGCTTCCCAAGTTCCTCATATCTTATAATTGCTTGAAAGTGTCAGTTTATATTTTTTGCATATTTGACTATAAATAGGAATTGTTTTGTACCTTATTTTCCATGATTTTTTAATTTAAAATAATGCATATTTTTATTAATAACAAAATATTCAAGTGCAATACAGAAAATTATAAAGGAAGATAGCAGCAAAGTCACAACCAATTTTATCAAATAAAAATAATCAGTGTTGGGCCCTCTCTGGTGGCGCAGCAGGTTAAAGCACAGCACTAAGAAGCTAAAGCCACTTCAGCATGAGGTCGATCCCCACCCTGAAGTTGATCCACATGGCGTGGCAGACCTCTCCTGACCTGCCGTCCCTTGCTCCCCTCAGCAGTATACTTTGTGAGTCAGCCTGTTCTGTTCCCCACTCTGTCTATGTATCCTCTCATTATTCCTGCACCTCTGGCTTGTACCCCAGTTCTGAATGCATAAATAAATAATCTTTAAAAAAGTGCAGAATACATTTATGAAGAGATTTATTGTTACATGATAGACAGTGACTGACAGGGCTTTGTATTTCAGGATTAGTAAAATCTTTTCAGAGTATCAAAAATAAAAAACTTCTTGGCCCTCCCTGGTGGTGCAGCGGGTTAAGACACAGCACTAAGAATCAAAAGCCACTTCCGCATGAGTTCGATCCCTGCCTGCCCCGGAGGAGACCACATGGCGCGGCAGACCTCTCCTGGCCCACCCGCTGCTCCCCTTAGCAGTGTACTTTGTCGATCTGCCTGTTCTGCTCCCCACTCTCTGTGGCGAAGCCTCTCGCCGCTCCTGAGCCTCTGGCCTGTACCCCAGCTCAAATAAATAAATCTTTTTTTTTTTTAAAGATTTATTTATTTATGCATACAGAACTGGGGTACAGGCCAGAGGCTCAGGGGCGGTGAGAGGCTTCACCAGAGACAGAGTGGGGAACAGAACAGGCAGATCGACGAAGTACACTGCTGAGGGGAGCAGCGGGCGGGTCAGGAGAGGTCTGCCACGCCATGTGGTCTCCTCCGGGGCAGGCGGGAATCGAACTCATGCGAACGGGGCTTTAGATTCTCAGTGCTGTGCTTTAACCCGCTGCGCCACCAGGGAGGGCCTCAAATAAATAAATCTTTAAAAAAAAATAATCAGTGTTTAAAAAATAAGTTTTAACTTTAGGAAAAAATGCCATATATTCTCCGTGGTAGGTATTTGTGCAACTTACCTAAAATTAACATTTTTCATAGTATCTTAAATTTTACTCATATTTGACATATAATAGGTTTTTTGAAGTAGAAATAAAGGCAGCTAAACTTCTTTGTCATATAAATAGCATCTGTAAGTTTCTCTAAGAATGAAAGGAAAGAATCTTGAACAACATTGGGATTAATGATAAAAGAGTTCTTTGATATTTTGAGATTTTACAATTTTTGGAAATATTGTGTCCATACTCAATATTGAGAAATGAAGAGGTTAATAGACTTTTTCTTACTCCCTCCCTCTCTTCTATTCCCCCATTTTGATGGAAATTATGTTTACTTTGTTAAGAGTATTTAAAAAGTGTGTTATTTTCTCCATTCAAATTTCTCTCAAATTTTTATCCATGTCTCTGCCATCTCTGACTTCTTTGTGTTCATGCATGTTCTGAGTTTGCCAATATTTCATCTTTAAGAAGTTTTTTATTTTTTATTTTTATTATTTTTTTAAGATTTATTTATTT
>NW_004567141.1:2098273-2105311 GCF_000260355.1 Condylura cristata
TTTTTTTAAAGATATATTTATTTATGCATACAAGAACTGGGGTGCAGGCCAGGAGTGCAAAAGTGAGAGGATTGACCACAACAGAGAGATTGACTGAAATACACTGCTGAAGGGAGCAGCAGGCGGGGGCAGGAGAGGTCTGCTGCACCATGTGGGTTAACTTGCTGGCCAGGGATTAAACTCAGTCCTGCAGTAGTTGTGGATAACTTCATGTGCTGTGATTTAAACTGTTGCACTACCAGGGAGGACCCTCTGTTCTGCATTTTTAACCTCTGATATCTCTAACCTGTCCATCGTTAGGAGTCTCCAAACTGCTCTCCACATCTCTAATCTTACCTCTCTTTCACAAAAATACCTTTCCAAAATGAGGATTTGAACTTGTGATTTTTGTAAAAGAAGCCATTTGGTGATTCTACATTGCTTATAAAGACTGAAGTTCTTAGCTTATAAGGTTCATTGTGATCTGGGCTCTGTGTATAGTGCTGACATAATTTCCTGCCTTGCTGTCAGATGCAATCCAGGTCTTGCTATGTTGAGTTAAATGTGTGTGTGTGTGTGTGTGTGTGTGTGTGCTTGTATGGGGGGTATTACTCATTTTTGTACAGCTTACTTTTCATCTCAGGTTTAGTCATGATAAAATTCCCAACACCAAATCACCTGTGAACCTCACCATAGTCTCTTGTGCTCTTTCCTCACCTGTTTTAATCCATCTTCCTCCCCCTTCTCAGCTGAATGTCCCTGATTTATTATAAGATTCCCTGAGTATAGCATGTTCTTTCTTTCTTTAACACTTTATATATGTTTAAAGTATATATACCTGGTGTAGTCTCCCCAGGTAAAACTATTTCTAGACACCTCCTGGAAAATTCTCCTCTTACGATTTTTTGGACTTAGGTTTCTTCACTTTTAATTAGAGTTAGCTGATCACTATACCTGTCAACAGTCCCTTGATTGTATCTATACAGCACTTGCCATGTTCTCATATCTATTGTTTTCTCATGTTAATTTCCCTGACGAATATGTAAAATCCTAAAGGAGAAGGATGGTGTCTTTCAAAATGTGGTGTCTTACAAATAACTCCTACAAAATTATTTGTAACTTCAGTACCAAGTGCAGTGTCTGTTAATTAAGTAGTTACTAACTTCCTTCTAATGAGTGAATAAATGACCCTTGATAATGCACTTGACTACACCCATAGTATCAGGATCATCTGGATTTTGCCATCAGACTAATCAGAGGGATTGCTGATCATCCTAGCCCACATTCTTGGATTAAGTGTTGAAAAAGAGCTGTAGAAATATTAGTATTTTGTCACACTTAGGTGGAGCTCAGCCATCTATTTGAACATATTTGGTTAGCTAAGCCTGACAAAACTTGTCAGGAAAGGTACTAGGAAGAGTGAGGCAAGGATTTGAAAGCAAACTGAAATAGGAAATAGATATTAATGTTGCTGGAAACTAAAGGTTACTGGGTCGTCCTCTAGTCCTCCAAATATTCAAATACAGAGTTTATGTGGTATATTTTGGGAGGCAACATCCATTTCACCCACCCCCTGAAGTTGCACCAATTGGAAACAATTACAGGTTGTCATGCATTTTTAATGCTACTTGGAATAAATTAGTTTTAACAATATGAGATTTTGTTTATTGGTTGATTGGTTTTTAAGACACCCAACTAGCCAAGCAATTCAGCAAACATCAGAGCTGACAAAATTCATCTTGAGAAGAAGAGGGGTTGATTTACAATCTTATTAAACCCTTTTTATAAAAGGGAAAGAAAGCTACTCCAGTAAGGTATGGAGAAGACTTCATTATTAAAAAAAAGAAAGGAAATATCTGTTTATATCTGTTATCTATCTTGATCTGTTGATTGATTGATCTATCTATTGACCAGTTATCTGTCTGCCTGTCTGTCTGTCTTTTACTTGTTAGAGAAAGATGAATGGATTTTTAGAGGAAAGAAAGTAAGGAAAACCAACATTTGATGTATGTTCCCTGGATATTATAGTTATGTTGGGTAGGCAGGACACCTGGACTTTTGTGTCAATGTTGTCTGACTTTGAATTGCATGTCCTGCTTTTCCAGCTATGTGGATTTGAGTAACTTTATAAAAACTTCTCCTATCCTCAATTTTAATCTGTAAAGAATGTTTTTTTCCCTTTAATCAATGTATTTAATTGTATTATTTTTAATTGAGGTACTATTCATTTAAAACACTGTATGATTTGGATGGGTAGGTTTAAATATGTGTTCCTACACAACACCTTCCACTAGAACAGCCATACTCCATTGGGGTGATTGGGGTGCCTCTCGAAACCCCAACCTCCCTTCCTGTAGCCTTAATTATACAGTCAGATTTCTTGGTTTGTTTTGATTTATTTTTAGCTATTTGTTTCATTTCTCTCTATTTCACATATAAGTGAAGTCATCTGGTATTTGTTTTTCTTCCTCTGTCTGATTTCACTGAGTGTAATTCCCTCCAGTTCCTTCCCTGTTGTTGTAAATGGCAAAATGTCATCTTTTTTTTTTTTTAAGTAGTTGATAAGTATTACATTGTGCGTGCGTGTGTGTATATGTGCAAAATCCACTCCTCTGTCCTTGATTGTTTCCCTAACTTGGCGATTGAAAAACTGTTGCATGGACACAGGAAGACATCTATCTCTCAAATTACTAGATTATATGGTAGATCTTAGATGCTGGGCTAGTCCGCATTCCCAACAATGTATGAGGGTAGCTTTTTTGCCACATCCTTCTCTACACTTATTGCTGGTCTTTTTAATGTTGGTCAGTTTTACAGGTGTGTGTGAAATATTACATTGTGGTTTTGATTTGTATTTCCATGTTGATAAATAATAATGAGCATTTTTTTTTCATGTGCCTGTTGGTCATCATTGTATGTCTTCTTTGGAGAGCTGTCTATTGAGCTGTTCTATCCATTTTTAAAAGTTGGTCTCTTCTTATTTTTAATTTTTGTTGAATTATATGAGTTCTTTGTAGACCTTGCACAATAGCCCCTTAAATGATGCATAATGTGCAGCCATTTTCTCCTAGTCAGTGGGGTGTCTTTTTGTTTTCATGATAGTTCCTTTTTTTTTAAGATTTATTTATTTATTTATTCATATAGAACTGGGGTACAGGCCAGAGATGTGGAGGGTGAGAGGATTCACCAGAGACAGAGCAGGGAGCAGAATAGGCAGAGCGACGAAGTACACTGCTGAGGGGAGCAGCGGGCTGGTCAGAAGAGGTATGCGTCGCCATGTGGATCCCCCCCCACCCCATGCTGAAGTGGCTTAAGCTTCTTAGTGCTGTGCTTTAACCCGCCGAGCCACCAGGGGGTTACATTGTGAAGAAGCCTTTTAGTATTATGTGGTCCATTTGTTTATTTTTGCTTTTGTTTCTCTAACTGTAGGTGTTGAGTCCCCAAAGACATCTCTGAAGTCAATAAAGTATCTTGTTTATAGTTTCTTCAATGTGTTTATGGTTTTAGGTCTTCCATCCAGTCTAATTCATTTTGAGTTAATTTTTGTGTAAGGTATGAGGTAATGGTCTAGTTTCATTCTTTTGCATATGGCTGTCTAGTTTTCAAACACTATTTTTTGAAGAGGATTTCCTTACTCCTTTATGTATTCTTGATTTCTCAATTGTAGATTAACTGTCCATATGAATTTAGGTTTATTTCTATTCCATTGACCTGTATATCTTCATATTCCAATACCATGCTGATGGTTGTAGCTTTTTAGTATAGTTTCAATTATGAGCATGTGTTCTTTTCTTTTTCTGACAACGTTAACTTGCTTTTGTTTTTGTGGTTCATGTGGTTCTATTTCTTATTCTTTTGAAGAATCATTGAAATGTTTCCCCCTCCTCTGCTATCCCTTGTGTCTTCTTGTTCTTCTCCCTAACCATCAGAGTACTCAGGAAGTTTGTTGATGCTGAACAACTTTTGAAAGTTTTTCACATTTTGATTTTTCTGTTATATGAAAGTCCAATGTTTGTTTTAAACATTATGACTTGTTTTACATTGATATTTTGATAGGGATTGTATTCAATCTATGTATTTCTTTCTAGAAGAAAACCAATTTAACAATGTTTGTTCTTGCAACCCATAAACAGGAATATCTTTCCATTCTCTTCTATAACATATTTGAATAATGTCTTATAGTTTTGTTGTATAGATCTTTTACCTTCTTTGTTAATTTATTCCTAAGTATTTAGTATTTTTATGTGCTAGTCAGAGGGATTGTTTTCTTGATTTCTTTCTCTTATAGTTCATTATTTCTATATAGGAATACACAGAATTTTGTCTGTTGATATTGTTGCTTGCTGCTTTACTGATAAGTTATTCTGGGAATTCAGTCTTATTCCCAGCATGAATTAGAAAGTAAAAAAAAAATTACTATATCAATTACAAGCAAGGGAATTACAACAATAATCAAAATTTCCCTCCATGACCCCTTATTGCCAATGAAATGTCAAGATCAAGTAGAATCTCAGTCATTTCTATAAAACATTCAAAGATGAGCTAATATCTATCCTTCTCAAATTTTTGAGAAGGATAGTTAAAGGCCACACATATTTAAAGGCCAGCATTGCTGTAATACCAAAAGCAGAAAAGGACATCACACCCTACACACAAACACACACACACACACGCACACACACAAATTTAGTGGCCTTTCAGATTTTCTGTGTATATTATCATGTCATTTGCAAATAGCGATAGTTTTATTTTTTTTTCCAGTTTGTTCCTTTTATATCTTTATCTTGTTGCTCTACCTAGAACTTCTAATACTATGTTGAACAGTAATTGCAAAAGTCTTGTACCTGATCCTAGTGGAAATTTTTTTGGTTTTCATCACTAAGTATGATGTTAGCTGTGGATTTGTCATACATGGCCATTATTATATTGGGGCTATATTCTTTCTACATCCATTTATTTTTAAGATTTATTTATTTATTCATACAGAATTGCAAGTCAGAGTTGCAGGGGCCATGAGAGGCTTCACCAGAAACAGAGTAGGGAGCAGAACAGGCCAACTAATAAAGTACACTGTTAAGGGGAGCAGCAGGCCAGTCAGGAGAGGTCCGCCACACCACATGGATCACCTCCGGGGTGGGCGGGGATCCAATTCATGCTTAAGTGACTTTAGCTTCTTAGTGCTGTGCTTTAACCCACTGTACCTCCAGGGAGAGCCCCCTGCCCCCATTTTTAACAGATTATGACAAAAACGGATGTTGAATCTTTTCATATTCTTTCTTGGCATCTGCTAATATGATCGTATGATTTTAATCTTTCTTTTTGTTGATATGGTGAATTACATTGATTGATTTACATTTGTTGTATTCTTGAACTTATTTTGATAGGATTTCATTGCATATTTTTGTATCTGTGTTCATCAGGGATATTGGTCTGCAATTTTGCTTTTTGGGGGTCTGTGTTTTGTGTGTTTGTGATGTGTTTGTTTTTTGTATTAATGTTAGCCTTTTAATATATTTCGAATCATTCCCTCTTCCTCAAACTCTTGTTTGATAAGGACAGATATTAGTTTATCTTTGAATTTTTTGTAGAAACTAGTGTGACCCCACCTTATCCTGAGTTATTTTTTGGAGGGGAATGATCAGGGGAATTTTGATTACTTTGCAGATCACTTTCTTGTAATTGGTATTTTAATTTTTTTTCCTTCCTGGTTCAGTCAGAGAAGCTTCAAATTTATGAATTTGTCTTTATGTTACCATTTGTCTCTTAGGTTATCTGATTTCTCTGCATAAAGATCTTCATAGAAGGCACAATCCTTTGTATTTCTAAGATGTCTCTTGTAAGTTCTCTTTCATTTCTGATTCTTTTTTTTTATAAAGATTTATTTATTTATTCATACAGAACTGGGGTACAGGCCAGAGGCTCAGGGACAGTGAGAGGCTTCACCAGAGACAGAGTGGGGAGCAGAACAGGCAGATTGACGAAGTACACTGCTGAGGGGAGCAGCGGGCGGGTCAGGAGAGGTCTGGCTCGCCATGTGGTCTCCTCCTGGTCTCCTCCGGGGCAGGCGGCAGGCGGGAATCGAACTCATGCGGAAGTGGCTTCAGATTCTCAGTGCTGTGCTTTAACCCGCTGCGCCACCAGGGAGGGCCGTTTTTCTCTTTTTTCTTAGTGAGTCTGGCTAGAATTTTGTCTATTTTGCTAACCGTTTCGAACAACTAGGGTTTAATTTTTTCCCCCTTAATTGAAATTCTTACTAGCTTTTTGATATTTATTTCTGATCTTTTTTGTTGTTATTTTCTGTGTACTGCTGGGCTTTGATTTTTTTTCTTTTTTTGTGCTGTTTATTAGGGTACAAAATGGGATTATTTGTTTGCAATATTTTTTGTTTCTTGATGTAGTTCTTCCTTTAATACACTTTCTCCTTTGTAAGCTTTTGCCACTTCCCACAGATTTTGGTAACTTGTGCCTTGCTCTTCATTTATCTTCAGGTAATTTTCAATTTACATTAATTTTCCTCATTAGCCCAAAATTCACTCAGTAGTATATCATTCTGTGTCCACATTACAGGTTTCCCTCCTTTGTTTTTGAGGCTGATTTATTGTTGACACTACTGTGACTATAATATCAATCTCTTATCAATTTGTTGACATGTATTTATTGTCCCAACATGGACAATGTTTTGCATGAATTTGTACTCAGGTTGCTTTTGTTTTTTTGGAAGGCTTTTTTTTTTTTCTTTATGAGGTGTTTGATAGATATCTATTAAGTCCATGTGGCTACTAAAGGCTTTTGTTTACTTGTTGATTTTTTTTTTTTTTGGGTCTGGTTGATCTGTTCATTTTTTTTAAAGTTAGAGATAAAGTTATATGATACTATCAATTTTTAAAAAGATTTTTTAATCTATTTTGTTCGTCTTTAACATTTGGTGCGTATTTATTGATGAGTGTTATTTATCTCTGATGTACTCACCCCTTAAACCATTATTTATTATTCATACCTGTCTGCTTTGCCCCTTTTGACTGGAAGTCCATTTTACCTGATAAATTTATGACTCTTCCT
>NW_004567141.1:2106081-2108789 GCF_000260355.1 Condylura cristata
GAGAGGTCTGCCACACCATGTGGTCACCTCCGGGGCAGGCGGGAATCGAACTCATGCGGAAGTGGCTTTAGCTTCTCAATGCAGTGCTTTAACCCGTTGCGCCACCAGGGAGGGCCCATCTTAAATATTCTTTAGCCTTGAACTGTTGGTAGTTTCTCTACTAGGCATCTTGGTGTATGTCTTTTTACAGGTGTTCTTTTAGCTCCTTGGAGTTGTATGTCTAGATCCTCTCCCAGGTTTGGGAAATTTTCTTCTATTGTTTCTTTGAATAAGCTCACTGTTCTCTGATCTCTCTCCTCCATTAAGGGATACCAGTTATCCTTATGTTTCTTAATGGAGTCTGATGATTCTCAAATTGTTTCATTTGGTTGTTGTTGTTTTTGATTTTTTTGTTTTTCACTTTGTATTTCTCTCTTTTTCTGCCTGAACCTTTTGTATATTACTATCTTCAAAGTCCCTACTTAGATCCTCCATTTGGTTTATTCTATATCCATAACTTCCTCTATTTTTTGGTGGTGGTTTGCTTGAAAATTGTTCTTGGGAATTTTGAGAAAAAAAAAACTTATTCAGTAATAATAGAATAACAAACTAGGTTTGTTTTTTCATTTTATTTTTGAGGTTGTTTCTTGATTGAGGTATGATTTACAGCCCTATATATGGTCCATAGGTATAGATTCACAACTCTTCAGATGTATGTTGCTGCATTACACCCACCAGTAATCTCATCTATTGAACTTTTAGAATTATGAATCTGTTATTTTCTTATTTAAAGCATCAACTTATATTTTCTGTTCAATAATTTTTATTTCTCATTTCATTGATTTTCTTTGCTTTATTTTGTTGTATCTCCTTGATCAGTTTCACCAAGTCTGCTTGTATACTTTGACTTTCTTTTCTATGGCCCTTCCCCACACCTATCTCTTTAATTTTCTTTATTATAGCACTTTTGAACTTTAGGTAGATAAAATCTTCCCATCTCCTTATGATTGGATTTTGGGGAGCTTTTTATCCTTGTAATATTATATTCCTTTTAGATTTTAGGTTGCCATGTTACTTTTTTAATCTAATCATATGCTGCATTAGATTTCCTTTTTTTTTTTAATTTCTCTGAACGTTAACTTAGAGAGTTGAAATGATTTTCAGAATGCTGTGCTGTGGTTGTATTTTATTTAAGTTTGTTGTTGTTGTTTTGTCCTTTGTGGATCTCCTCAGATTCCCTTGTCCTCAGGATTTTACTTGGCACCTGTTGCTGCTGATTAAGCTAAATGCAGTCATTTAGGGGCCCTCATGAGGGCAAAAGTCTTGGTATAAGAATATCTACTGAAAACAGCAAGCAGACATTATGGCCAGATTAGCATAAGCAGCTGACCATCTTAACAGGAAGTTAAGTATTAATAGGCAAGAGAGATACGGTGTTTTGATCAGCAGCAGCAATGGAGACCACAAGCAAGTGTGCTTATTCACTCCCTGCCAGACTATTATTTATCCCCAGTGTACATCCCCACCAAGCATATTCCTCCATGAACTTACCCACCTTCCCTGAATGTGATCCCTAAGTATAAGTGAGACTTGCTGTAGGGAAATCATTTCATTGCCAGAAATGTAGCCCCTCTAGGTGTCTCTCTCTACTTAGACTTTGAGTTGTTATCCTCCACCCTGCACTACTCCCAAGATTGCTGCCCCATGAAGCAACATTCCTTTCCTTGCTACATCTTCTAGTTTCTTTTTGAGACTGTGGGTGGGACCTGGCCACTGATGTGAATATGCTTGCAGTGGGGGGAGGTCTGGAATGTATGTGTGGAATGATTGATAACACTCAGCAGATCTGAGACTGCTTTCTGTGCACTGCCAGTACATTTCACCAGGTTAGTACCAGTCCTAAGGGGTGCAGGAGGTGAGTGCAATCCAGCATATACTCTTTGTTCATTTTACTGGGGAATCTAGCTCCTCTACACATTTCTCCTTAGCCTAGGGTGTTTCCTTCCAAATCATTTAACTCTCCACTCCCGCTGGCTCCTAACAGATCTATGAGGGACACAATATATATATATATATTTTTCTCACCCCTTAAACCATTATTTATTATTCATACCTGTCTGCTTTGCCCCTTTTGACTGGAAGTCCATTTTACCTGATAAATTTATGACTCTTCCTGCTGTTTTTTTTTTTTGTTGTTGTTGTTGTTTGTTTGTTTCATTGTATTGTTTTCCAACCATTTACTTTGAGCTTATGTTTGTCTTTTGAGCTCAGATGGGTCTCCTGGTGATAGCAGAAAGTTTGGCTTGCTTTTCTGATCCAATAATAAATGTGTTATTTTTGATTAATGAGTTCAATCCATTCAAATTTAAGATGAATATAGTCATATGAGGACTTTCTACTGACATTGTGTTTTTAGTTTTCTGACCTTATCATTTACTATTCAGTTTTTTTCTCTCTTTGACTTAGATTAGAGAGCTCCTTTCCACACTTTTTGTAAGCGAGGTCTAGTGTTGTGGAACTCCTTTAGCTTCATTTTTGTCTGAGGAAGTCTTTATTTTTCCCTCATACCTTAAAGTAAGATATAGTGTTTTAGAATGTCAGTTTTTATGGCTTAGTGTTTACTCTTCATGCTTATGGAGTTTATTCTGAGAACTATTAGGTAACCTGATAGGAGTACCTTCATACCTGTTTATTTTCTCTAATCATCTTAAATATTCTTTTTTTTTTTT
>NW_004567141.1:2108889-2117372 GCF_000260355.1 Condylura cristata
TATATATATATTGCTGTCTATAGAAATCTCTAGCCATTTCTGGCTCCTAACAGATCTATGAGGGACACAAAATATATATATCCTTGCTTGTCGGGGTGTCCGGGACCCTAGCCCCATGGTTCAGCAGCCAAGATGGCGCCTGGCGTTTAGCCAGTGCGGTTGAGCTGGTGAAAAACAAAATACGTCAATACCCGCCTGTATAAGGAAGTTAAATCTTATTGGATATGTTTTTGCGTGATCAATGTATGCTCGTTGTGTGTCCTGCCCAAATATGGTTGTTGTACATGAGCAGTGCTCTAATTGGCCAATGTACACGTGAGCAGTACTCTAATTGGCCAATGAATGCTATTTAAGCAATGCGCTTCCCCTGGGGGAGGAGGAGCTGGAGTGCACGCCAGGGAGAATAATAAAGGATTCAGAAAAAGATATATCGTGGCGTCTTTCTGCTGACAGAGAGTGCGCCGCAAATGGTGCGGAAACCCGGGAACTTCTCGCAAAAGTTGTAAGTAGTAACAGGTAAGAGCAGCCCTAACGTTCGCGGTTTAGCGACTATCCGGACACACGAAAGGTGGTCCAGTTAATTGTATCTATGGACACACAAAAGGCGGTCCAATCTCAGTAAAAACTAGGGAAGCGCGAAAGGCGGTCCAATCTCAGTAAAAACTAGGGACGCACGAAAGGCTACGCGAAAAGCGGTCAAATAGAACTGACAGTACAAAAACAAAAAGGGGGTTCTTACTTCCCTGTGGTTGAGGATCCACAAACTCAGGAAAGGTATCACCAGTCTCTAGATTTTAAATTAGTTAAACAATTAAAGGAGGCAGTATGCGCCTATGGCCCACAGGCCGTGTTCACAATTTCAATGGTTGAGTCAGTAGGAGGACTCAATTTGGCCCCTTGTGATTGGGAAAATGTGGCCAGAGCCACCCTCTCGGGTGGCCAATACTTGATGTGGAAAACCACTTGGCAGGAGCTTTGTTTAGATACCGCTAGGAGAAATGCAGCTGCAGGCAATCCAGGGTGGAATCTAGACATGATGATGGGACGAAGTAATTTTGACGATATTCAGGCACAAATCAGGTACCCTCCTGCTGTTTACCTACAAATTGCAGCTGCGGCTGTTAAGGCCTAGAGCTTTCAAACCTTTGCCCATGTCTTTGGAATTCAATTGGTTATTGGGATTGCCTATAACCCCCAAGGTCAGGGTATCGTGGAACCTTACCCTAAAAACTTGTTTACAAAAACAAAAGGGGGGAATTGGGGTATTCTATAGAACCCCTCAAGAGAAAATGAATCTTTCCCTCTTTATTTTAAATTTTCTAACATTAGATAACAGTGGTCGGTCAGCTGCTGAGCGTCATTACTCTCCAGCCCCATTTCCAGAGCACTTTGTATTATGGAAAGACATCTTGACAGGTGTATGGCGAGGCCTGGACCCCATTCTACGCTGGGTCCGAGGATTGGTTTGTGTTTTCCCGCAGGACTAGAGTGGCCCGGTGTGGGTACCCGAATGTCTGATCCGTACCGCTGCAGCACCTGCAGGAACACAGAAGTATGACTCCACTCCTCCTTCTCCTGATGCTCCTGCCCTGGACAACAACTCTGCCCCTCCCTTGGACGCCGACTGAGGTCACCTTATGGGCCATTGTCCGGGCCTGGCCATTTCCCCTTCCGGACACTGTACCAAGTTTGCCACCTTTGAAAATGCGACATTTCCTGTGCCGCCACACTTAACAGTGTGACTGCACTCACGGCACAGGCTTTGGACACCCAGTCTCAAATTAATGAACATATCCATACGGGGTTGATGCTGCTAAATCAGCGTATGGACTTACTCCAGGAACAGATGGACATTGTGGCTCAAGTCATGATGACTGGCTGTATCCTTGCCCACCAAGGATTTTGCGTCACTGCGGTTCAGTATTCCAATTATATTATTGCAGCCAATATGTCTAAACAAATTTCCGCGATGTTAACGGGTCCATGGTCCTCCCGATTTCAAAACCTCAGCAGAGACTTGCGAACTCAGATTTTGCAATTCAGTGCTACGTGTGTCACCCCTTTAACAGTCAACCAACTGTCTGTCTTCATGCAATCCTTTCTTGACTTTGGAAAGACTTGGTTTGGGTTCATAGCTTTAGGCATTGTACTCTTCCTGACTAGTGTGCTCTGTATTCGCTGCCTTTACAATTTGCAACAACAAATGTCACGCGATCGCGCATTGGTCCATCAGGCTTTTGCTGCCATGGAGGTGGGCGGCTCCCCTGGTATATGGCTCACTATGCTGGACTGGTAGTCAAAGACGGGTAATGTAGAAGGCAGCCACAGATCAACCTAAGACAGACACCGTAGCATGCTCTACGGTTGTTGATGACGGGTAAGACTGTGGTTAGGCCATTCAACCTAAGACAGGCACGGTCCCTTGCCATTTATAATTAAACAAAGGGGGAGCTGTCGGGGTGTCCGGGACCCTAGCCCCATGGTTCAGCAGCCAAGATGGCGCCTGGCCTTTAGCTAGTGCGGTTGAGCTGGTGAAAAACAAAATACGGCAACACCCGCCTATATAAGGACGTTAAATCTTATTGGATATGCTTTTGTGTGATCAATGTATGCTCGTTGTGTGTCCTGCCCAAATATGGTTGTTGTACATGTGAGCAGTGCTCTAATTGTCCAATGAATGCTATTAAAGCAATGTGCTTCCCCTGGAAGAGCAAGCGAGAGTGAGAGCAAGCGAGCAGGAGCATGCGCGTGCAAGGGAGAAGAATAAAGGATCCAGAAGAAGATATATCGTGGTGCCTTTCTGCTGGCAGAGAGTTTTTCGCACTTGCTCTCTATAAAAATCTCTAGCCACTTCTCTCCATCCATTTTTTGTTCAATAAAGCCTGATTCTTTTCTCTGTCTCCTTTCTCAGAAATCAACAGTCTGTTTTTTCTGATGTGAAGGGTTGGTCTGGATTCTTCCCAAGCCATGGGACTCTCTGGATATAGTTTCCTTCTGGTTAACTACTAGTTGATACTCTCAGGAGTGAAGAAAGTAAACTCTTCTATCATGGTCTCTCCCCTCTAAGTTTGGATGATTTTTGTTTTGTTGTATTTATTTTCTTTTTCTTTTTAAATTTATATCTTATGTCTCTGTTCACTTTTGATTGCCAAATAGTATTACATTATGTATATATACCACATCTCCTTGATGCAGTCATCTATTTTTAAGTTTGCATACAGAACTGCGGTACAGGTCAGAGGCTCAGGGGCAATGAGAGGATTCACCAGAGACAGAGTGGGAAGCAGAACAGGCAGATCAATGAAGTACACTGCTGAGGAGAATAGCGGGCAGGTCAGGAGACGTCTGCCGAGCCCTGTTGGTCACCTCTGGGGCAGGGATCGAACTCATGCTGAAGTGGCTTTAGCTTCTTAGTGTTGTGCTTTAACCCGTTGTGCCACCAGGGAGGGCCAATTACACTTTTTTATTTTTTTTTAAATGTGTGTCATCTTTACTCTTGTAAGGTGGTATCTCAACGTGGTTTTGGTTTGCCTTTCTCTGATTATAAGTAATGTTGAACATTTCTTCATGTACCTGTTGGCCATTTTGAATTTCCCACAGGAGAAGTGTCTTTTTAGCTCTTCTGCCCATTTTGACT
Organism: Condylura cristata; assembly: GCF_000260355.1. Lineage (NCBI taxonomy): Eukaryota > Metazoa > Chordata > Mammalia > Eulipotyphla > Talpidae > Condylura > Condylura cristata. Next base: position 2,112,527 of record NW_004567141.1, read on the forward strand.
AGCTTGTTTACTTTTTTATTTTTGGATGTATGAACTCTTTGTAGATTTTTATGATCAGTCCCTTATTAGTTGTATGGTGTGCAAAATTTTTCTCCCTACCAGTAAGGTGTCTCTTTGTTTTGGTTAGTGACTCTTTTGCTGTACAGAATCTTTTTAGTTTGATATAATTCCTGTTATTTATATTTTCCTTCACTTTCTTTGTTTTGGGGTATGTGCCTTTAAATATCTTACTGAGATGTATGTTATGTAGTGTTTTGCCTATATTTTCTTCTGTGTATTTAATGGTTTCATATCTTATATTCAGGGTTTTTTTTTATCAATTTTGAGTTAGTTTTTGTGCATGGTGTGAGGTAGTTGTCTGCTTCATTCTTTTACATGTAGCAGTCCCATTCTCCAAGCACCATTTATGAACAAATTGTACTTTTTCCATTGCATATTATTAACTCCTTTGTCAAAGATTAGTTGTCCAAAAATATATGGGTTTGTTTCTGGGTTTTCTATTTGATTCCATTGGTCTGTGTGTCTGTTTTTGGATGATTTTTGATTTACAACATTGTTGTAGTCAATGCATCTGAAAGGGCAAGTAGACTTTCAATAAATTTTACTTTTCTTCCCTGAAAATACAGCGGAATAAATAACACAAATAGTCAGTGTTTTATATTATGAAAAGTAATAGAAGTAGACTGAAACTCAGTTTTTTCACTTCTTGCCCTAAAGGAGTCTCTTAGTAACACTTTATGTTTGGAGCACTCTGTTTATTAGCATTTGAGTTCTTAAGCTGCTTAGGTCCCATTTATTTTAGTCCAAGCAGATCATGTCACTTGCATACTTTAGAGTCTCAGCATATTTTTCTTCTCTAATAACATCACCATGGATAATTGCTTCTAATACCTTTTATTTATTTTAATTTTTTTAAAAGATTTATTTATTTGTGCATACAGAACGGGGTACAGGCCACAGGTTCAGGGGTGGTGAGAGGTTTCACCAGACACAAAGTGGGGATCAGAACAGGCAGATCGACGAAGTACACTGCAGAGGGGAGCAGCGGGCAGGTCAGGAGAGGTCTGCTGCGCCATGTGGTCACCTCTGGGGCAGGCGGGAATCAAACTCATGAGGAAGCGGCTTTAGATTCTCAGTGCTGTGCTTTAATCCGCTGTGCCACCAGGGAGGGCCCTATTTTAATTTTTTAAATAATTTTTATATATTTTTGTTCATTTTTCCATATCAGTTGCAATCCCCTTGGGTTTCCCATCACCAAATCACCCATGTGTCATCACCATAGTCCAGTGTATTTCCCTCCCCCCACTGTTTGTGACCCCATTCCCCAATCCATCCTCACAAAATGTCTCTGGTATATAGCTATTCATCATTATCATTATTTTCTTGCCTTTTCCGTTATATTTCTGCTAAGAAAGAAACCATTCGGTATTTTTCCTTTTCTTTCTGGCTTATTTCACTAAGCATGATCTTTTCCAGCTCTATTCATGTTGCTGCAAAAGACGTGTTGTTTTTTTTTTTTTTTTTGGTCGCTGAGTAATATTCCATTGTGTATATATACCACATCTTTTTAATCCTGTCATCCACTTTTGGGTATTTGGGCTGTTTCCATGTCTTTCCAATTGTGAATAAGGCAGAAGTAAACATGGGGGTGCAGGGATCTTTTTGAATTAGTGTTTTTGTGTCTTTTGGGTAGATACCTAGGAGTGGGATTGCTGGGTCGTAGGGAAGCTCCATGTTTAACAGTTTGAGGAACCTCCAAACAATTTTCCATAGTGACTGAACTAGTGTGCATTCCCGCCAGCAGTGCAGGAGATTTCCTTTTTCTCCACATCCTTGCCAACATTTGTTGTTACTAGTTGTTTGAAGATGTGCCATTCTCACTGGGGTAAGGTGGTATTGCATTTTGGTTTTAATTTGTACCTCCCTTATTAAAAGTGATGTTGAACATTTTTTCATATGCTTCTTGGCCATCTGCATTTCTTCTTTGGAGAAGTGTCTTTTTAGCTCTTCTGCCCATTTTTTGATGGGGTTGTTTATTTTTGTTGAGTTTCATCAGTTCTCTGTATATTTTTGTGATCAATCCTTTATCACTAGGTTTGTGTGAGAAAATTTTTTCCCAATCAATGGGATGTCTGTTTGTTTTTTGTAATGTCTCTTTTGCTGTACAGAAGCTCTTTAACTTGATGTAGTCTCATCTATTTATCCTTGCCTTCACTATTGTTGCACTGGATGCTCTATCTTTAAAGATGTTGCTGAAGTGTATGTCATGTAATGTTTGGTCCATCTTTGCTTCCAGGTATTTTATGGTTTCTGTTCTAATGTCTAAGTCTTTAATCTACTTCAAATTGATTTGTGTGTATGGTGAGAGATAGTGATCTAGTTTCATTTTTTTTTTTGTATGTACCTTCCATTTTCCCAGCACCATTTGCTAAACAGAGTTTCTTTGTTCCATTGTATCTTCTTTGCTCCTTTGTCAAAGATAAGCTGTCCTTAAACCTGTGGGTTTATATCTGGGTTTTCTATCTGAATCCACTGGTCTGTATGTCTGTTCTTGTTCCAGTACCATGCGGTTTTGATTATTATGGCTTTGTAGTATAGCTTGAAGTTTGGCATTGTAATGCCTCCATTCTCTTTCTTCCTAGTCATGAGAGTTTTGGCTAGTCGAGGTCTTTTGTTGTTCCATATGAATCTCATCAATATTTTTTCTATTTTTTGAAGAATGTCATTGAGATTTTTATTGGGATGGCATTAAATCTATATATCACTTTTGGTAGGATGGCCATTTTGATAATGTTAATTCTCCCAATCCATGAACAGGGGATATCTTTCCATTTCATGGTGTCTTCTTGTATTTCTTTTAACAGTGTTTAATTTTCTTTGTATAGGTCTTTTACCTCTTTTGTTAGGTTGATACCCAGGTATTTGATTCTTTTTTGTTTTAATTGAAAAGGGGATTTTTTTTTATTTCCGTTTCTTCTGATTGGTTCTTTATGTATAGGAAGGCCTCTGATTTTTGTGTGTTGATTTTATATCCTGCTACGTTGCTAAACTGGTTGATGGTTTTGATTAGTTTCTCTGTGGAATTTTTAGGGTTTTCCATGTAGATTAACATATCATCTGCAAGTAAGGACAGTTTTACTTCTTCTTTCTCTATTTGGATTCTTTGTATGTCTTTTTCCTGCCTTATTGCTATGGCTAAGACTTCTAGTGTTATGTTGAAGAGCAGTGGCAATAGTGGACACCCTTGTCTTGTTCCTGATCTCAAGGGAAAGATTTTCAGCTTTTCTCTGTTGAGGATAACATTGGCTGTGGGTTTGTTAGATATATATGGCTTTTATCATGTTGAGGTATGTTCCTTTTATTCCAAGGATTTTGAGGGCATTAAACACAAATGGCTGTTGAACTTTGTTGAAAGCCTTTTCCGCATCTATTGATATAATTATGTGGTTTGTATTTTTCTGTTGGTTGATGTAATGGATTACATTAACTGATTTTCTGATGTTGAACCATCCTTGTGCTCCTGGGGTAAAGCCCACTTGGTCATGGTGTATTATTCTTTTAATGCATTGTTGGATTCTATTGGCTAAGATTTTGTTGAGGATTTTTGCATCGGTGTTCATTAGGGAGATTGGTCTGAAGTTTTTTTTGTGTGTGTTTTCTTCGTTAGGTTTTGGTATTAGTGTGATGTTGGCTTCATAGTAAGTATGTGGTAGTTTTCCTTCTTTTTTGATTTTTTGGCTGAGTCTGTGTAGAACAGGCACTAGTTCTTTTCTGAACGTTTGGTAAAATTCATTTATAAATCCATCAGGTCCTGGGCTTTTATTTTTGGGAAGGATTTTGATTACTTCTTCAATTTCCTTTCTTGTAATTGGTCTGTTTAGTTGTTCTATTTCTTCTTTACCTAGCTTTGGGTGGCTTTATGTATCTTTTTAATGAAGTACTGATATACAATCAACCCTTAAAGCTAACAATGTAGTGATGCAGAAAAGAATACTTTTACATTACTTTTTTCTTTGACACAGAGACACATTATCTATAGGATGCTGGCATATAGGTGGTGTAGAGGGGGAATTTCTGATTGTACATAGCCCATGATTTATATCTTTTCCAAGCAGAATAGCATCTAAGAAGTTCAACTGTTTACTGGAGTTCAATATGGGTGCATCCCCATTCTAATATTTTTCTTTGAAAAATATACCTATAGTCTCACTTTTATCTTTACTTCTTTTTGTTTTAGAAAAAGATTATGTAACTCTTGCAAAATTTTGAATACTTTTGGTGTAATTTATAATGAACAATTGCCTCAAATTTAAAAAAATAAATGCGGGCCTTTAGCAGTCTGGGATATAAAATCTTTTCATTATCTTTAAATTTCAAATGAATGTAGTAAAGGAATTATGGGATTTACATATAATTATTTGACCTGTATTTTGCATATGCACACCTACATACAAGCATCCATATAATGAAAGCAATTAACATTAATCCAAGGAATGGTAAAATTTTAGACAATTCAAATTTATACTTAGAGAGTAAAGAACGTGGATGGAGTTAAGCACATTCCACCTCCCCAATCCCAAAAGAGTTCAAAGAACTTTGGTTTGAAAATTTGGAAACCTGTACCCTTCTTATAACAGAACTTCTAATTAGCTACATGATGGAGGCAAGTTAATCTTTTTGACTCTCATTTACTTACATTTAATAGAAATATTTTGGATGAGACTAAATATGATATTTTAATTTCTAGTATTTCTTTTCATAATTACCATTTATTTTTTTTATTATTTTTTAAAGATTTACTTTATTTGTAAATACAGAACTGGGGAACAGGCCAGAGGCTCAGGGG
>NW_004567141.1:2117775-2120907 GCF_000260355.1 Condylura cristata
AGGAGAGGTCTGCCACGCCATGTGGTCACCTCCAGGGCAGGCGGGAATTGAACTCATGCGGAAGTGGCTTTAGCTTCTCAGTGCAGTGCTTTAACCTGCTGCACCACCAGGGAGGGCCTAAGTATGTATTTTTATATGTATAATAGTATACCAATAATTCAATAATATAGTAAAAGTTACATAGAGTATGTTCAGTCTAACCAAAGGATTGAGCCTATGTTTTGTTTTTCATGTAACTTATTCACTCAATAGGGACTTGTGATCTTGAAAAACTTTAATGGATTTCTCTTTAATATGAATTCCAGAAGTGAGGGTGGAAGAACAGTAGCTTGAGTTTACAGGAGAGGAGAGAATGGTGGAGAACTTGTTTCTGATTTAGGGAATTATCTATTTTGATTAGATTAAATGTGTGCTGATTGGAGTATTTCTTTTATCTATAAATTGAGTGTATAATCTTTGAAGTCCTTATTCATTCTGATATTCTGAACATTTCTTTGGGTTTTATAGAAATGAAATTCCTTTTATAGTAGTAAAGTTTACATCTTTTCTATAAATTTTATACTCTTTGTTATCTTTCTTGTTATTCATAATAATCTCACATATTTTTTCCTCATAGGCACTTTAAAATTATTTTTTTCTCTTCTAAAAGCTTTGGAACTCATTAGCTTTCATTCTCATTATTTTCCATTAGTAGGGGTATTTCAATTAATATTTTCAGCAGAGAAAGTTCATGATCCATAACTCTAATTTCCAGACTTGTGTTATCTCAGGAAGTAGACATTTCGGTTATGTTTGATAATGACTACAGTGATGATCATGTTTCACCAAAGCATCTAAAGTCAATTCATCAGTATAAAACATTTTTTCACGTAAATGCTTTGGATAGTGATTAGATTGAGGGAAAGGTCAGATATAACTAAATTTTGCCTTCCTTGGATTCACTATTATTGGTGTCTCAGTGTTTCACTGCCATCTAGAAAACCAGAAGTAGAAAAGAGAAATGTCATGGCAGGTGACTGTATTTGTGTTTCTAGAGATGAAAGAGAAGAGGCAATGTAAACTGATGAAAAGTTTATTATTAATTATTATGCAGTACAGTTTTCTAGCTCCTATATCCTGGAGGCCATGTTAATAAATTCAAAAGTAGTAATACAGAATATCACTTGTGGCAAAAATGATACAAATACTTTGAATTTCTGATGACAAAACATTATTTGCTCAGGACATGGAATGTATTACAATGTTATTAGAGAAATTTTGGCTCCATAACCATGTCTGTAGCTCCCTGGGTAGATTTATCAATAATCAATTCAAACAAAAATCTGGAAAGTTCAAAATTTGAGTCATAAATTTTTAAAAATTGCTCAGTATACTTGAGAGCACTCAATCACTTTGTCCTATATTTCTGAATATAGTGCCAAATGTTATTGACTTCTTCCATTTATGGTTTTCTAACCAAAGAACTCAGTGATTATGGAGCCTTACAAGAAACCTTGTACCAAAGAAAATGAATAAATCATTACAGTTAAAGTAAAAGAACACACATACCCCACACCAAAAATTATCACATTACATATCTTAATTTCATGTTTTGTATGTCATTTCTTAATTAGTTACTCATATTGAGTTAGTTTCTACTAGCTTCAAGTGATTAATCGAAGTAATAGCGCCTTTGTTCTAGAACATATTCGTAGAGTGGGGTTTTGCTATCCAAGTAAAAGGATCCCGAGACTGTTTTCTCCCTTTCATGGTAAATTCTGGCTTTAGAGTTTCCTGTTTGCTTACCATCCACACCCTGACTATATCTACTGATACTTCCTGACAAACAGGCTCCTGACTCTTTCTTCTGCCTCCCCCTACTCCAGGTGTCTGATGAATACCTCTGCCCGTATTCTTCATTTCCCACAGAATCGTCTGTTCCTGTAAAGTGACTGGAAATGGACCTTTGATTTATGTTACTGATGTCAATTGAAGGACCTGTCACAGCTGCATTAAACTCTGACTGCTCAGGTTTAAATACTGATTGTTCATGAATCTGTTTCCCCCAATCCTCTGAATTTCCTTTACTATCACAATGGAATCCCTGACATTTAGTAGAATTAGATACTGAAGGCCCATGAATTGATGTTGTTTGAATATGGGAAAACACAGAGTGTTTCTGTAACTGGCTATAAGGAAAACTCTTATTTCCAGATTGAACATGGGAATCACTTGACTGTTCATGAGTTACTATTGAATGCCCATGATTAGATGCCTGCCTTCCAGATGTACTGGAATGAGCCTGATTTTGGGAACCATGTGACTGCTCATGGTCTGTCTCTAATTGTCTATGACTCAACTTGTGTCTTCCTGTACTTTGAGCAACTGATAAGGTATGCTCAGAATTAGAAGAAGCAGAATCTCTACCTCTAGAAATATTTTTGGATGCAGAACTATCTTTTGAACTCAAAGGACTTGAATTGTGGTTACTGGTCCTACTGCCAACAGAAGGTCTATATGAATACTGACCATAATCATAATCTGCACGTCCATAGCTGCCATGTTTCCAAACCTGGCCAGAGCCAAGTTTTGGAGTTCCAACAACCTGTGACTGAGAATGACCAATCTGAGAACTCACATGATTGCTACTTGAATCTGTCCTTCTTTGACCCCCTAAAGGAATTGTATGACTAGAAGCAAGACCCTCTGTTCTTCCATATTGTGAATATCCGTGAGAAGAGGCCGGGCCTCTTCTATGACTTGATGTTTTCACATGCCCAGTTCCAGCATACTCAGTAGAGGATTCAGGAATTTGATGAGTTATTCCCGAGTGTTCCCTACTGTCACTGGATTCACTCTGACTAGATCTACTTCTTCCCTTTATACTGGAGCCAGAGTGTGCATTTGGTTCAACACCAGCTGGACCATGAACACTTGTATGGCTTGAGTTTCCATGAGTGGATCCCTCTGTTCCACTACTTGTCAATCCAGTTTCTACATGCTGAGATCCTGGATGGCCATGGAGGGACCCTGAGTGTGTCTGCGAGGCTCCCGAGTGCCTTTCACTGTCACTTGACTGACTCTGAGTAGATGCCCTTCTGCCACTACTGGAGCCTGATTTGGTGGCTTGTCCATGAGTGGACTGGGAATGCC
>NW_004567141.1:2121848-2123454 GCF_000260355.1 Condylura cristata
GACTGCCCGTGAGTGCTTCCCTGTCTGCCGCTACCTGTCGATGCCGACGCTCCCTGATGAGCACCTGCATGGCCATGGGTGGACCCTGAGTGTGTCTGTGAGGCTCCAGAGTGGCCCTCACTGTCGCTGCACTCGCTGTGACTGGATGCGCTCCTTCCTCTTGAAGTGGACCCTGAAAGTGGCTTCTGTCCCTGAGGAGCATGAGAATGTCTAGTTCTATCTCCTGATTGTCCATGAATCTTTCCTTGTGTGGCCCTACCTGTCGATGCTGACTCTCCCTGATAGTCTCCTGCATGTCCTTGGGGGGACCTTGAGTATGTCTCTGAATCTCCAGAATGGCCCTCACTGTCACTGGAGTCATTATGACTGAATTTGTTCTTTCCAGTTGCAGTTGTTCCTAAATTTGTGTTTTGTCCATGAGTTGAGTCAGATTGTCTTGTGTCTCTTTTCCTATTATGTCCTCTTTTTGTCGGCTGACTTGATGTAATACTATTTGGGCTATCTCTCAGGGATTGACTTGAGCTACAGCCAGATTGGCCAAAATTTGAATTTCCTGTACTCGGTTCATTTTGTCTATCACTAGTGGATTGTCCTGAGCCTATCTCCTGTTGATCAGGTTCAGATAACTTTCCTGTATTTGATTGATGTTGTCTAGTTCCAGAAGTTTTACCAGAGTGAAATTGCTTTTGTCCAGTCCCAGATGACTGATTTGAGCTTAATCCTTTTTGTGCAATACCAGAGGACTCACTTGAACCACACCCTTCTTTGTCAATACCAAAAGACTGTCCTGTACCAGAACTTTGTTTTCTAGAAGCTGTGGACTGACCTGAGCTTGATACATTTTGGCCATGGCCGCAGGATTGACCTATGCCAGACCCATGTTTTTTAGTGGACTGACCTGAACTAGGTACATGGTGTTCTGAACCAGACACCTGTTGGCTGACACCAGAAGACTGACCTGAGCCTGACCTGGTATGTCCAGAACCAGAAGACTGACTTAATCCAGATTCATTTTGACCTAACTCAGATCCATGTTGGCTGGCACCAGAGTTCTGACCTTGACCAAACCTATGTTTTTCAGAGCCAAAAGGCTGACCTGAGCCAGACTGGCTATGGCCAGAGAATTGACCTGAGCCAGATACGTGTTGTTTAGAGCTAGTAGAGCCAGAGGATTTTTCTGAGCCAGATTTATGTTTACCTGATCCAGACTCACGTTGGCCAGCACCAGAGGACTGACCTGAGCTAGAACCTTCTCTAGAACCAGAGCAGTGACCTGAGCCAGATCTGTGTTGTCTAGATCCAGAGGACTGACCTGGGCTAGAACCTTCTCTAGAACTAGAGGAATGACCTGAGCCAGACCTATGTTTTCTAGAGCCAGAGGATTGTCCTGAGCCAGATTCATGTTTTCCTGATCCAGACTCATGTTGGCCAGCACCAGCTGAATGACCTGAGCTGGACCCTTCTCTAGAACCAGAGGAATGACCTGAGCCAGACCCATGTTGTCTAGAGCTAGAGGATTGACCTGAGCCAGACCCATGTTTTCTAGATCCAGAGGACCTACCTGGACTAGATCCTTCTCTAGAACTGGAGGAATGACTTGAGCCAG
>NW_004567141.1:2124381-2124970 GCF_000260355.1 Condylura cristata
GACTGACCTGAGCTGGACCCTTCTCTAGAGCCAGAGGAATGACCTGAGCCAGACCCATGTTGTCTAGAGCCAGAGGATTGACCTGGACTAGATCCTTCTCTAGAACTGGAGGAATGACTTGAGCCAGACCTGTGTTTTCTAGAGCCAGAGGATTGTCCTGAGCCAGATTCATGTTTACTAGATCCAGACTCATGTTGGCCAGCACCAGAGGAATGACCTGAGCTGGGCCTTTCTCCAGAACCAGAGGAATGACCTGAGCCAGACCCTTTTTTTCTAGATCCAGAGGATTGACTTGAGCCAGACCTATGTTGTCTAGAGCCAGAGGACTGACCTGAGCCAGATTCATGTTTACCTGATCCAGATTCATGTTGGCCAGCACCAGAGGACTGACCTGAGCTGGAGCCTTCTCTGGAACCAGAGCAGCGACCTGATCCAGACCCATGTTGTCTAGAGGCAGAGGACTGACCTGATCCAGATTCTTGTTGACCTGATCTAGACCTAGATTGACCACAGCAAGAAGACTGACCTGATCCAGACCCATGTTGGCCACTGGAAGAGGACTGACCTGATCCAGACCCATGTTGGCCAC
>NW_004567141.1:2125070-2162258 GCF_000260355.1 Condylura cristata
GACTGACCTGATCCAGACCCATGTTGGCCACTGGAAGAGGACTGACCTGATCCAGACCCATGTTGGCCACAGCAAGAGGGCTGAACTGATCCAGACCCATGTTGGCAACATTTAGAACCAGACCTTTTTTGATTAGAATTCAAAGAGTGTCCACAGGAACCAGACCCATGTTGACCAGAACTAGAAGTCTGACTTGTTCCAGACCCATATTGTCCACAGCAAGAACCTGTTCCTTGTTGTCCTCCACAGTTTTGAGGTTGACTACATGCTCTAGATCCACATTCTCTCTGACTAGAAGACTGACTACATGAGCTAGGCTTATGTTGACCATATCCACAGGACTGACTTCCTGAGATACAACCATGACCTTGTCCTCCATTATTTACTGATTGTGAGCCTGAGTTGGTACAGTTAGATTGATTTCCTTGTCCTCCAAATCTACCTGCCTGACAAGAACTAGAAACATTTTGTGTACTTCCACACCCGCCTGAATTCCTGGAGCCACATGAATGACTTTGTCTTTCACTGTCTCTTGAAATGCTAGAGCTTGTTTCAGACCTTTTTCCTCCACTCTTTCTTGACTGAGTAGTGTTTGATTCATGCCTGCTAACCTCCAAACCTCCATCATCATTACCTTTCTTTCCTCCACTCTTAGTTCCAGGTTCAGATTCACATTCCTCCTCAGAACCCCTTAAAAGGCTATGGGACTTGTTTTTTTTCCCCTCCAGTTCTCCATAGGTGTAATCATTTCTGTCTTTGCTACTGCTCCACGAGCGACCAGAGCTAGACCCACGGCGCCTTTTCTCAGCACCCTCTCGGTTACCCGAGCTTGATAAACCACCTTGTCTGCCCAGCCTCCTGGAGACAGAACCGCGCCTATGTTTCACAGCCCCCCTTGAGCCCTCAGAACCATAACCATGCTCCTCTCCTTCACTCCAACTTGAGTATCTGTAACCTGATTGTTGTCCTGATGTATCCTCTTCTTCCTCTTCTGTTTCACTTTCTTCTTCTCGGTGTCGGTGACCACGACTACGCCTCTTTGACCCTGAAGCTTTGCAGTACTCTTTGCTGAGAACCTTGTTGCAAGCCATAGCCAGCTTGAATACCATCAGAAGAAACTCAGTAAAGTCCAGTCTTCGGTCATGATCTCGATCCAACATATGCATAATGACATCCACTGTATCGGGATCATCTGGGTTCTGTGTACAAGTAATCCATCAAAGAAGAACTTATCAGCTTTGCTCATACAACTAAACTATTCAGATATGACTATGGAATTATGAGTGTTTGACTTTAGGTATTTTTATTCATATCAAGGATTACTTTAGGTGAAGGGAGCCTAATGCAACCCAGCAATTATGAAGAGGAAACAGAAAATAAAAAAAAATATATTGGACAATTCCTTTTGAATAGACACTCAGATGTGGCATTTAGGAAGGAAGGAAAACAACAATTTTAATATTTACTATATTTCAATTCTATACAAATATCAGACATTACATACATATATATTACATATTAGGATGTAGAGTTTTGAAATTAATAACTGAGTCCTGTCTTTATGTTTTCTTCCCTTTTTTGACAAAGCTATTTATTCATGTCTTAGAAAAAATTTATTTTTTACAGACAGTGAAGCCTGAGGGCATGAAAAAGTCTGAAGTCTCCATCCATGATAGGAGTGCAGAGGAAAAGTAAGGGAAAAAACATTTACTGTTCTAAAAATCAATACTGTCTCAAAGATTTTCCAGTCCCCAAGACACTGCTTATAGAGTTTGCTCAAATCCATTGGGACTGAGCACTTTTTTTTTAATGATTTATTTATTTATGCATACAGAGCTGGGGTATAGGCCAGAGGTGCAGGGGCAGTGAGAGGATTCACCAGAGACAGAGTGGGGAGCAGAACAGGTAGATCAATGAAGTACAATGCTGAGGGGGGCAGCAGGCAGGCCAGGAGAGGTCTGCCGCACCATGTGGATCACCTCCAGAGTAGGGATTGAACTCATGCTGAAGTGGCTTTAGTTTCTCAGTGCTTTAATCTATTGCGCCACCAGGGAGGCCCAGGACTGAGCACTTTTAAACTAATCTTGTGTAATGTAACATTAGAAGCACTGAACCTTAGCAGGCTTCAGCCTGGCACATGGTTCTTACCTTCAGAATTGGACGAAACTCTTTTTCCAGAAGTTCCTTTAGCTCATCCTTGCTCAGTGTGCCACATTCTCCATCTTGGTTGGTATATGAGTAGAAGACATCTATGACAGTGACAACACTTCTCAAGAGGTTGGTCATCTTTTTGCAAGTTTAAGAGAATCTGAAGAGATAAATAAAAAGATCTTGTTATTCATTTTCTTTATATTCAATCCTGATCGTAATACTAGTCATCAAGAGATTTTAAAATCTCTTGTCACTTTTAAATCTAAAACATTTCAACAAGTGAGGATGGGTCAGGGATGATACAGCATCTACACTGTGGAAATAAATTTTGTTAGCTTTAAGTTACTTTCCTAAAATTAAGCCAAGGTATGTTTCCAGTCTAACTGGGACTAGACCTCAGATCATCATGTCCTGGATGAATATATTCTATGCAGAATGTCTCCATGCTTTGTGTACTTTGGTATTCTGGAGCTTCCAAAGTTTCCAGAATTACCCAGGCATATTGCCCCAGTCTTTCTTGCTTGTTGTACTACTTTTCTTGAGTCACAAATAACACACCTTCTATCATGCATACCTACTGTGTACCAAAAGGTAAACTGTGCTTTTAAGACCTTCAGCAATAAGAAATGAACAGAGTGTGCCAGCAGTATTTCTACAGAAGCATGACACAGATATCATCAGAGTTCAGGAATTTGCTATTCCCTTTTCTAGCCAGAGAAGAAAATACTCAACAATACAGGTAATAGTTTGACTAGTGTATGATTAAAGTTTGGAGCTTTGGGAACTGGTGCTACACAAGGAAGGTGTACAACAGTGCTGACCTCCTCCCTATTTGTACTGGAAAAGAGAAAAAATGGTATGCATACAAAGACTAGGAGGAACGTGTGGATTGACCCAGAAGAAGGAAAACTTCTAATTGCTTAAGTCTTCTCTACAATGATAATTTTTTTTCCTAAAAAGGTCCCAAAATAAGCTAATCTAACCAAGCAAGTACATACACACACACATAAAAAAAAGAAAAAAGAAAGAAAGAAAAAATCAGTAGTCAAATATATATTAACTCTGCCTTAGCTCAGATTCCTGGATTCCTGGCCATGGACAACAACCAACTAAATATCCATAAATGTAGCTGGATGAATTTGTTCTCACCTGGTTCACCAAAGGAACAAGTAGGATAAAGCCTGATGCAGCTTGCAGGGTGACAATGGATTGAGATAGTGGCCCTTATATAGCTTATATGTGGGTGCTGCCCTCTGTGGGATGGACTGATTCATTTCCTCGTGTTTACCTTCCTACTTCTTCACATTCTATTTTTGAGTTGATTGCAGAAAGGCTGGTACCAGCCCTTCTTCCAATATGAGGACATATTGGAGGATACATTTTTCAGGGTCATAAACTTGATAAAAGCAGAGATTGTTTTAGAGGACTCGTGTTCTTTATTCCCTTTACCTAGTATCTACAAAAAATGGTAGCATAGTGTAAGATAAGACACTGGACAGATGTGCTATAAATTCTTATAAATTGAAAATGAGCTTGGCCTACCCCTACCATTTACTGAGAATTTACTTTGTGCTAGATATTGTGCTGAGTACTTCTCAGAGTACTCATTAATATTCAGAATATTTCTAGCATATGTTTATTGTTTATCCCATTTTACAGATGAAGGAACAGGCTTAAATTGCTTAAGAATCCTCTCTAAGGTCACACCGTTCATAGCTGGAGAAATATGGATTTGAATCCATATCTATCATAATGTTCTTTCTCTTAATCATTATACTAACATATAATTTGTGTGCATATACATGCATATACACATATGTATATATACTAACATATATATGCTATATACAAAGCAATGTACACATACATACTACTTCTGTGTATCTACTACATATACCTATTATGCAAAGATTATGCACTGTTTTCAGGAGTGTCATTCCCACCCAAACACATAAAACATGAAAAGTAATATAAGGAGTACTGCCAGCCAGGAAGAGAAGAAGCATATTCTTTGATCCTGTGAGGGTCCTATCTAGTCTAAAAAAAGTGTAGCAATAGGTTATTCATAACATTAGTGTTTTCAGAAGTGTCTAGGAGGAATTTAAAGTGGGATTCCTCCAGCTGCCTCTTAGCCTGCTATCAGATAGCTTTAAGCCTTGACCCTTGAGAAAATGTCATTTATATACATAAAGTATGTCAGATATAATGCCTGAATGAAGGAAGAATAATCAGAGGCACAGAGAGTTAGCTTTGCTATATACATTGTCACCAGGTGATGATGGGAGCAGCTATCATTCAGTGCTTATAGTCTTCTTGAATAATGCTTTTATATACTTATCTGTTCTTCACAATAGGATAGGGTCCCACAGTAGAATAAGGCTGTTGTCATTCTTAGTTTACAGATAAGGAATTGAAAACAGAGAGAAATATCCTAATTTCTTTAGGATCACAGCTAGAAAATGATAGCACTAGGGTAGAAGCCCTTGCTTCTGAGGCTAAGTCCAGCACTTAACCTCACATATTCCATATACTTGGGGTTGATAATTCCTGTTTGGGTGCTTCTTCAAGGAAGCCATCATATTTTATTCACCCCATCATCTAGACAGTACCTAGAACTTAGAAAACATTTAGAATGAAAGTGTTCACCAAATGTCAGTGGACGTACCACTGACATACATTCATTGCTCTTATAGACAGGGCTCTTAGAACAAAACAGCAGAATGTTATGTTGCCCTTTGGACGTCATGGTCATTGTTACATGTGTGCATTTTAAGTTTGTTTTGTTGTAATGGCTGTTGTTCAGACCCCTGGCAGCCTACTGAGATCCATTTTGAAAGATGATTTTGAAAACTGAACTTCCTCTGCAATTAGTGGATGCTTGTTTACAACTTTGAGACTGTTTCCATGACTTGCCAGGTCTCAGAATTTCACTGATCACTCTCTGTGTTCAGATTCTGCTGCTTCTCCTAACTTGCCTAGTATAATAGATACAAGCATAGATGTCGGAGTTAGGAAGACTTGAGTTCAAAGTTCTATTCTTTTACTGGCTGTGTTCCCTAGGGCCTTAGTTTCCCAATTTTGGTAATAGGAATAATAACATCCACCGCCCGGTAGAGGCTACTTAAAGTGTGAAATTGCTTAGTATCTACCTGGCATATAATAGGTGCTTAGTAAACTATATAATTATTGCCAGCACCTTTTAAAAACTATTTTATAACATCTAGCACGATTTCTACATAGGAATACTCAATCATGTTTGACAAAAATAAATTAGGAGCCAACAGTATGTCTTTAAAGGCAGAAAAACTACTCTCTGTCAAAAACATTACCCCCAGAAAGTAGGCTATAGTTCCTTAAAAGAAATAATTTTATTGAGATAATGATTCCCAAACCAAAAATCAAATCTTTTAAAATTAAACCACTCTGCAGTGGCTTATAGTCTATTGTCCATAGTTTATTGTTGAGTTGTACAATGAGTTCTAGTTGTTATAGTGTGAGACATTAACTTTTCTTCTCAGTGCTTAAGTTTTCCATCGCTAATAACCACAAAATATTATAGTGTCAGAGTACAAACAGATACATGCTAGATCATTTCCGCTGAGATTCAGGAGCATAGTTATGATGCTACCATATGGAAGCAATGATTTCTAAGAGTCAATTTGATGACACCTGCAGAGACTTTTGCCTGCTTGACTTATGCAAGGCTGTACAGTCCTATGAGGGGAAGGCCTGGAGACCAGAGCAAGGACACAATCTCAGCCATACCATTTCTCTGGGTCTGGGCTGCCTTTTTGCTCTGTTCTGCTCATCTCATCATCTGCTGCTTATTCCATATCCACTGTGCTCAACATTCTCAGGAACTAATAGACTATTTGGTTTTAAGTCCATTTGGTGATATTTATGACGATTAATCACATAAACTGAACAACTTATGATATTAATAGAGAGAGAAGCTATATCTTAAAATGTTTACAAAAATTTGTTACTATGAAAATCCCAATTTTTGATTTTTCTACTGAATGTCAGCTTAATTTTGTTTCCATGATTCATTCTCTTTAAGGGGTGCCTTCTTCAAAGTAGTTTGCTTTAACTTCCTGTCATATCTAAAGGGAATTCCTAAAGTATTTGCTTTTGGACCAAAGTATATCTATATCTGTATAAGAATCAAATATTTTCTCTATGGTGGGACATTTAAGTAATCCCTATTTTTGGGTCTTTCAATGAATTCAGAGATGATACCTGCAGTTGATCCAGGGACACACACACACACACACACACACACACACACACCCCCTTTGAATTCTCTATAGGCAGTTTAGGGAGTTCTTCTCATAGATTCTCATAGTAGGAAGAAGGATAGTTTTTGTATCATAGCTCCAACTTACACTACCTGTAACACCTTGGGCAAGTTTCCAAATCTGAGTCTCTCTTTCCACACCTGTGAAATTAGAATAATGTCAGACATGTGAGAAATAGATAAGATAATATTAGGATAATATTAGTACATGATAAGAATTTAACATATTTTCTTTCCTCCTAATTTCCAAGATTAATTTGATTAGTTGAGGTTATCAATAGATTTTGGGTGTGATGGTTCCTGGAGGTTCATTGTTTCTTCCTAGAGTCTCTATGTCTAGCTGAAATCAAAGGCCAAAAGGTTTAGGCTGTTAGAAATTTGTCTTAAATTTTTCTGTTTTTTTTTTCCATTGTGGAATGTTCATAGGAATAATGGAACCACTCACTAGACCAGCTGAGACTGTTCCTATCACAAGAGTCCATCTTATTTTGCCACCTCATTGTTGATATCTCAGTACCCAAGGAGTAGAGAAAGAGTCTCCAAAGAGTAGCCTGCTGACAGAACCAGTGCTCAAGCTGTGGCATGGGGCTTCCGTGATGGATGTACAGATCTGAGACTTATCATCTGGAACTTCCCTCAGGGTCACTTCTTAAGGCTGGGTTTCAGAAACTGAAAGGTCCTGGTATCCACAGCATCAGTGACCTATGTTGACAACCAAAGAGATTGTTCCCTGAAGGATTTGGAAATGTACCAACTGGATAAAGATGACTGAGGGGTAGAATCTAGGTTTGTCTTTTGACAATTTCCATATGATGTTAAGTAGGGTGAGTGATTGTTTTTTTCTTATAATAGCCTAGAACTTGTACAAAAGAATTTCCCTGAAAGGTTCCTGAAAAGGTGTATGGAACACTTTTTTAAAGAGCATTTTGCATCATATTGAATGTCATTTGATAAATAAAAATATTGACATTTAAGCATGTGTATGATCTTCTGAATTATTCATAAGCATTAAGTTGGGTAAATAAAGAGAATAACTTATAATTTTAAAGTGGAGGGGAAAGTCATCATTAAGTATGAATTTAAAGTAACCAGTGACTTCAACTAGTGACTCTCATAAATTAATTTTACTTCACCAGCATTTTCTGAGGACTTTTTTCTTCGCCATGTACTTCCAATGGTTTGATCAGCACTCCTTGCTTACCATTGCAGGTAAGCTCCAGATGAGGCAGTGTGATAGTGTGTAACAGGGTCATGAAGCTAAATCTGTAGTGAAGCTTGGCTCTGGGCTTGGGTAGCAGGAAGGCTTTTCTCTCTCCTGTACATATACAATGAATATACATTATTAAGGGTCAGTCCCATGGAGGGTCCTGTGTCTTCAATGAAATGATATTGGTTTGGGATTAACTTTGAGCCTGGAAATTTCCATCACCCCATTTCAAAGATCTTGATACATTCCTATTTGAAAGGGTATTGAGGCTTATCTCTAGGATTACCCAGGATGCATTTTGCATGCATATGCACACACAAACACAAATACATAAATATGAATACACATCTATCCATCCTAAAAGCATTGTAATTTTTAAATAGAGACAAACATACTGTGCAATACCCACAAAAGCTGATTTTTCATGCCTTCTGTGTTAACCGATTATTGAAAGAAGTTTTCTCTCGTGCAGTCTCTGGTGCCATAGTTGAATATAATTATGAAAAAATTAATCCAGGACCTCTATGAGTTTGAGCTGTCAGATTTAGATCTTACTAATTTTGGGTTAATTACTTTTATTGAATGTTGCCATTATCTATGATAATTTCATTTATTTTCCCTTTAAAAATCTATTGTGTTTATTTTACTTGTTGTAATTAAAGTATCTCCACCTATGTACTAATTCCTTGCCTGTGGCATTAATTGTGCTTCAGAGTTTGGGTGTCCTAGAACTATTCAGAACACCCAAATAAACTCTGAACACTTGGATTCTAAGAAGGATAGTTAAATTGGGATCTGGGAAGTCATATTTACAGGGTCTCACTTCTTCAGTGGAAGGATTTCTTCTGAGAGGATTGATGTCTTGAATTAGAGACACTAGATCATGAGCTTAGCAATATAATTGCAAAAGGCAAATAGAGTAATTATTTTATGTGACTATTAAGGGTGACTAAGGTCTTAGGGATTGATTGTGTTCTCTAATCCAATTGCTCCACCCACTGTTCCTAGTTTTGTGCAGGTCAAAGACACGTGAAGTAAAATCTGCAACCTGAGGGCCCACCCTAGCCTAGGGAGACCAATACTTAACTGTTTAAGATGTTCAGAGATGACATCCCACTCATTTCTGAGGGATATGGCTTGAGAAGCAGATTTATTCATGGAGAGTGGTACTCGAGAACTTCACTGCAAGAAGAGGGAGGGTCTCTCCCACCTGAACTCCTGCCAGGTCTTTCTCACATCATTTCCTAAGCCTGTCCACCTGGAACAATTCTGGGCATATACAGAGTAGCACTCCTAAAGGATTGTGTTTCTTGATTCTCTCTAAAAACTAAAAATCCATAACAAACTTGTTTAACTCAATGATTAAGAGCATAAACCTTGATATCTGACAAATCTGGGTTGGAGTCCTACCTCTTCTGCTCACTAGTTATATGACTTACTGTATTTTAAATATGGGAAATTTTTTCCCAAGGGCTGTTGGAAGACAGAAAAGGATTAAGTCAAGTGAATAAAACAGTCATTCAATAAGAGGTTGGAATTGCTAATTTTTATTTACTTATTTATATTAATGATGTACCATTATTTTACGACCTTGTTTGTTTTTCCACAGCATAGGTTTTTCTCTTCACAGGTGTGGTGATGGAATACTGTTCAACAATACAAAAGATAAACATATGCTATGTGTGGTAACATGGATTGAACTTCCTAAGTGAAGTGATAAATTGCTATTTTTTTAAAGATTTATTTATTTATTTGTACAGAACTGGGGTACAGGCCAGAGATGTGGAGGGTAAGAGGATTCACCAGAGACAGAGTGGGGTACAGAACAGGCAGATCGATGAAGTATACTCCTGAGGGGAGCAGCAGGCGGGTCAGGAGAGGTCTGCCTCACCATGTGGATCTCCTCCGGGACAGGCGGAGATTGAACTCATGCGGAAATGGCTTAAGCTTCTCTGTGCTTTGCTTTAACCCGCTGCGCCATCAGGGAGGGCCTGATAAATTGCTATTTTTTACTGAAAATACTTTTTGCCATTTGATGAAAATACTCTTATTTTCTATGTTTTGTGGACTATTTAATCATTGTGAATGTCACTCTTATCAGTTTTGTTTTGATAGCTAAAGTCATGTGGCATATATTTTATGTGGGATTCATCAGATCCTCTGGGCATCTAATAATGTACAAATTGGCTTATGGTAGTTCTTGGAAGACGGTCTTGGCTCTGGCTCAGTTGGCTGGTGGGTCACCTTGGTTAAAGATAATTTTAGTGTCAATAATATTGAGGCTGTTTAAGGTAATGATGGTGACACAAATTCTGTTCATGTAGAGATAAAATTCTAAGATCATATCCATGTATTTTTTTTTTTTTTTTGCGGCAGCTATTTAAAGTGCAGGCACTAGTTTTGCCTGCAGGGTGCATAGAATATCTTCTTTCTCTTCCATTCACTCTATGACTGAACCATGGGTTGGAGGAGACTCTATGATGTATTAATCTTTTCTAATCTACAGTCTTTCTCCCTTTGATTACACTAGTTCCTGGAAGCTGCTTCCTAGTTATCAATGATTATTAGCTTCCTCATCCTCATAGAAAGACTTACTCTTCCCACATCTTGAAAACATAGATTCTTAGTGCATTATATTGATAAAAATCTTTCTATGTCTTCTCTTTCATAAGCCAGAGTCCTGGAAGTTTCTAGTGGATTATGAATTTATGGACTTCTCCACTACCTCCTGCGCTTCCACTCCATAGAATTCTGACAGGTAAGTAATTCTGAGTGGTTCAGATTGGTTCAAGGGTCAGGCAGACATTTGCTGACTGCTAAATATTTTCTGCAACTTTAGGCCCTTCTAAATGTAAATGTGAATCTGACTCATCAAGTTCAACTCTTTCTTTTTCCCATGAGCTACTCAAGATAGCCAGTGGCTGGGGTTCATCAGTAGCAAAAACCAAGCCCAATCTAGTTCTTTATGTAAAGCCAGAGACAGGATGAGTCAGGTACATACCAACCAAGTTCATATTCTGCCTGTTGTAGGACTGGTTTCCTCTCTTATTTGTTCTACAACCCAGCAGTCGGGGACTTAGGCTGAGTTCTTTGTCAAGCAGCATTGTGAGTGATAAGGCAGTTTGTGTCTCTATTTTGAGAATGGTAGTGAGGGAGGGCCCTCTGTATATTAATTTAAACAGAGTTGAGGCCCCACCCTATGAAAACCCAAGGTTGGCTGCTCTAAACAATATTAGAGTATCAATTCTGTGACAGAGGACTGCATTTCAACCCTTAGCAAATTGAAAGTTAGTCCCATATGCTTTAATTCTTATACCCAAGAAGTTTACATGTCAGTATTCAAACTTAGTACAATAATTAATTTAAAATGGATTAAAATATTTATATATAAGGCCTACAACCATAAAATACTTAAAAGAAAGCATAGAAGATTAGACTACTAGATATCAATCACAAAGCTGTGCTTGGAAATATAAGCCAAAATAGCAAAAGCAAAATTAAGTAATTGGGGCTACATCAAACTAAAACTCTTTTGTACCTCAAAAGAAGCTATCACAAAACATGAAGGCACTGGACAAGTTGTCAGGAAATATTTGCACATTATATATTTGATAAGAGATTCATTTTTAAAGTATATAAAGTACTTGTACAAATCAACAACCATAAAACCCCAAATAAGTCAACTGAAAAATGGGCAAAAGATCTAAATAGACACTTTTCTAAAGAAGACATTCAGATGGCCTACAGGCATATGAAAAATTTTTCAACATTATTTATTATAGGGGACATGATAATCAAAACCAAAATGAAATATCACCTCATCCATGTGAGAATAGTCCATATGAAAAAGAATAGAATTATCAAATGCTGGCAAGTATGTAGAGAAAGAGGAGCATTCATCTACTTTGGGGGAAAATGCAATTTGGCCTCTTTGCTGGGCATACTTTCATCTCAGGGTTTCCTCTTTGGTGTGTCCCTTCACAGTTGTACTTCTCCTGTCTTTCTGAAGTCTGTGCACAATTACCAGTTTCTTTTGAGGTACAAAAGGTCCTTCAGGATTTTCATTTCTGATCAGTTAAAATTCAGTAAAAATAAAAAACAAATGCAGCACCCATCAGACAATAGGCTACCCTGGGGAAATAGAGTATTACAGCTTCCATGACTCAAAAGTTAAGAGTTTCCAGGCTATAGCATAACAGAGGAAATCTGAGCTGAGTAAATTAATCAAAAGGATATTGCAATACTTTGTGTTATATAAACCAAGCCACATAGAAGTATAAGAGTAGTAATATATGGTAAGTATTTTGAAACTTCTTAAGTAATTGATAAAACAAGTAGAACAGTAAGGACATAGAAGTCTTGAAGAACACTATCAAATTTGACTTTATGTGGCATTTATGGAATACTTACCAGCAGTAAAATGAACATTCTTTTCAAGTGACCGTGGAACATTTTCAAGATAGAGTAAATTCTGGACCACATAACCAGTATCAGTAAGTTTAAATGTTTCAGATCCTGCAGAGTATGTTTGCTGAACACAAACAATTAAATTATACAATAATAGAAAAATACTTGGGAACATTCAAATGTTCCAAAACAAACAAGCAGAAAATACTTCAAAATAACTTATCAGTTGAAGAACAACTAAAAAAAGAAATAAAGTATTTTGTATTGAATAAAATTTTAAAAATCTGTCAAAATTTGTGAGTTGCAGACAAAGCAGTGTTTACAGGAAAAAATATATCACTACAATTTCTTTAAGAAGAGAGATGCCAAATAAGTTACCTAACCTCACAATTATAGAACCTAGAAATAAAGAGGAGCAAATTACACCCAAGATAAGAAGAAAAGGAGGTAATAAAGATAAGAGAATAACTCAATGAAAAGAAATGGAAAAACAATGAAGCCAGATTCCTACTTGGTGAATATAAAACCTTACTTAGACTAATTGGGAAAATAAAGGGAGAGAGCTAACACAAATTTTCAGTATTAGAGGGCACATCACAGTATCTACTGATCAAAAGTATAATATGAAAATGTTTAAAATGTTATACCAATAATTTCAACAATTTAGATGAAATGGACAAATTCCTTAAAAGACAGCCAACTACTAAATTTAAGTAAAAAATAAATGACTATCTGAATAGCCTTACTGCAGCAAAGTAGTAAGGGAAGGCAGGGAAAGGGACAGTCTCAGACAATGCTAGCTTACTGCTACTTCTGCCACCATGGTGCCAGCACTTTGGGTCTCCATGAAGCTGCTGACACTCCAGAATGGGAGAGACACCAATTACAGAGAGGATGGATCTAGCGTCTTTCAACATTACCACCAGTTATTTAATAACTATAGAGCCCATCATACATTATTTGGGAAAGACAGCAATTCCAGGGGAAAGCTGTCATTCTGGAGATATTGTCTAGCCTTCTGTTCCAGAAAATCCAGTGGGTACTGTCAGCCCACGCTAGATAAACCTGGTTGCATCATCAGCATTGTTGTTGGCCAGCTCAAGGCCAATGAAGACCGCATCATGGGAGTCTACCAGATGTTCCTATTAAAGAACATCAGTGAAGCTGGGGTTCATCCCAAGTATATGTTCGTGATTGCCATGCACAAGGAAAAATGCCATGGGATTGGGCACATTGCTCTGTTGCCACTGAGATACTCTTCATGATGTCTGGACATTAGACCAGTTGCATCTAGCAGGAGAAGTTTGTGTTGTAGCAGAGCATGCCTTAGAAATACATAAGTAATGCAAAAATCCTCTCTCTTTTCTGGCAAGTTGCTCTAGTAACTCAAAGAAGTAAAGGAGAAATAATAACTCATAGAGCAGAAAAGGAGAAAACCCCTGACTCATCATGCAAATATTGATTTCAATGCAGATCACCTGTTTTCAGTGCCCCATAATATGACACCATGTAAATATTTTTAACCAAGAAAAAAAGAAAACTCCATGCCAGATGACTTTCTGGTGAATTCTACAAACATTTAAGAAACATTTAAGGAATAAATACCAATTCTGTTTGAACTTATGCATGGCAAAAAAATTGAAGAAGAGAGAGTGCTTCCTAACTCATTCTATGAGAAATCTGTTAAGCATATATAAATACTAACAAAGACATTATAAGGAAAAGAAAATGCATATTAATATTCATTATGAATATAAGAGACTATATTCTTTAAAAAATTTTGGCAAATCATTTAATGTATCAATGTATTAATGTATTAAAATATTTTAACCGATTGGACTGTTTTCTGGAAAAGCCAGGCTGATTAAACATTCAAAAATTAGCCAATGTAATGTATCATATTAGAAGACAAACTGAATTATCGTTGATACAGAAAAGTATTTGATTAGATTCAGAGTCCATTTTAGTAAAAATGTCTTACCTGGAAGAGAACTTTCTTAGCCTGATGGCAGGGTATAGAAGATCTTCAGAGTTAGTACCTTACCTAATGGTAAAGACTGACTGCTTACCCTTTAAAATTGGGGCTGGGAATGCCACCACTTAACATTGAACATCTGAGTGGAAACACTAGCCAATGTAACAAAGTTATAGGTGGGAAAGAGAACATAAAACTTAATTTTATATAATGATTGTCACTGTATAAAAATTACAAACCCTTAATCTAATAAATTGGCTTATCAGAGTCCCAATTATAAAAACAGTAAAAACAATAAATCATTTTTCTATGTACTGTTAGTGAACATATGAGTACACTAAAATCATGAAATACTTAGGCAAAATTCTAAAATATATGTGCAATATATGTGTGCTGAAAACTATAAAAGGCTAGTGAAAGAATTAAAGAAAAATCTTAATAAATGAAGTTATTCATATTCTAACCTTCCAAGACTCAATATTGTTTTCAGGGTTTTCCCCAGGTTGCATGGATTCACCAAGATCTGAATAAAAATTTGAATACACATTTTTTGGTAGAAATGGGCAAGTTTGTTCTAAAATCTATATGTAAAGATAAACTAAAATAGGCAACTAATTTGAAAAAGAACATAATTGGAAAACTCATATTGGTTGGCTTTAAGAAATTGTCCTATTGTAAAGATGTTGGCCTTTTAGAGCAATGGAATAGAGTAGAATATTTAGAAATGCACCCATTTAATTTTCAACAGAGGTACAAAAGTACTCATTGAAGAGAGATAATCTTTTGGCATGATGCTAGGATGATTGGATACCCATTATGCAAAAAGAAGAAAGAAAAGGGAAGAAAAGGAACAAAATACCTTTGATTCATACTTTGCACCGTATACAAAAATAACCTAAAAGTGGATGACAAACTTAAATATCAAATCTAAATGAATAACAGTTTTAGAAAAAAACATATTTGTGACCTTGAGATAGGCAAGGTTTCTAAGACTGATTTATTAGTTATGACTTTGAAGGTATAAGTATAATCATTAAAGACAAATAAATTGGGGCCCTCTGTGGTAGCACAACTGTTTGAAGTGCAGCACTGTGAACAACTTGTACCCAGAATTTATTAAAAAAACTCTCAAACTCAATCATAAGAAAATAAACAACTCAGTGGCAACAAGTTGGCAAATATGTGCATGGAAATTTCATTATATTCATGCAAAAGACTAATGATTAAAGACTCTGAAAAAGGTGTTCAGAGTCTTTAGTCATTAAGAAATGTAAATTAAATATATATATTTTTAGTCTGGTCGCACCAAGTTTTCACTAGGATACCAAGCAACTGGGATGCTATGAAAGGGAAAAAGTAGTTACTTAGGGAAACTAATATTAATTTCTTTGAAAAATAAAAGTTTACTATCTGACTTAGCGATCTATTCCCTAGATATTTAACCAAGTGATGTGAAAATTTATATTCACTCAAAACACCTGCAGGCACATGTGTATAGTAGCTTTGTTTTTGATAGTCAAAGACTGGAAACCTCTGTAGTGGCCAGATGTCCTTCACCTGATAAACTGTCCATTCAGATACAATCAATGTTTTCACAGTTAGGTACAAAAATACGCAGTTGCTGAGGCTCAAATCCTGTTCACTAAGTAAAGAAGCCAGATTCAGAAGATTGAATTCTGCTTTATTCCATTTACAGGACATTTTGGAAAAGGCAAAGCTCTTGGTACAGAAATTACGTCATTTGCTGCCAGAGTCTGAGTTTAGAGAGCAAAACCAACTACAAAGGAGTATGCAGTTATATTTTTGATTTATGGAGCTATTTTATATCTTGATTATGATAGTGTTTGATGGATATTTGAATGGATCAAACTTATAGAACCATACAGTAAAAATATTACATTTGTAAATTTAAACATAACAAAATTTATTAAAATATGTTTTTTTAATTTGCCTTCATGACCACACCTTCTTTGACCAGAGAATTTAATATCACCTCCACAACTCCCACATCTGTTCACTTTTTCCATAGCACTCGCCCAATATATTATCCGAGATATAATACACAGTAATTTACTTATCTGTTACAGCTGTCTCTCTCCCATGCTGACATGAACGTCCTGTGAGAGTAGAACTTTGTTTTATTTCTGTTGTTTTCCAAATTCCTGAAACAGTATCTAGCACATTTTAGATATTCAAATTTGTATTGAATAAATGAATGAATGAATGAATGATTAGGTATTAAGAGAGCTGCAATTTACCTTTACTGTTTCCAGGTTGTAATCCTTAGGAAAATCAGACAAACTCTCTTTACTTAGATATGTCATCTATAAAATAGGGTGCTAAAGCATGCCTTACTTATCTCAAAGCTCTTTGTGAGGATAAAATAAAAAAGTATAAAAGCTTGTAATCAGTTCTATATTATGTAAATTAATAATATCACTATTTTTACTTTAAGAAATTTACATGATCTTTGAACTTTTGTTTACTGAATACTTCTCCTTTATTCCATGTATTTAACATTAATATCACCATGCATACAACTTAACACACAGCATTATTTAATTCTTTAATGAAGTAATTGTTGCTATTTAACAATGGCAGTTGTAATTATGTCATTAAATAATTGATCATAATTATTGATCTAATTTTTGAAAATATGTGATATTTTATCAGCCCAACTAGATTTTAGTTCAGAGAGTGGCTACTATAGTTCTGTATCACATATTTAAAATTCTTCCTGGTAATTTTGTTCTTCTCATTCATTCAATCAAGAAATCAGGCAGAGCAGAGGCCATGAGTGGAATGTGTGGGGCAGTCAGCAAGCAGCTGTGAGGCCAGTATGACTGGCTCAGAAGGAGGAGCACGTTCAGAATGTGTGGGTCTCCTCTTCAACCCTTAAATTTTGACTTTGACTTTAACTAAGACAGGGAACTAATGTCAGGTTTAGAATACAGGGCTGATATGATTTCCTTTCTAGAAGTTTCTTTTTACCAACTTAGATTGAGAACAGACTATGAAGAGATAGAGGAAACATGGGGCAATTTAGTAGTACTATTACAATAAGGCAAATAAGGGATAATTTGTTAAATTGTAATAACATTTAGTGAAGTTTATCCTTATTTCTATAATAAGTGAACAAAGCTGGAAAAATATTTTGCCAAATCACATGCTGTCAGACTTAGGAAATACAGTTATTTTATTTTATTGCCTAAACAGCTGACACATAGATGTAAATAAGTGCTAAAGAAATGCTTATTAGTTGATCGACAGTTCTTTTTTAATTAATTAATTTTTATTGAGGTAAGGTTGGTTTACAACACTGTATGTTTTAGGCATACATGTTCAACTTCAAATATGCATTTCTATACTACCTCAGTCACTAAAGTACCAAGAACCTCCATCTCAGTTCATTGGGCCCCACCCTTTTTTGTGGTAACTTGGGTTCTGTAACTGGATGCTAAGGGTTTGCTTTGGTTTGATTGCATCTGTTCCTTAGCCTTGTTATTTCATAGTCCATATATGAGTGAAATTACCCAGTATTTGTCTTTCTCCTTCTGACTTATTTTTCTTAGCATAATTTCCTCCAGCTCCATATATGTTCCTGCAAATGGCAAGATTTCTTCCTTTATATAGCTAGGCAGTATTCTCCAATCATTAGACACTTAGGTTGTTTCTATAATCTGGCTGTTGTCAGTAATGCTAGAATGAACATAGTAGTGCCAATATCTTTTTGTATTAGTGGTTTTGTTATTGTTGTTGTTGTTTTTTGTTTTTTGTTTTCACTCCTTAGGCAGATACCTAAGAGTGAAATTGCTGGATCCTGTGACAGATCTATTTTAATTTTTGAGAAACCTCCATGCCCTTTTTCAGAGGGGCTGGACCAGTCTAAATTCTCACCAACAGTGTATGAGAGTTCCTTTTCTCCCACACCCTTACCAACAATGTGTTTCTTCTCTTTTGATATGGGCCATTCTCACACTTGTGAGATGGTATCTCATCGTCTTCATTTGCATTTCCTGACAATGAATGATAGTGAGGATATTTTCATGAGTCAGTTGACCATCTTTATGTTTTCTTTGTACAATTATCTGTTCAGATATTCTGCCCCATTTTTTATTGGGTTATTACTGTTGTTGTTATTGATTTGTAATACGTTCCTTATAAATCTTGGACTTTAACCCTTTGTTAAATCTATGATGTGTAAATATTTTCTGCCATCAACAGGATGTTTTCTCATTTTAATGATCATTTCTTTTGCTGTGTGATGCTTCTTAGTTGGTATAGTCCCATTTGCTTATTTTTGCTTTGTTTCTTGCTATTGTAGCCAAGTTCCCAAATACAACACTGAGGTCAAAGTTGTAGAGTAGGTTGCCTATGTTTTCTTCTATGTATTTTATGGCCTCATGTGTAGATAATTCTTATATTAGAAGTGCTAAAATTGTTCAGCCTTCTTGAAGAGTCTAAGATAATCTTGTTTTGCTCTTTAAACATGTGTGTGGAACATACCTGGGAACTTTTCCAGCTGGAAGTTTTAGTTGTGAGATGGCCAAGTTGCATGACATAACTGCCTAGGGCAGCTATACCATAAACGCCCTCTCTATGTTCTAGGGTTTCTGTGCTGGGTTAGTAACACCGGTCATGAACTCTTGGCACAGCACATGAAGACTTCTCTGAGTGGTTTGGTGCCCATCCTGCCTCTCAGCACTGGTCGTGTGCCTGACTAGCAGTTCCAGTTATTTATTGGGGTATAGTTGATTTCTTCATTATTGATTTATTATAGTGTCTGGAATTTTTTATTTACCAAGGAAATTCCTACTTTCAGGGCAGTGGTGAGCATCTCACCGTATGTGGGTTTTCTTCATTTAATAGCACAAGGTCTATAATGATTAGATTTGAATTGGATTCTGCATTTTGCCACTTGGCTGTGTCACCCTGGGAAAGTGACTAACCCTCTCTAACCACATTTCCTCAAATGTAAAATTGAGATTAATTCTTTCAATTACTCACACACAATTGCATTCATTAAGTATGAGCTGGGATTATAATAGATCCTGGGAATACTATGGTAAACAACTATAGTTTGGTCTTTTTATTCAGCATATTTACAGTAATAGTCATAATATTTATCATGTTATTGTAAGAATAAATAATAAAATATGTGTGTAGTGGCTATGATGGGTCATCTTCCTAATTGCTACCTTTCCTAGGAACTGCCCATCCCCTTCAAAATCCTCTCTGCAGTCAGCTGATCAAGGTAGGTCAATGAATACCTTCATTTGGAATTCAGTATCGATTCTATGTGATTCCATTTTAGTCTCTGCCTAATTTCTTAAATTGGGGGTGATATCATCAGCAGAAGTAGAAACATCCATGTAGCTTGTGCACTAAGAAGAAAGCAGTCTCTACCAAGAGGGAATAATGAAGCAAGGAGAAGAGGCACAGAGAAGAAAGGGTGACAAGGACTCTGATGGCATGTCTTCTCCATCCAATCCATTACTAAGGCCTACTATATCTCTGACTTGGAGTCTTGTGATATCCCTTATCTTTCTCTGTGTATAATTGTGCTTAAATTAGTTCAAACAGACTCTGTTACTTCAACCAGTTCCAACACATCACAAGTACTCGAAAAACTAGTAGCTTTTATAATTACTATCCACAGACTTGCAACTTCCCATATTCTTTCTGCCCATGCTTTTGTGTAGAATGCCACTATATGATTCTGATTTGCTCCCACCTTCCAGCCAGTGTCTTGGAGAGCTCCATTTATAATGATTCACAGAAATATCAAACTCACACCTAACATGTCCTAAACTGAAATTCGCTATTCTAATCAATTTTCTTGACTTTCTATACTTCTAATCTGCCAGCATTAAAATCACTTATCCTTTTGCTCAAAATCCTGGGATTTACCTTGTATCCTCATTTCCCTCATCCAGTCACTCAAAAGTTGTCTGGGTTTTGCTTTCTAAACACTTGTGAGTTCTCCCTCTTGACTTCATCCTCACAATCACTGCTCCTGTTTAAGTCCTCATCTCCTCTCCCTGAAATTGTAACACTGACCTACCATTCTCCTCTTCCATCTATTGTTTTCTTACTCACCCTCCTCATTTCAGTGAATTGTGTGGTAAATACTGATAAGTTCAATAAGTCATGCCTTTCATAGGGTGATCAACCGAGCAAGTTTACCCAGGATGGAGGGGTTGCCAGAAGGTCTGTAAAAACCAGGACAATCCCCAGCAGATGAGGCTGATTGGTCACCTACCTACTTAAAACATTTACATGCAGAACTGAGCTTTTTAGTAGTAAAATAGATGTTTCTTTATTTCACATAGTTTTTTCTCCGCTCCGTCATCATCCTAGGTGCTTCCCTGTCTTGTAGGGATGATGCATTGTAGGGATGATACATTTTCTAAATGTATCATAAAGTTTCATGCTCTGTGTTTTGCATGGCTTGTGTTTCTGCCTAAAACAGTCTTTGCCTTCTGTGTATCTGCAATCTGTTTATCCAACTAATCCTTCAAATTGCCACTGGAACTATAATGCCTCTTTTTGAAACCTATTCCTCACTCCTTGGAGTTATCTGATCCATGCATATTCATTATTCTAACCACACTAAATTGATGTCTTTTGGTTACTTATCTTTTAGACTCCTCCTAAAGTAGCCACAATTCCCAATAGTGGGAAGTTTCTTGTTTTCTCAACAGCTGGCTGAGTATGTCTTAATGAATCACTACTTAGGAAGGTGCTAAAGAGGACCCAACATCAATCCCATGATGTGTCCAAACCCTGTACACTCTGCCTAGTTCTCTATTGATAAACACTAACAAGAATGTGAGGGTTTTGTCTGAGATGACAGCAGCATCCAGTTATGCAAGACACTGTGGAAATGAGACACTTAAGAAGAAGGCTGCTCTTAAGAATGTAGGAAGTATTTTAGGGTGACAGGATCTAAGAATCTGAGGCATTAGGGTTTGAGGTATCCCCAATTGTTTTCCAAGTAACTTTGCCAAGGAAAATAGTTGGAGGTCAGAATAAATAGATTTTTTTCTTTGTTCCTTACAAAGAAGGTACAGACAGCTATGTCAACATTAAGCTGGTGTTGATTTCTGTACTTCCAAAACATCAGTACCTATTATGAGAATAAGAGATTTAATGTAGAATTTGAGATTATGTGAATGTGAGAGTTGCTGGGAGAGAGGATCTCCAGCAGTGTGGAGAAAAGTCACCGGGAAGTTATAGAGACTCACAAGTCTGGTGCTCTGATTTCCTAGGGAAAACAGTTTCCTCTTTGCCTCAGTCTTCCAAATTTTACTTAAGACTCCTTCATCGGCAAACTGAAATCTAGAAGGTGTTTTGGAAAGTGTAGTTCCCAGACTTAAAAAGTGTTGCGGTGGTGATGGTGCTAAGTTTGTAGCAGAATGTGGAATATCTGGTATAAAATCTCTAAGAATTCAAGGACCAAATGATGAAGAGAGAAATTTGAATTCTGCCACAAACACCTTCACTTTTGTACTTACATCCTTTAACAAACATGCTGCTCAGAATCCCCATTTTTATTAAGTCTTTCCATTGACACCCTCCTATTGTCACACACAAAGGAAATCATTCAGCTTAACCTGGAGATGTTTTACCATCACCAATAGCTGTTCTAAACTATTATCACTTCCACCAAGCTATAAGTCAAACACAACTTTATTATTATTATAGTGTTTTATTTAATTGAAACACCATTGGTTTCCATCACTGTTAGCAGTTTGGCAGTATAGGAGCTTCCACCCCCACTATAGACCATTGTGCTCTTTTCTCACCCTGTTGTCATTTCTTCCATCCTCATCAATACTTGTTTCTGGTTGTTGTGCTACGGGCCATTCACACTAGTACTTCCTCTCTGAATGCCTCAGTTCTGTGGTCAGTTTTAAAGGATTATTTTAAAACTTTGTTTTGTCTGAACTTACTTGTTTTTTTCTGTTTTGCGTATAAATGATACCATCCAGTCTTTAATCTCTATCTAGCGTGTTTTGCTTAGCATAATCCCCACAAGCTCCATGCCTGTTGCTACAAGTGGCATGCACATTTTTAATTGCACAGTACTATTTAATTGTGTATACCTATCACAACTTCTTGATCCACTCATCTGAGTTTTGTGCTTAAGCTGTGTCCATAGCTTGGCTGTTCTAAATAATGTGTGATAAACATAGAAGTGCAAGTGTCTTTTCAAATTAGTGTTTTTGTATATATACATATTTTGGTAGATACCTAGGAGTAGAATTGGTGGATCATATGGCAAATTGATTTTTAGTCATTTGAGAAACCTCCGCTCTGTTTTTCATAGGATCTGAATTAGTCTGCATTTCTACCAACAGTGTATGAGTATTCCTTATTCTCCACATTCTCACCACTTATTGTTTCTTGTTGTTTTGATATGGGCCATTCTCACTGATATGAGGTTTTAGTTCATTGTGGTTTTGATTTATATCTCCATGATGACAAGGGATGATGTATATTTTTTCAAGTCCATACATATTGGCCATCAGAATGTCTTCTTTGGAGATGTGTTTATTTAGCTCTCCTACCCATTTTTATTCAGATATTTGTTTTCTTTTGTTGATTTGTATGTGTCCTTTGGAGATCTTTGATATCAGCCCCTTGTCAGATAGAAGATAAGCAAATATTTTATCACTTTCGGTAGAGTGTCTTTTCATTTTAGTTATGGTTGTCTTCACTATGTACAGAAGACTTTTAGTTTGATGTAGTCCCTATTGTTTATATTCTCTTTTATTTTTCTTCTACTGGAGAATGTATGGTGTGAGGTAGTACTCTAGTTCATTCTTTTGCTTGCAGCTGTATAAATTTCCCAAGAACTTTTATTGAAGAGGCTTTTCCTTATTCTAGTATATATTCTTGACTCTTTTGCCATAGAGAAACTGTCAATATAGGTGTGGATTTATATCTGGGCTCTGAATGCTGTTTCATTGGCTGGTGTGTCAGTTTTTGTTCTTCTATTGAATAGTAGTGAGGAAAGTGGATAACCTTGTCTTGTACCAGGGAAAACTTTCACTTTTTCACCATTGAGAATGATGTTAGCTGTGGGTTTGTCACATATGTCTTTTGTTGTGTTAAGATATGTTCTACTTATTACCAGTGTTTTTGAGGGTTTTCATCATATATTTATGATTAATATTATCAAATGCTTTCTTGGCATTCACTGATGTGGTGAATTGTACTGATTGAATTTTTGGATCTTGAACCATCCTTGTGTCCTGGTATAAATCCCACTTGGTCATTGTGCATAACCGTTTCAATGCATTGTCAGATTCAATTTGCTAAGATTTTATTTTTCATCAGGGGAATTAATTGGTCTGTAGTTTTCTTTTTGGTATTGTCTTTGTTCAGTTTTGTAATTTGAGTAATATCTCATAACATGAAACACTAACACTTTTCTCTGCTTTAGAAACTTAACTACTGCATCCCTGATTCTTCTTGTTCTTTTGCATTGGGGAAATTATCCCACCTCTGGTCCAAGGCTTATCCTTTGTGATGTGAATCTTATTATCTCCTATAGTTTCATGGAAATTCTTTCCTCCATCTTTGAATCATATTCTTTCTCTGTTTCTCCAGTCTATACATTTCATTTTTCTCCCTAGCATAAAGGTACACTCAGGTCTCTGCCACCATAAAATAATTTCTTTCTTGATCTCACTCTATTTCCTCTTCCTAAGAGGAAAAGAAGCTTCTTGAAAGAGGTTCCCTGAACTATGGTGAGCACACCTGAGGGAAAAATTATATATTGCAAAAAAATTAACAATAATGTAAAATATTAACAATAATGTAAACTTCATTTACATATATGTGTACATATACAGATACACACACACACCCACATATGCATGAAAAATGAAAAAAGAAAGAAGTTACCCTTTGTCCATTTTCTCTCCTAATTTTATGATATACTTTCCAGTAATTTGACTCAATTTTTGCCACACTGTAATATAATATTAAAATAACAGTCACCCTAGCTGCTAAGTTAGGTGGTCATTATCAATCCTAACATTTTCTTGGTCTCCCTGTAGCATTTATACATTTGAAAATTCCATTCTTTATATGTCAGTTATCCTGGCTTATGTATCAATATCGTTATTCTTTAATTCACATTTCATTGTGATATTGCCTTTTCTTCATGGACACTTTAAGTACTTGTATTTCCCTCTGTTTCATCTGAAGTTCTCATCTTTTCTTTATCTTTATCTATACTTTTGTGATTTTTTTTATATACTTGACTTTACCTTATCCTAGCTTAATTATATTCATTTGTGATTTGATGATTTTTTTTTTGGTGAGTGATATACTTTAATTTTTCTTTATCTTTTTATATCTGCTCTAGGTTTTTTCCTTTGTGGTTTTTACGAATCTTGCATAACACTTACTATAATAACTTATTTCAAACTAATAACTTAAATTCAATCACAAAAATAACTTTTAACTTCTGCTACACTCTCCCTTCATTTTATGTCATTGATATCAGGAATTTCTTCTTTACATATTGTGTATCCATTCACACACTTTTGTGTTAGAATTTTTCTTAAAGCTTCTGTCTTCTAACTTTTATTTTGGAGTTAAAAGCGATTTACACACTACCCTTTAGGGATTATGTTATTCTGTACTTGTCTATATACTTAGCTCTACAGTGATATTTATACTTTTGGATGACTTTGTGTTGTTGTTTAGCATTATTTTATTTCAATATGAAGAGCACATTTGTCATGTCTAGTAAGGCAAGTCTGCGAGTGTGAATGCCCTCCCTCAGTATTTGTTTGGGAAAATATTTAACTCTCCTTCATGGTTTTTTCTTTGTTTTGTTTTTAAAGATTTATTTATTTATGCATACAGAACTGGGATGCAGGCCAGAGGTGCAGGGGCAATGAGAGGATTCACCAGAAAAAAGTGGGGAGCAGAATAGGCAGATTGATGAAGTATACTGCTGATGGGTGCAGTGGGTGAGTGAGGAGAGGTCTGCTGCCCCATGTGGATCACCTCCGGGATACTGATCAAACTCATGCTGAAATAGCTTTAGCTTCTTAGTGCTGTACTTTAACCGGCTGCACCATCAGGGAAGGCCCACTCTTAAAGGACAGTTTTACTAGGTATACTATTCTTGGTTGGCAGGTTTTTCTTTCAGTACTTTGAGTATGTCATCCCACTCTTTGCAGACCTGCAAATTTTCTGAGAAATATGAGGGTATCTCACATTGCTTTTCTCTCACTACTTTCAAAATTCTCCATCTCTGACTATTGATAATGTAATTATAATTGTCTTGGTGTAAAACTCTTTACATTCAACCAGTATAGGATCTTTGGAGTTTCATGAATTTGGGTATATCTCTCCTTCCCTAGATTTAAGAAATGTAATCATTATTTCTCTAAACAAGCCTTATTCTCATTCTATTCTCTTTCTGGAATGGCCATATGTATATATTGTTCACCTTTTGATGCTCCATAAAGTCTGTAGACTTTCTTCAGTTTGTCCTTGTTTTCTTCTCACAGCCCTCTGACTGGCAATATCAGATAACTTGTTGTCAAATTTGTTGATACTTTTGTTTGATAAAGTCTGCTGTTTATGCTATCTATGGAAATGTTCACTTTAGTCATTGCAGTCATTCATAAGCTCCAGAATTTGTGCTTGGTTCTGTTTTATGATTTATATCTCTTTGTTGAACTTCATTCATGTATAGTATCCCTGATCTTATATAGTTGTCTGTGTTCTCTTATTGTTCACTGAGCATCAATTAGATGATTCTTTTGAAATCTTTGTCAGGAAGCTTGTAATAACCTCTTTTTTTTAGGTCAGTTACTAAAACTATATTTTGTTCCTTTGGTGATATCATGATCCCCTGGTTCTTCATGATCTTTTGTTGCCTTGCATTGATGTCCACACATTTGAAGAAGTAATTACCTCTTCAAGTATTTACAGACTAGCTCCATTAGGAAAAGCCCCTCACCAACAAGATTCTGGGCAGAACAACTGGTGGGGAACTTGGGTAGGCATGTGGCTAGATCTGTAGGCAGGTGGATCTAGTGCTAGGGTCTCTGGGCAGCTGAGTCTTGTTTAGAAATCAATGTTTGTACTCAATGCTTGGGTCAGTAGGCAGGTATATATCTGGGTCCACAATAGATTTAGATCAGGGGCTGGGGCTGGCTTAACAGAAGAGTCCACTGGAGTAGCCATGGTGCCAACTACTGTGAAGTTGGAGTCTCACTTTGCTCTTTACCCCATAGGAGAACTCCTGAGCTAAGGAATCTCTCTCAGTACTATGATACACAGAGTAGGACAGGGAAGGGCAATGTAGGTGAAGTAATAATGCCCTTCCTACCTTTTTAAATACATGTTTTAATTATTGTGCTCCTCCTGGATGTTGTAATCTCTGAACTTGATATTTGAACTCTTCTGGAGATTCTCATATATTTTGTAGATGTCATCAAATTGGTGTTTCTACAGGGGTATAAGCTCTGTAATATCCTGTTCTGGCACCTTACAGATATCACTCTGTCCAGTTCTATGACTGATAAGTCTACCTCTTTCCTGAATTTCAGACTGGCATAGTCAATAGCTTATATCTTTACCGAGATGTTATATGAAGCAGGCTAATTTGCTATAATAAAAACAGCAAAAATATAATGATAAGTTTATTTTCTCTCATGTAAGCAAACCAAGAGACTGTTTCTGTTTGGCAGACAGCTCCAATACATGCAGAAACCCAGGCTAATGGATGCTCTGCTATCCTCATCTTCTGACTCCTTAGATCATCCTGGCTATTAACATTTCAAACAGTGGGAGAGAGAAAGAACAGAAATTAAGATTGTATTCCAGAGGCCAGAAATGTTTGTCTGAGGAAATGATACTTATGTAGAAACCTGAAGTCTAAATTTGGTACTTCCCATAGTCACTTTGTTACTTTGATTTACTTCTTAATTTACTAACTTAACCCCTGTCCTGCATAGTCCATGTGAGTGTTGTTCCATTTTCGACAAATAACTAGCCCTACTGATGAAAACATCCTCTTTACTATATTTTAAGATTCAATTACAGCTTCATCCCCCTATGAATATTTTTCTGATGCCTCAATGCAAAATTATTTTCCCCCATTTTGAATCACTCTCTGTTATACCACTAATTACCTTGAATGTGAAGTCCCTGTACTGAGAATCTATACTTTTTTTGTCCCATACTTTTTGCATCCAACTACTGTCCTGTTCCCTTGGAATCACTGGAATATTTTGTACAGTCTAAAAAAAATCCCTGCTTCTCTCAAGCAGTCCTCTAAGATATGGTTTAAAATTTGAATGATCTCCTTCTTTAGCTTACCAATATCATTCTTAAACTGTGTCACCCATATGAATTCAACTAAATTCAATGTATGATCTAGTTGCATAAGATAGAGGAATATCATTACCTCCCTTTTTCTAAAGCTACAGTTCTAATGCATCCTAATATTGTATTCAGGTTGGGCAATTATGTAGCAATATGAAATCATATTGACGTGGCTGTGAGAAAGTGACT
Source organism: Condylura cristata (assembly GCF_000260355.1). Lineage (NCBI taxonomy): Eukaryota > Metazoa > Chordata > Mammalia > Eulipotyphla > Talpidae > Condylura > Condylura cristata. Next base: position 2,152,662 of record NW_004567141.1, read on the forward strand.
ACTACTAAAGCATATCAATGTTATCTTGACTTTGTATTGCTGGCTTTTGAACTCAGGGAAAGAACTTAACATTTGCCCCCTTTCAATTTTGTACTTTACTCATCCCATTAATATCTTCTGCCAAGATAGACATATTTTTGGAAACCAATTCTAACTTGAATGTATTTATTATCCTTCCCAGCTTTCTATCATCTGCAAATTTGATAAGTCTGTTTTAAAAATCATCACATAAATAACTTAAAAATGTTACCTGGAATAGAATGTGGATAGAATGCTAGCTTGATACTATAAACTCTCTTAAGAAGGATACTATCATTAATCATCACCTTTAGTTGTGCAATTATATAATTATCTATGCATTCAAGATGCCTCTAACTTGTCCACAAGGATATTATAAAAGATCTTGCCAAATGCCTTATTGAAGTTCAATGACATAATCTTTCAGCATAATAGAATTATGATGTGCATTTAAATAAGAATAAAAATAATTTTACTGAGTTAAGATAGGATGAACAAAGAATTTGACTTTTATACAAATCATAAACAAGGAAGTTAACTGTCACTCTTGGAAGCAGGACTTTTAAAAGAAAATTTGAAAGTAGAGAAATTAGGACAACAGATAGTAGTAAGAATGGCTATAGATGGAACCATCAAAATAGATTTAAAAATAAGAATACCAAAAATAAAAGAAACAAAGGAAAAGGATTTAAAATAGATTTTGTTATGTGTCTTCTTTACTTAATAGTTAAATAACCCTATGAACTAGATATTAAAAACTTCAAAAGGTAGATAACATCTAAAGGTTTTGAAATATAGAGATGCAATGTAACTTGAACCGAGACCACTCTGATTCTGTTTTTTCACATAGTTTTTATTATATCAGCCTGCCTGGTTAAGGGTGAGAGCTTGTAGGGCAAGCCTAAAAGGCTGAGAAAGATATTCTTTACTAAATAAATAAGAATTCTTATTTATACTTAGCTTAAAACATGTTAGCCTAATTTTAGATATAAGTTAATCTGGAAAGAGCCAGGAGATTGAGACACCTCTTAGGTCCAGGACTAAAAGGATTGACTCTGATAGCCAGGAAAGTAAGTAGAAAGTTGAGTCTTGGGCTTGAAGATAGATGGTCCTTCACAGTAAGAAGGGTCAGGAAGAAAGCAGATGATGATGGAACCAGACCTGGGAGCAGACACCATCAGCAGATTCTGGGGAGTTAATTGGCAGCAAAAGGGATTACTAAGTAGAAATTCTTATTTTCACTCATTTTTTAAAAAGATTATTTATGCGTACAGAACTGGGATACAGGCCAGAGGTGTAGGGGCGGTGAGAGGATTCACCAGAGACAGAGTGGGGAGAAGAACAGGTTGATTGACGAAGTACACTGCTGAGGGGAGCAGCAAGCAGGTCAGGAGAGGTCTGCCATGCCATGTGGTCACCTCCGGGGCAGGCGGGGATCGAACTCATGCTGAAATGGCTTTACCTTCTTAGTGCTGTGCTTTAACCCCCTGCATCACCAGGGAGGGCCCCTATTGTCACTCATTTTTATAGATGAAAAACTGAGAGCCAAAAGCATTAAGTAACTTGTCCAAGTTTGTATATCCAGTGTGTGGCACAAGCAGGACTTGAACCAGAGCCCATTCTGGTCACTGATAAACACTGCTTCTTTGGATGCCACCTCTTCTGTGAAGCCTTCTAAAACCCTAAAGCCCTGGGTTCCCCTAAACTAAGATACTGTGTTTCCCTAAACTAACTTACTTTCACAAGTATTTACATTGTACCTTTAATTGCCTTACATTATTGTTTCTTTTTTCACATAGATGTAAGCTCCCCCAAAGCACCATTGAATCCTTATATTCTACCTGCCTCTATATACCAGTACAGTGCCTGTGTGTGCCCTTGGTGAAGACTTGCCAGGTAGTTGTTTTCTGAGATAAAATTATTGATTGTAAGCAGCAGTCATCAACTCTGGCTTTCTTAGACAGAAGAGCAGTTGGTAGGAAGGCTATTTTGGGATTCCAGGAGTCAACTGAAAGGTTGAAGAGCTATGTTAAGAAAATATACAGGAAACTAGGGAAATGAAGCAGTTAGAACAAACCAGTTTAGGACTTGGCTGTATTCCCACAGTGCAAGTTGTAAGAGGTAAGCCACATAGAACATTTTTAATCATGTTATAAGGGAGTGGTAATGTTTGCTATTATTATGTGAACTGGGTCTTGAAGGGCATCGAGTTCACCAGCTGGAGGAGGAAGACCAGTATATGCAAGACCCCTGGCTAACAGGATCTGGTGTTTCAAGGGAATTCTGGAAACGTTATATAGTCAGGGGCTAAGGAAATAAAGGATAATACACAGCAAAAGATGAGTCAGGCAAAGAAGGACAGAGACCAGGCTTGAGAGGGCATTGTGAATCCTTATCGAAATAAAATTCTTGTTCAGAGTTCATTATAAGGGCAAGAGGAACCAAGAGGGACTTGTAAGCAGGGCAAGTGATATTCTTAGTGTGCTCTGAGACTCTTAGATTGTAAGTTGCCTGGGATTCCCTGCTGGGAATGGTAAAGCCGGCATGAGGGCAACTTTACAGACTCCTGAGCACTGTCAGGATGCACATGAAAATCGCTGAAAAACTTAGCAGGGGAATCTTGACCACAACTTTATGGGGGTGCATGAAGGAGGTGAGTCTGGGAAAGAAGGCACTCACTAGGGAGGGTTCCCAGGGCAGGCCAAGCCCTCAGGTGAGCTTGAGGAAGAAGTCACGGTTTGCCTGATCCCTTCTTCTTATCCCAGAGAGGAGTGTCTGGCTGCAAAAGCACCTCTGACTCCCAAGGCTGACCTCTGCCACGACTCTCGTCCCACCACCCCGTGCTGCAGCGTATTTGTGGGCTGGAAGTGTGTGGCGCTTCCGCGTGTTTCGGGACTGTAATGTACATAACTGTCCCAGCACAGCTTCTGGGCCGTCAGGAGGAACACCTCATAAAGTGGCCATAAATATATCTTTGAGACTTAAAGACATCTTATAAATGCTGTCCAACAAAACCCATGTGTGGATAAGAGATTTTATGAGCTTGTAAGCCCGAGCCACCTTGTAAAGACCAAGGGCAGGGCCCAGAATGGAGAAATTCCAGTAGGGAGCAAGTGTCCGCCTCTGGCTGCCATCACCCCAGGTGGGGCCAGCCTCCTCCTGGGCCAAGGCAAAGACCTGATCATGGAAGTCTGAATAGATTTAAAGAAACACCTTCCCTCTGCCCCTCCTTGCCTACAAGGTAATACATGTTCACAATAGAAAAGTATAAAATAAAAAGAATACAAGGATGCGTATCTCATAACTTCATGATTTAGACTTTACAATTCAACATTTGTGTGCGTGTCTGTGTGTCTGCATACATGTCATTAATACATGCTATGGTCATGTACACACCGTTTTAAGCATTTTTAAGGTTACACTTTTGGCACTAAGTACACTCACATGGTTATCACTGCCATTCCCATGCAGAAATTCCATATTCCCAAACTGAAACTCTACACATGCCCCGCCTGCCCTCTTTGGCAACCACCGTTCTGTCTTCTGTCTCGATGAATCTGACTACTTTAGGGACCTCATTAAATGGAATCATACTTCGTTTTTCACCAGTTTGCTTCATTTCAAATCATGTCTCTGTGTAGCACAAGTAGAACACATCCCTGCAGCACAAGTAGGACCCCTGGGGTCCTCTCTACCCTACTGTCTGTAACACCTGCCCTTTGTTCTCCGTTGATCCACTGAGGGGTGTTCTCTGCCCATCCACCTTTTGACAGTTGTGAATAACACTGCTGTGGTGACAAGTTTGCAAATGTTTTTATCCTGCTTTCATTTCTTTTGGGTCTATATCTAGAAGTAGAATTGCTGCATCACATGGTAGCTCTGTCTTACACATTTTTAAAACTTATTATAAACTCTTAATTTTGTATCAAATTATGAGCAGTTTCTAATGCCATTATAAACACATGATAGACCTGATCTTTAAAAACTGTGTTGTACTTAGTCCATTATTTCAGTAATCTATTTGTAGACACTTGGATGGTTTGCAATTTTTCCCTACCCAACACAGTAATAGACATCCAGTATACACATATTTGAGAACATCTGATTATCACCAAACAAATTGTTAGAGGTGAAATAATTGAGCCAATAGGTACAACATTTAAAAAAAACTCTTGGTGTCTATTCATAACTTTCTTTTCATAAAATTTGCTCTAATTTCCCACCCCCACAATGATGCTGAAACCATCTTATCCCAAAATTTATTTTAAAAAAATATTATATTTTGCAAACATGGTACCCTAGGTAATTGACCCACTTAGAGCACATTTATGATCAAGAACCTCATCAGCTGAGGTAATGGATATATAGGTTGAAAAAAAAGGGGTTGGCAATGTTGTTAGAGAGAGAGAGAAAAAAAAAGAAGCTGACATTTCTTTCCTGAGAAAATAAGAGTAGATTGGTAAGTGTGGTAAGGACAGATGTAGGTGGGAGGTAGAACACTGGGCACCAGTATTTATTGGATGTCTCTGATGAGAGTTGCTTTACATATATTATTAATTGCCTCATAACTCTGTTATTGAGCTCAGATGATCCTCTTTTTCCAGTGATTAAGACAAAGCTCAGAAGGAGCCTCCAGACACACATCTGGGAGGCTTCTGGCAGGCCTCTCTGAACACCAGGGATGGGCACGGACAGCTTACGCTACACTGTGATGCCTTCGGGAGCCTGGGGAGGGACAGAGAAGATGGGCAGGGTTGCAAAGTCCACACTGGAAAACGCTGCCATAGACAAAGTTCATCGTTTGTTCCTAAACCTTGGGAGAGATGAGGGTTGTCATTTTGTGTCAGGGGGATGAAAGGTGTCTCAATTTGGTGGGTGGTCAAATTCCCCTACAAAGGTGTGTAGGTTTAGTGTTCTTGGCATGCCACTGAGTGGGATGATTTGATTGATTTCAACAGGCACCACAAATCATGGCAGAGTCACCTGCAAGACCCACATACACCTAGGTGAGATGCTTATGTAAATAAGAAGAGCAGAAGAGTCAGCAGCTTAATCTGATGCAAAACTCTAGAGGGGAGACAGGGAGCCAAATCTGACTAAGAAAGATCAGCTGGTGGGTGAAAAAAACATGCATCTGTGGTTTTCCTTCGATTATTGCATTGCTGTTTATTTTGGTGATTAAATAATACTCTATGTTATATTAAGGCGTGGCTTAATCTTCCATTGATTGTGGGAAATGTGGTATAATTAAATTATATAACACCCATTCATAAAACAAACAAATATTTCAACAATAGGTATGGCTACTGATCTTATCATAAAAATAGATGGTTATTAATAAGAGCAGTGAGTTCCTCGCAGGTGTATCATGGAAAATAGAAGTGGATTTTAGTTCTCTGCTCTAGAAGGGCAGCATTGTGTTTGTTATGAGTGGCAAGCAATGGAAAAGATCCCTGATAAAATGGCAAAGGGCGTGTTGAGAGAGGGAGGTTGTGGCCATGGTGACTAGAGTTTTGTTACAAACATCTCTCAGCATTAGAACACGAGGCCCAGCCGCTCTCCTGAGGACTGATGACATTATATAGAACCACCTGGAATCACAGCAAGGTTAGGGGAGCCCACAGGCAGAGGGCCTGGGCTTTACACTCTGAGCTAACATTTTCTGTTTATTTCAATATACTTTCCATGGTCTATTGACTTTGTGTTAGTGCCTTGCTGGAGAGACTAGATCTGATTCATTGTATAAAATGCCCAGCACAAAACCGTTGTTCAGTAAATTATGTCGCATATAAATTGGCATGCAGCATAGCATCCTATTTGTATTTATGTGGTTATTTATATTTGGAATCAGGACTAAAAGTTAAGGTACATTTTGGCATGTGGATGGGAATTTTCCTCTGCAGATGGTGACTCTCCCTTGGAAGAAAAATAAAACCCAGCTGCTGTTTATTGAATTTATTTACTTATTTTCTTACATGATTGTTCATTTTGGGATGGGATTTGAATTCTACCTTCAGTGTAGGACCTGTGACCCATCAACACAGCCCCTTGTGCTTCCCCCCCAATTTTGACTCTTTTTCTTCCTCCCCTGCCGTGTCTTGAATCTATGGTCAACTTACAAGTTTTGTTTTTTTTTTTTTTCCTGACCCTTGGTTCAACCCCAGCTGATGACTAGGACATGGCACAGGATGAAATCTGTTATAAAATACAAAATTAGGCACTCCTGGTGGCGCAGTGGGTTGGAGCGCAGCACTGAGAATCTAGAGCCACTTCCGCATGAGTTCGATTCCCACCTGCCCCGGAGGTGACCACATGGTGTGGCAGACCTCTCCTGGCCCGCCCGCTGCTCCCCTCAGCAGTGTACTTCATCGATCTGCCTGTTCTGCTCCTCACTCTGTCACTGGTGAAGCCTCTCACCACCCCTGAGCCTCTGACCTGTACCTCAGTTCTGTATGCACAAATAAATAAATAAATAAATACAAAATTAATTTTTTCTGGTCAATGGGGCCAGGCTGTTCTAGTTTGCTTAACGTGCCTCTCTAAGTTAGCTGTAATAACTGAGGTACCAGTGGTTGACTGAATTATACACACACACACAAACACACACACAGAGTTTTAAAGATCCACTCCCTACCCTCTTCTTAGGTAACAGTGTTGTAATCTTGGGAGGGAAAGAGAGAGAATAGTGTGATTTTTTGTCCTGACAGACAGACCAGGGACTTGAGAAAGAAGGGGGAGATTTGGTTTTCATGGGTACATGTAGAACAACACTTGACATGTTCAGCCTTAAACTTTAGGTTTAATTTGAGATGGAAACCACACACAGCTGATCCTTACAAGAGGAAATGATCCTCCTAGGAAGAAATGATCTAGCCTTGGAGAATCTTCTATATGGTTCAAGGTCAGGCTAACTAGCACCATTTGTATCTTCTGATTCTTCAAACATTCTTTGCTGGCCTTAAAGAATGCTGCATCAGGTGTTACATTTTTGAATGTTTACCAAGCCATGGCTAGGCAAATGGATATATGCCTTTATGTAACACAATTTATTTATCCTCACAATTTATTTACCCTCACCCTGTGAGGAGATAGCATTATTTTCTCCACAGGCAGGATAATGAACAGAGGTGCTTTGTAAGATACACAGCTGAAGTTTGAACCCTGGCACACTGGTATCTAGCATGCATTCTCAACCATCAGATTCTATTGATGTGGAGTGCATCAAATTAATGAAAATTCCATGAGCATGCCTCTGTGATTATACATGCTAGTATAATGTATATGTGCACATGCATATATGTAATTATAATCTGCCAACATGATTTATATGTTTGATTTATAGATCCACTCTGCACATCAATTTGCAGCTATGATTATACACCTATATTTTCATGTAGAAATTTATGTGGTAATTTACTTACAGAAGAGGATCTGAAAGGAATTAATAATGGTTCTTTCTGGGCAAGAGGATTGTTGGCGATTTTGTATTTATCTCTGCTTGTGTCTTTTATGATTTCTCTGCGTTAAACATATACATACTTATAACTAAATTTTCTTAAAGATATTTTTCTTTCTCTGGGACATTTAGATACCTGCATTCAGTGAGAATGGTTGAGTAGCTATTTGATTACTCTGGCTTCTTCATTTTTTCCCCTCTGTTAAAAGCATGTGAGGCCCTCCCTGGTGGTGCAGCAAGTTAAAACGCAGCACTGAGAAGCTAAAACTACTTCGGCATGAGTTCAATTCCCGCCTGCCCCAGAGGTGACCACATGGCGCTGCAGACTTCTCCTGACCCGCCCGCTGCTCCCCTCAGCAGTGTGCTTCATTGATCTGCCTGTTCTGCTCCCTTCTCTTGTCTCTGGTGAATCGTCTCACCCTCCACATCTCTGTCCTGTACCCCAGTTCCATATGAATAAATAAATCTTTAAAAAAAAAAAAAAGCATGTGAGAGTAGGATGCTCTAGCTCAAACCTTACCCACTTCCTATTTACTACTGTGGCACCTGCATAAGTGGTGGACTCTGAGGAGGCCCCATACCGGTGAATGGCTACAGTGACCCTGCAGTGTTCTTATGAGTAGACAGTGTTAGGGTGGCCACAGCCCTACCTCAGCACCTCCAGGGCCAGTGCAGTGACAGCTTTGAGGAGTCCTGTGGTGGTCACCTCCCTGCCTCTCCATGGGGGCTACTCTAGAAGTGCACTTTCCCTGAGACATAGCCAGGCACCCACAAGGCCGTCTCTCCCAGTGAGGCCAAAGCCCTAGAAGAGATCTTTTTTCTTTTTTCTTTTATTTATGTATTTTTACATCATTGTCATTTTTGTACATTGTTTGACTTCTCCTCTCAGGTGTTGTCCCCCTAAAATCCCCACCACCAAGACACCTGTGAACTCGTACCATAGACTCTTATGCTCTTCCCTCCCATTTTGATACCTCTCCCTCCCCACCCCAGAGAATGTCTCCAGTGTATAGTTTGCCTGCTGGTTGTGTCTTTTTTTCCTCTTCATTCTTTGGGTGGTTTCCCAGTGTTCCTCCTCGTGAGGGAGCTAATACTTCAGGGATATCAAGGCAGGGCCCGCACTAAATTAGATATTGGGAACCCATTTGTCAACAGGAGTGAGTGTAAAGGATGTCCCCCAAACAATCACAAATAAACTCATGCTTCCATCCTATGATTCAGAGATCCCTGAAGTGGCTCACAGCTGAGATTCCCCAGTTGTTACTGTACCAGTGCTACACTGAGCCTGTCCAGTTTCCAGTGCCACCTTCCGCTCCAGCAAAAGCAGATTTCTCCCACTGTTTTCCTTGGAGACATTAGTCTTCACCACCTCCAGGAGGCAGCAGTGTGGTATGCAGTGTATGTTCTTTGTATGAATGGGAAGAGGTTTGCCTCGCCATTGAGCAAGAGTTTAGTCATGAGTATCCTTGAGGACAGGGTCTTTTTGTACACCACAGGCTATTTGACTTGGACCTTTGTGTTTTGTAAGGGCCAACTAAATGTTTGAATTAAAAGTAACCTGATATGGCCTGCCTGGTGGCACAGGTATACTAAGTCTCAGCACTATCAAACTATTGCCAAGCACTACAACATGAGTTTGATCCCCAGCCAGAGAGCTGAACCACAGGGCATGGCAGACCCCTCCTGTCTCACCTGCTGTTCCCCTCAGCAATGTATCACAGTAGACCCACCTGTTCTCCACTCTGTCTCTGGTGAATCCTCTCACCACCCCACCCCCCACACACCTCTGGCCTACACCCCTATTCTTATATGCATAAATAAATAAATCCTTTAAAAAATTAAAGTAACCTGTTTCTCTACAGAAGTATGTGCATATCTGCTGCAAAAATTTTGTTTTCTAAACTGCAAGATTGAAATCTATAAATGCTGAAAGGTCTAGACATAAAATTTCATAAACCCCACTTATGGTGAAACTTAATTTTTATTAAAAAGTTTTGTTAAGTTGGTCCTCCCTGGTGGCGCAGCGGGTTAAATCACAGCACTGAGAAGCTAAAGCCACTTCCGCATGAGTTTGATTCCCGCCTGCCCCGGAGGAGACCACATGGCATGGCAGACCTCTCCTG
>NW_004567141.1:2163113-2169380 GCF_000260355.1 Condylura cristata
GTCACCTCCGGGGCAGGCGGGAATCGAACTCATGCGGAAGTGGCTTCAGATTCTCAGTGCTGTGCTTTAACCCGCTGCGCCACCAGGGAGGGCCCCGTTAAGCAGCTTTTAATGAAGAGTTTTTCAACACCTCACTCTCACCAATGGACAAATCAACATGACAAAATAAATCACATATCCTTAAATGAAGCTGTAGACCACATGGATCTAACAGACACCTATTGGACACTGCACCCCTGAAAGGCTGAAAACACAAATTTTGACTTATTTTTCAGAACCACATATGCCTTCCTACTTTTCCCCCTTACTCCAGGGTGACCTCCTTCCTCCTCCCCAAAGCTCTCTGGAGCATACATCCCAAGAATGGTGTCTATTTCAAGGCAGGCATCCAAGACTACAAGGTATCATGGCCAGAACTTCCTATTGAGCCTAAGGGGTGAGCTGGGAGGGGACACTCTCTATAACTTCTTTCCAGCTCCTCTTGGCACATCCTCACACACCCTATTTTTATCCCCAGACCCTATTTTCTCTGTGAGATGCAGTCAGCAATGAATTTATATTCACAAGTTCCAGGTTTAGCCTTCCCTCTGCCATTGTTAACGGCATGACCTTGGTATCACTAAATAAGAGCCTGATTATATTTTCCTTCTCATACTTACAGGTCTTTGTAGAGATAAAAGAACTAACTGATGTGAAAAGAGAGATGAAGCCATTCCATTTTTTAAACAATCATCATTAATCGTTACTATCAGCCAGGATGTTATACAGGTGTTGGAGGAATATCAAAAACAAGGCAGGTATAACAATGAGGTAATATAACAGCAGGTAAAAGCATACATTTTGACAAATTCCCTCCTCAAGGCCATATCACTTTGCATTTCTACCAAGAAATTGTGGGGGTAACTCTCTGTCCTCATACTTTTAGATGCTTTGCCACTGATGGTGAGGATTGGTGTTTTTGTTCAATTTTTATTTGTGTTTCTATATTATGAAAACATGTTGACATCTTTTCATATAGTTAAGCATGGTTTATGTTCTGTGCACTGTTTGTATCTTAAACCCATTGTTATTTCTTACTTTGTGTATTTGTGTTTTCTCACCCACATTTATTGATGTTTAAAAAGTTTTAGTCTGTGGTTTTCTGTTTTGTTGATTCAAGCAAATAGGTTATATATTTATTTGCTTATTGTATGAGTTTTCTATTTCTTAGTCACTAATTTGTTCTTATGTCTCTTAAGCTCTTATGCTTTTTGCTTTCTTTATTGATACTATCCTCGCTTTTCATTGACTTCACACATGAAGGTTTTTTTTTAATATAATATAATAGTTTATTTTTACATCATTTTGTACATTTTTTTATCTCAATTGTAATCCCTGTGGGTTTCCCATCACCGAGTCACCCGTGTGCCATCACCATAGTCCCGTGCACTTCCCCCCCACCCCCCGTTTTTGATCCCATCCCCCACTCCACCCCCACAAAATGTCTCTGGTATATGGCTGTTCATTATTCTTGTTATTTTCTCGCCTGGTCCATTATACTCCTGCTATGAGTGAAACCATTCAGTATTTTTCTTTCTCTTTCTGGATTATTTCACTAAGCATGATCTTTTCCAGCTCCATCCAAGTTGCTGCAAAAGACATCACACATGAAGGTTTTAACAACATGCAGGAAGGCTGTGGAGTTCCCTGGGAGCACTTGTGTAGCCGTGTTCTGTGGATCCTTCTGTGTCTGCTTGAGAAGCCATGATTTCCCAGATGTTTTGCTATTTCAATTTGTGTTAATCCTCTAATCTGAAAATTGTTCAGTAGTAGGTGTCCCTTGTTAATTTCTGGCCACCACAGTGGATTTGGCGGTATTGATATTCATGTGCCTGTAAGAGTGCTATGTATATTCTTCCTGACTGAAGAATTTCAAAGAGAAAATCATTGAGATTTCCTTTGTAGTCTAATATTGAATATTCCATGTATAGAAGATGTACTTTTTATTGTTAGGTTAACATGTTTATATATAAAACATATGTCACAATATATTATTAATAAATATAATGATGTAATGTTCTTATACTATATAAATGTTTCTTTAAACTATAACTTATTGTGTTTAATTCTTCTTTATACTTAATTTTTGATAGTCTAAGTACCCTGATATTACTAGATTATTATTATTTATTTTTTAAGATTTATTTATTTGTGCATACAGAACTGGGGTACAGGCCAGAGGCTCAGGGCTGGCGAGAGGCTTCACCAGAGACAGAGTGGGGAGCAGAACAGGCAGATAGACGAAGTACACTGCTGAGGGGAGCAGTGGGCGGGCCAGGAGAGGTCTGCCACGCCATGTGGTTATCTCCGGGGCAGGTGGGAATCAAACTCATGAAGAAGTGGCTTTAGCTTCCTAGTGCTGTGCTTTAACCCGCTGCGCCACCATGGAGGGCCATTATTAGATTATTTTTTATTTATCCTTGCACCTCTTGTGATTTCTGTCTTAGAGTTGTGCTCCATTATTGACTAGATAGATATTAATAATTGTTTTCTTCCTGGTGAAATTATACCTTTTGGTATTTATTTTTAAGATTTATTTATTTATGCATACAGAACTGGGGTGCAGGCCAGAGGTGCAGATGCAGTGAGAGGATTCACCAGAGACAGAGTGAGAACCAGAACAGGCAGATCGGCAAAGTACACTGCTGAGAGGAGCAGCAGGTGGGTCAGGAGAGGTCTGTCACACCTCATGCTGAACCCATGCTGAAGCAGCCTGGCTAGCTTCATGGTGCTGACTTTAATTTGCTGTACCACCAGGGAGTGCCCAGAATGTGGTATTTTAAAGTGTCCTTCTTAGCCTGAATTCTACCTTGGGATCAAGATCATGACTCCAAGTGTCTAAGAGTTTGTCTTAATCTGCATTTTTCTGAACTTTATCAACCCACTCACCCCTTCTAAGTCATCTTCTGAATTGTTCTTTGTTTCAGATGATTCAAATGTCCCATGTAAGGAGCATAGGCTTACAGAGCTAATATGAAAACCTGTTCTCTTAATAGTGAGTTAAACCTTTGACATTGTTATTACAAATGATATGTTTGACCTCACATTTTTAGGTCATTTTATGTCACTTTTATAAAAATAAATGTAACACCATTCACTACACTTTTTAAAATAAAGATTTATTTATTTAGGCATACAGGAACTGGGGTATAGGCCAGAAGTAGGGTAAGACAGAGTGAGGAGCAGAACAAACAGGTCTACTGAGATACACTGCTGAGGGCATGGCGGACAGGACAGGACAGGCCTCCTTGTGACATGTGGGTCATCTCCCTGGCCAGGGATCGAACTCGTGCTTTATCAGTAGCTGGCAGTAGCTTGATAGCGCTGTGTCTTTAACCTCTACACCACAAGGGAGGCCCATATGCACTGTTTTATTTGCCCTTCATTAGAGTATCTTTTGATGTTGAGGAAAGTTTGTATTTTTGTTCTAATGTTACCTTTATATAATATGTGGCCCCTCCCTTTTTTTTTTTTTAAACATACTATCTATTATTCCCTACTCCAAGGAATCATGGAAATTTTTTACTCTCCCCTCTTCCCTCCCTCCCTTCTAATGTCTACTTTGAAGTGATATGCTGTTACTACCAGCCATTGCTTAGCGGTACATACTTACATAAGATGATCCCTGAGTTGACTCTAATTTCCACATGCTTTCTCCTTCTGCATACTCTGTTAGCTGTATTTTCTTTATATAATGTATTTACATAATATTTTATAAATATAGCTATATATTTACACAATATATTTTTGTAAAAATATGTATATTTTTCAGAGCACATAATGTTAAATGCTCTTCTATCACCTCTATCCCTATTTAACGTTACTGTTATTTATACAGAAATATATTTAATTATTTATTACCATATGGCAAATATTTTTCCTATGATTCTGGTTTTTTATGCTCATTTTCTGATGTGTTCTCCAGGAAAAACTTATGGGAACAATGTTACCTAAATTTTCTGCTAATTGCCTATGGCCTTTATACATGAAGGTCTGTTGGATGAATGTCATTTTACATTCATTACAACTTACATTCTGTCCTTCTTAACTGCTCCCCATTCTGGCTCCAACCCTGTGTATGGGGGTTTGTGGGGAGTGTTTTGTGTATTAGTTTTCTATTGCTGTTGTAACAAAGTACCGCAAACTCAATGACTTCAAACATCTACTCCCTTGCAGCCCTTGAGGTCAGAAGTTAGCAGGGCTCTGTTCCTTCTGGAAGCTCCAGAGGAAAACTGGTCCCCTTGCTTTCTCCACTTTTAGAAGTGCACCACTTGAACCAGGTGACCCCCTTGCCTCTTCCTATAAGCACCCTTGTGATTACATTGGGCCCACCAAGATAATTCAGAATAAACTCCCCATTGCAGGGCCCTTGACTTAATTACAACAAAAGAGCCCTTTTGAGACAGAAGAGAATGTATAAGCAGGTTCCTCACATCAGGACTGGACACCTCTGGGTGTAGTTACTCAGCATACCACATTCTCTGTTCTCCTTGGAGATTTTTCTTATTTCCTACAAACTGATAAAGAAGTAGAAAATACCATTAATGTGGGGCCTAGTCATTCCATTTTAGGGAGCCCTTCAGACCACTTTGCCTGACCTACAGTGAGAAGTCCCCTTAAGAAGTTTTTCTCAGATTCTCAGAGGCTCCATCCTCATCCGTTTGACTTAGCATCTCTCAGGTTAGGCTTAATAAAGCTGTATTTAAAAACTATTCCTGCTGCCTTATAACAAATTCCTGATGTCCTGATGTGATTCTTGTAACAAATGAGACATCTTAGCACCTAACTTGTTCCTAGCCAGGGGAGTCCTATTATAAGAGGTCAGAGCTGACACCAATGAGGAACAGAAGAAGCTCAGAACCCAGCTCCTACTTCGGTTCCCCAAATGTACATGCTCACCCCACAAAACTCTGGGGACTTCTTTCATTCGTTGATAACCCTAAGTCAGCCTTCCTCTGAGGCCTGACAGGTGAACAGTGTCTCAACAGTCCAGAGTTAGAGATGGTGAAAGGCTGAGACTAGATTTACATTCCTAATTCTACTTGTCCTTTAAGAGGATTAAAAAAAAAAAAAAAAAGCCTCTTCTGGTTGAAACTTTCCTGATGTACTCTGCCTAGCATTAAAGGATGGCAGCTCCTCTCTTTAACTCTTCATACCTGGAATCTCATGCGATCTTTTCTCAGCTGGGTGTTCAAGGGTAGGAGCCACCTGCTGCTCTTGCATGGCCAGGATGAGGCCACGGAGTCAATGGAAGTGACTGAGCTGGGCACAGAGTCCAGTTACTGAGGAAGGTTTTATTAATTTATTGGGATAAAGGGGGTGGCGGACAAATGGCAGAGATAAAAAGTGGTTCTAAAAATGCCCATAATCTGAGGAGAATTCAACGCAAAGGCATCACTCTCTTTGTGTCTTCTTGCTCCTGAGAGGGTTGTGCAGCAAAGCAGGTAAGAGAAAAGAGGTCAGGTGGAAAGCACCTTGAAGAAGTAATCTCACAGAGAAAGATCTCAGGGAAGCATGGTAAGAGCTGATGCCCATACCTGCAGGGTGGGCCAGGGCAGGGCAAACCAACTACCTCCAGCTGTCTCCTCCTGGCACTGAATCCCAGGGCTGGGCTCTACAAGCCACCCTGGTCCTGCGGGGGGGACACCGTATTCTTCAAGTGGTCATCCACCCACTCGCAGTGTACCTCTGTGGACCAGCTCTGTCCCTGCCCTCTGGCCACGCTGCCCTCCGGCTGAGTGCTGCTCCCGTCCTGCCCGCCAGTCAGAGTGTTTGCGCCACCCTGGTCCTGCGGTGTGGGGAACACTGTCTCCCTCGAGTGGTCGTCCACCCACTCGCGGTGTACCTCTGTGGACCAGCTCTGTCCCTGCCCTCCGGCCACGCTGCCCTCCGGCTGAGTGCTGCTCCCGTCCTGCCCGCCAGTCAGAGTGTTTGCGCCACCCTGGTCCTGTGGTGTGGGGAACACTGTCTCCCTCGAGTGGTCGTCCACCCACTCGCGGTGTACCTCTGTGGACCAGCTCTGTCCCTGCCCTCCGGCCATGCTGCCCTCCGGCTGAGTGCTGCTCCCATCCTGCCCGCCCGTCAGAGTGTTTGGGTCAGTCTGCACCTGTCCTCCCTGCACTGGCTTTCCTGCCTCATAGTTGGTCACTTGTGTCCACCTTTGACTGTGGCCCGACTGTGTCTGGGTCTGTCCTTGTTCTCTGGTCCCTGCATGCCCTGCTGTCTGGT
>NW_004567141.1:2170444-2212782 GCF_000260355.1 Condylura cristata
CACTGGTGCTTCCTCCTTGCTGGCTTCTATCCTGCTCCACAGTCTGGGTGGTGCCTGTCTGGGTCTGAGTGCCGGTTGCTGTCACACTTTCACCTTCCAGTCCCCTGGTCTGCACCTGTCCCTCTGACGCCCTGCCTCTGGCCTGGTGACTCTTGGCACCTCCCACTCTCTGGGTCTGTTCCACATGACCCCCCTCCTGTCTCTGAGACTCAGCCTGCCTGTGACGGCCACTGCCTTGAGTAGAGCTAAAGTCCTGGCCCTGGGTCCGAGTGGCCAGCCCGGCCTGCCCCCCGGAAGCTTGCTCCCGTGGTCCACGGCTGCTCCCCTCTTGCTGCTGTCCTCCTCCGGTTCTTCCTACTTCAGAGCCACTTCTCTGTCCTTCCAGCTCTTTCGAGACCCCAGGGGTGTGACTTCCAGGCTCTTGGGGTCCGCAAGCGCCCCCAGGACTCTCACTCAGGGTTTTGAAGCAGGCCTGGGCAACTTTAAACACCAAAACCAGAAATTCTTTGAATTCCACAGTTCCCGTGTTGTCTTCGTCCAGCAGACGCAGGACTTCATCCACAGTGGCTGGATCATGCGGTTTCTGGGGAGAAGAGGAGGCTAAGTTAGTGTCTTTCCCTGGGTGAAAGTGGTACCTCAGCCCACTCAATGTGCAGGTTTCCACCCCAAAACAAGCCCTCCAGCTCCGATGCCCACACTGTTCTCAGGGGGCCCAGCAGCACTCATCGGTCACAGCCATGGCATAGTCCCATCTCCCTAAGGTTGGGAAGCTCTTTTGTTTGGTATCACCAAACATCCTGTCCCACTGGAGAAATGTGCAATGGTTGCAGGAATTATAAATGATTGGGCACAGGAGAACCCTCAGGCTGTCCTTGGCACAATGGGGACACAGCTCGTTGGCAATTCTGAGGCCCAGCTGGGTTGATCAGAGCACGTGGAAGCAGCATCCTGCCAGACCCGTGCACTGCTGGCTACCAGCCCTTTATCCTGATTGCTTCAGATGCCAGCGAAAGGCAGGGAAAATCAGAAAGTGCATCAAGGCCCTGGTTTTGGTGTTTTAGGAGGGGGCTCCCCAGTGGTCCTCCAGCTGTGCTCAGATCCAAGGTGAACACTCAGCTGATACTTTTGAGAAACTGTTTTGTGCAAGGCACAGTTATGTGTCTAACAAACACTTGTTAATTGATGATAAAATTGCTGATAGTCATAGGAAATGTTGAGTGTATCGGATTTTTGAAGCAGCAAAAATTGACATTGTTTTTATTTCTGGAATATTTGAAAGTACTATTCCTCCCAGACTGCCCTTTTAGAGTCTGTTGACCTTATCTGCAAATTATAACAAGTCCAGGTATATTCTCCTAGGACCAAGCCCTGACAAGGTCCGTGGCTGGGTCTTGTTTCTTTGCCGTTCCTCTGCCTGTTCAGCTGCCTGTGTGGGGCAGTAGGCTTGGACTTGGCTACCGCCTCCTCAGACCCTTGAGGCAACGTGCTTGCTGTGGGCTGTCCTCTGCTGCCCCTCCCACCTGGCTGGGCCCATCATACCACGATGACATCAGCAAACTCTTGCTCCAGGAGCCTTTTCAGTTCTCCCCTGGTGAGAACTTTGCAGTCACCCTCTGTCCTGGCATAGCGCTCGAAGGCCTCGATGATCCCATTAATGTTGCGCAGTAACTGAGGCATCTTCAGAGTCAAGCTGAGGAAATAAAAGCCCCACAGTCAACCTCAGCTGTGTGGTTGGGAGCACTCAGCTTCCCAGTCCTCTGCTTCCCAGTCCTCCCCTTGCCTGTTCTACTCAGCTTCTTGCTTGGTCCTGCCCTATGGAGTGTATTTATGATTGGGAAGAGGGAGCACATGGTGGAGACAGCTGTCTGTGTCAGGATTTACCTGCCGACCCCTCTTCCCCGCCCCCCTGACCTGTCAGGTGAGTGAGGTCAGCTTGCTTTACCTCTCCATGCCTCAGTTTCCTCATTGTGAAATGAAGGTAATACTATTTATTTTTATAGGATTATTGTGAGATAATTTGGAGAAAACATCAGGCAGATGCTGACATATACTAAGTACTAGCTATTAACTGTCATTATTATGCTATTGTACATATAATTTGCATGCAACTATACGCTACTGCTCACAAAGCACTTTCATGGGCATCATCTCACATCATTCTTATTATCTCCACTTTGTTATAAGTGAGGAAAACATTCAGGGAACTTAGGTGATTTGCCTGAGGCCACACAGCTCATAGGGGACCAAGAAA
The DNA here is from genome assembly GCF_000260355.1 of Condylura cristata. NCBI lineage: Eukaryota > Metazoa > Chordata > Mammalia > Eulipotyphla > Talpidae > Condylura > Condylura cristata. Next base: position 2,172,696 of record NW_004567141.1, read on the forward strand.
CCTTGGAATCCTGATACCAACGCACTTCTGACAGTACTCCTGCCCTGTGGGTAGCTAAGTCCTTTGCCTGTCATGGGGGTTAGGGCTCTGCTGGGACACAAACAGGCAGCAAGTATTTAGGTCAATTAACCTCTGCTGCCTCAGGTGGGGACTAAGCTGGAGCCCCAGGGGTCCCACTCTGCCTTTTCATGCTTCCTTTGAGGAGATGTTCAGGAAGAGGCTGGGCTACCAGCTGGTGGGAGTGCCAAGGAGGGGGTGTGCCCTTAGGTGGGAGGACTTCCAATTCTGAGAGTCCACGCTTTTCTGCATGTGATCCCTGTCCTTCGTCCTGGATCCTGTGAGAGCTAGCCTGCCCATAGATGTGTGTCTCCATCCAGCCCACAGCCCTGAGGAATGGTTCCCAACTGCAGGGAGAGATTTGGGCAGAGGTCAAAGTGAGTCCTGGATGTGTCTGGATGAGTAAGATAAGATGTGCAGATACATTAAGCTGAAGCCTCAGAGAAACCAGAAGGGGAATGGGTATGAGAGAGGGCAGCGTGCAAGTGCAGTAGAGAGCTGGAGCCTGCAGAAGCTGGCGAGCCTGGGGCAGGGTGGAGGTGAGGGTCGGGGCTGGGGGACTCGTGGGAGGGCAGGACTGGCATGGAGATGTGCAGGAAGGGCTCTGGGAGGTGAAGTCGTGGGTAGAAGGTAAAGGAGGGGAGGAGACCTTGGCTAAAGAAGGCAGGTGAGCCCAGAAGGATCTGGAAGTTTATAGAGCCCATGTGGGCCCTTCTGAGGGTGTCATTTCTATGACCTATTTGTCAGCAATTTCAAGCAGCCTGCTTTCTCATATATTCCTACCTACAAAACTCAGAATATTGCACCTCAACAGAAACATGGGGAGAGCCTATATAGTTTTATTTGTTTTAACCATGTAGCAGGCTTTAATCACTGAAAAACAAACAGTACAAACAGTAAGGCCTTCCAGTTACTATTCAGATCCCTTGGAATTAATTCACAAATTCCTCCCGCCTGAGTATCACCCTGGGGTGGGGGCAGTGAGCACAGTACATGTGCTCTGCCATGTAGCCCCTGTCTCCATGAGAAGGTTCCGCTCCATTGTCAGCTTGGCAGAAGTAACCTGATTTTGGTCTCTCAGACTCTGGGCTCTGCAAAGAGGCTTCCAGAACTTAAGAATGGGAGACGTTGCTGGTTCAGCTGGCACACGGGTGATTCCCTACCACAGCTGCAGGGGACAGGAAGAGCTCGTCCTTCCTTGAGCTCACTGGCTCCCGCTTTGCCTGAGGCCCAAACCCAGCAGACACTGTCTGCCCAGAGCCAACACTGACAGTGCTGGTTTTATGAGCTCAGAACACCAAGACACTGGCAGTGAGAAAGAGATCCCTCAGGAGGGGACTTACCTAATGCAGAGGCAGAATGAAGCAAGAGGCCGTAAGCGGTCTGAGGAGTACCCGGTCAGTAGGATGGCAACCTTTTATAGGGGACTCGATCAAGGCTACAGCTTTTAGGCACACTGTCCCGCCCTGAGGAAAGGCTCCATTCAGCCTCCGCCCAGCCCCGCCCCACCTCCCTTCTTGCCAGCTTTGCCTGCTGACCCGTGTCTAATTAGCAGGCCCCTCCTGCCACACTTGCTGCCCTCTCTCCCGCTGCCATCTGATAGGCAGGCTCCTTTCCTGTGTCCACCACAGCCTGCTGAACATGCTTGGTCTCCATGTGACGACGAAGCCAGGGGACTGCTTTCGGTGCACACCCTCAGGGCCCACTGAGGGTGACCCTTTCGATGTGGTCACTTGGGGAGGCCAGCCAGGCTTTTCTGGCGATGTTGCCATTGCCTAGAACATTTTTGGATTTTTCATTTAGAAAATGTTTTTCATGCCAAGTTTATGAGACATGCAAGAAATCCGACCTCGTTTCTTTAGGTTGGATCTTGTTTTTGGCTAAAACATATTTAACAGCTCTCTTCCCCACCCCATGGTGCAGGTGGGTGGCGCTTCACAGCTGATGGGAGGAGAGGCTGACTATGAGCATTGCTGCCCTTCCTTGCACAGGGGGGAGTTCAACCAGACTACTGGTCAGGAAATATTTGTGGAGCTATTTCAGAAATTGATATTTCTGTCCATTTCAGATGGGGCTAAAGCCTCAGGGATGAGCTTTCACAGAGTGTGCAGCCTGGAAGTCACAGGAGAGTCTCAGAGGTTAGCAGTGATGGCAACTCCTGTCTGACGTGATTACCCTTTCATTACCATCTCATTTTGTGGGCCTTCATGACACCCTGTGGAGTGGTTCTGCCAAGCCCCTTTTTATAAACAAAGATACTAAGAACCCCTCAGAGAAGTGACCACTGAGTGAGGAAGGTGCTAACCAAAACACCCCCCCCCAGGGGTAGACAGGATGGAAACGGTGATGACAGGTGCTGTCATTTAATCTTCACTCCTGACACTTTTTCTAACATCGATGTATCCTCTATGGATGAAGACAACTACCCCCAAGGAGGCTGAGTAGGAAGCATCCCAAGTTCTGAAGCTCGGTCCCAAAGGAGCACGTCTAGGTCACACTTTAGGGAAAGCAGGTGTCGCCTCTTGAGTGGACGGGGACCAGGGACGCGGACCAGGGACGCTCACTTACACGCAGGCAGGCAGCACCCTGGAAAGGCAGCACAGGCGTGTGGAGGTCCATAGCGCCTGTGTTTGCCAGGACTGGCATCTTGAGGTCAGCTTTGCAGCTGCATCTCAGGCCCGGGGTGGGGACAGGAGCAGGAGATGCAGGCTGTGAGAGGACCTGTAGCTGACAGGTCTGTCTGCATGGGGAGGGCTGAATCCAGTCCAGGCCAGGTAGAGGGCAGACCGGTCTGCATTAGGAGAAGGCTGGTTCATACGAGAGGGGAAAGCTGGAGAACAAGAGGGGTCTGGCAGGCGAGATCTTCTGCTGTCAGTGAGATGCTATGCCTTAGGAAAGGCGCTTAAAACATCCAGGAGTATTGGGAACTAAAGAAAGAAAGTTAGGAGAACAAGCCAGGTGTTTTATGAGATAACATGAAGTAGGCATCATTACATCCAATTTACAGATGAAGAAACTGAGGTACAGAGAGGTTAAGTAAATACCCAAGATTATATACCTAGAAAGTGATAGACCTGATTTTGAACTTAGGTCTAGCTGCCTCCAGAGCCTTGGCTTTCCACTTGGTTAGGGCAAGACAGAGCCTGAATGCTGTTTGTGTGTGTGTGTGTTGTGCATTGTGAGTGGTGGGAGTAGTATTAGTGGTGTGCATGTATGTGGTGGAATGTGGTGTGTGTGTGTGCTGTGTGATGTCCAGGGGGTGAATTCTGGGGGTCTGTGGTGTGTGTGAGGCAGTGTGCTGTGTGTGGCATGAGTGGTATGCATGTGTGTGTGTGGGGGTTGTGGAGCGCTGGGTGGGGCTGAGGGAGAAGAGCAGGTGGGAGGGTTTGGACTGACGTTAATTGAGGGTGTGTACATGTGTTCATTTGGGCACAGCTGTTATTTATCAGTTACATCTTATGGGGGCAGAGGGGACCTAGGGCCCTATGAGAATGAGTTTCTGCTTTCCGGGAAATCATCGTTGGAAGAAAAGGCATGCACTCCAAAGCAATGATTTACCAAGCCTGGAAGTGTCCAATGAGGCGGCATGCTCCACTCCACTCCTGAAGTCCCAACAGTGAGAGGGGGCGTGGGCCCTGGTCCTTGGGGTGCTAAGAGGCTGGCCATTGAAGTCTCCTCCCAAAAGAAGATGGAAAAATTCCAGAATCCTAGGCTTTGCCCTTAAGAACAAAAATGGGTCTGAAAGCCAACGAGCAGGACTTGGGTCCCCATTTTCAGCCCATGAGTATAGAGAGCCTGGCTGAGGGCACTTGTGGCTGTTTCATGCTGAGTTCCACGATGACTTCCGGAGTAAGCGCGTAAGGAATTCAAGTGCAAATGAGTTAGTTCCTTTGACATATTTCTGTTTATTCAAGGTAGAGTGAGCTTAAGTGAAGAGACTGACTCAACTTCTGACAGCGTGCTGACCTTCCTCTTCCCTCCAGCATACCCCTGAGCTATCACTGCCCAGCACCTGGGTGGAGGGAGAATTTACCTGCCCACTCACAGTCCACATGCCTGGATGAAGGACAGGTTGCAGGGCATGGTTCTTAGGGGGAAGCGCCGTGGATTGTCTGGGTTTCCTGTTGCTCTCTTTGTCCCACCTGGAGCTTCTCCCAAACCTGTTCTATCTGGGCTCTGGTCAGAGCATCCAGAAGCCCAGATACTCACATCAGGCCCCAGAAATTTCAGGAAATAGGCAGCTACCAGGGACATCCTTGCAGACATTTCCTGTGTCTTAGTGGATGTCTATTAAGCATTCTTGGCCTAATCCCCAATCTGACAGGTTGTGTTGGCCCTGCTGTTTCTCTGGGTCCTGGTCCAGGCTGGGAACATATATTAGCACCCTCAGTTTGGCCGGAAGAGCTAGACACTGCCACTTGAAAGGGTGTCTGGATTTCCAGATCTAGATATCTGACCCTTTGGTACAACTTCTAGGACAAGCAAGCTGGAAGGTGCCAACTTCCTTTCCATTTGGTAAAAGAATAAATATTTCCTGGCTCTCCAGTGCTCACAACTCTCCAAAGTCCTGGTTGAACACCAAAGTTTGGTTAAGTCAACTGTAATGGGAATAGACACTGCAGTATTCCCTCAGTTCCCTCATATCTCTGGGCAGAAGCACACAGCTGTCATTCCCACTAAAACCCCAGCTCACGTTGCTTTGTTGCCATGCTGTGAACCCTGCTTTCTGCCTTGAGGGAACCCCCCCCTCCATACAGGCACCCTTCATCCATTTACAGAAGCTCAAACATCACTATTTCCATGGTTTAGTTCCAAATTATTCCAAATGAGCTCTCTCCTGAATATACTGGCTTGCCCACACTGATCTTTTGTTGTTCCAGTCTTCTACAGCATTTAGTTTGCCCTTCTGTTGTTATCATTGCTTATCTATCTGCTGGCTCATTCTTTCTTGGTTGTGTCCCAATCTGAGGACAAAGCTATTTTCAGTGACTATATGAAGACTGGCTAAGGAAGCCATGTCTGTTCTAAAGGAGGATGCTGCCTTCCCCTGAAACTGGGCAGGTTGGGTGGCTGGTGTTCCCCACACCGTGCCTGGCCAACTAGGCCTGTTGGGTTTCGGTCCCATGTTCATGAGAGTAGAGTAGGACAGCTCATCTCCTGGGCCAGGTGTAAGGATGAAGCTGGGGGAAACCTTCAGTCCTGTTCTGGTTAGGCTGGGCTAGATTTCTGCTAGTCTCTCTACAAGCCCTGCAAACCTCTCTACAAGCCCTGCAAACCTCTCTGTGCTGGGATTGGTCAACTGTTCGCGGTCTCCTCTTTCACCAATCAAAACGCCATCCCTCCCAGGGATGTAGACAGGATTAAGATGGTGATGATGGTGATGACAGGGTGTTCTGAGTACACGGAGGGTGAGCAAAGGTGAAAGTCATTAAGTAGGGAGTTGCTTTTGGGGTTTGGAAATACAGCCCTTATTTAACGGGAAGAGGGTGAGGTGTCACCTGCCATGGGCTGCTGAGGTCGTTCTCAGGTCGCTAGTACTGGTAGGCTTACACCACATGGTCTTTCAACTGCCGTGCTACTAGAAGGCACATCTGCATGGCTCTTGTCCTTAGGAGCCAAGAGAGACCCACTCAGGTCCACCAATCCAGGCTACAAGGCAGAAGCAAGCTGCTCAGCTTCTCGGAGGCTCAGTCCCTTACATGTGAACGAGTGGTAATCTCTGCCTGCACACATGACTGAAGAGTTTAAACATATGCAGGGTTTGAAAAGGCGCAGTAAAGGGCACCATGAACACTGAAACGTGTGCAGCATCTGAGCGTGCTTGTAAGTGGTAGAGGTGAATACAGACGAGAGGGAGGCACACAAAATGAACATCCAGTGGATCATTCATTCCATCCTTCTAAGCAGTGCTGGTCTACAAATAATGAATAACACGCATGTTGGAAAACCCCAAAGCAGGACATTAAATGTGTGCTTATTCATGAACAAAGGTATGCTTCTTTTCTCACAAAGGGACCTACAGAATTATTTCAGTTATCTTTGTATTCATTCATGCACCAGTAACTATTTTCAGGATTAATAATAAAGCTAATGTTAGAAGCCATTCATTGAAACTATCATTAGTCCATGAAGCAGAAGGAAATAATTTAGGCCACTCTTGTGCTGCACGGATCTAGAAGCAGTTCTGCTGTGAAGCTGCCTAGTGACCACGTGCAGAGCTTCTGTGGGCTGTCTGGGGCCGCCCAGTCCTCCCCATTGAGTGCTGAGAGACTACCCTCCTCCCCGCCCAATTCCCAGCTTAAAGTCTTCCCTTGCTTGGTGGCCTTTGTGATTATGATGAGGGTTCTAGAATCCATGTGTGTGCCAACCATGGCTGCCCAGGGGACACATATCGCACACATGCGTGTGCTGTTGCTTCTCCAGTTTCTACTGGTGAAGTGGCAGCAGAAGCCAAGACAGAAGTCACCTTCCTCTATGCCTCCCAGTGCGGGCCTGACTACTGGGTCCGAGCCCCTCATCTCTGAGGGAACTTGTCATGGGTAAGGCGTGGAAGACGATGACAGCATGGCCAGCTCCGGGGAGCAGTGACAGGAGCCACGATCCACTGGCTTAACCGTCATCCAGGCTTTGGGCTAAAAACCAAGCAAATGGATGCTGGTCATGTGTGTTTGAAGACACTGATGAGGAGATCATGATGAGTCCATTGGGGTCTGGAAGAGACCCTGTTAGTGACAATTGGCCAACCCATTTACTGATATTTCATCAGTAAATAATCTGAGGCTCAGATTATTCTCAGCAGCTACTGAGCCCTGACTGTGCACCAGCCGCCTCTATGTTGAGATACTCCCATGTGCTGACTCACTCACACCTGAAAGGTCTTTTTATTCCGTGTTTCATAGGAGAGACCTGAGCTTAACTGACATGTGCAGAGTCATGCAGTTTTGGGTGGAGATGGCACTGGAGCATCGGTGTTTTATTCCTGACTGGTGGGCTTCTGCCTCCATGGGGACCAAGGTGGTTGAGGAGGGCGTGGATACCCAGAGTGTCAGGTAGTGTTTTCCAGGCCATGTTTTCAAAGCTCCTGAGTGGTATGGGGACAAGGCCTTAGGTGGCTGCTCACACAGAGGGGTATTGGCATGTGTTGGGGGGATGGGTGGGGAGGCCACATCCTTACAGGTATCTTCCTGAGGTGTGGGCATAGGGCATCATGAAGGAGCACAGGGTGGAGGGTTAGCCTGTTTCTTTGTATCACCAGTCAAGAAGTTGGGGCTTCCCTCCTCACTTCTGATTCTTCTCTTGGGAGAGGGGAAGATACGACTCTTTTATTGTTACTTGGAAACTGAGGGCTTCCCAGGCCAACCAGTCCTGGAATTTGTCCTGGTGTTAGTGTTTATCAGCTCAGGACTTAGAACAATTCTCTTTACTTCTCTGGGCCTTGGGATTTTCTCTAAAAGTGAAGCTTTTACAATGCCTCTTCCTTCAAGGATGGCATGGAGATTAACTTTTAAGAAATGTCTTAAGTGGCTGCCCTGGTGACTGGGATGGACAGATGAGAGCTGCGTGATGTCAGGCATGAAGATGGGGCAGGAGAAGGGGACACAGGTGCTTGATTAGGCTCAGTTTGAGGTGATTCTTATGCCCCTGAGGGAGAAATGTACAGGGGTCTAAATGAAACAGTTGAACTGCGCATGTGCTTGTGAATGTGTATTCATCTCTAAACGATAGATCTGCTTACATGTTAACATGTGTTTTTCTGTTCAGATGCAAAATGGGGCCAGAAGTAACTTGAAGTACTGTTGATTAAAAAAAAACAAAAGTCTGAACGTTGAACAACTGCTAATGGAAAGCCAGAACATTCTCTGCAATTTCTATAAAATCCCCACAGGGGCCGAGGATGTGAATATCTGAAGGTATGTTGACAAGAGATTCAGCTGGTGACGCAGACCCAGATCAGCAGCAGGACACCCAGAGAGGACCACACCTGTGTGGATCACCCATTCCTCCCTGGGGAGGGATCCCAGTCAACCCCAGGAGCAGCTGTAAAATGTTTTGTAGTTTGTTCTGGATGTGATTTTGCTTAAGTTAATATTTTTATTGACATTCAAATCATGTGTACAATATCATGGGTTGCATCACTTTAGTCTTTGTGGTGTGCCTTCCTAAGATCGCAGTTGAATGAAGTCGTGGAGGCTTTACTGGGTCAGAGTCCCAGACCTGGGAAGGGCTGCCTTCTCCGGTAGGATGCCCAGACCTGGGCACAATGCGGGCATAGTCCCCCTCTGGCTCGCAGCTGGTTCCTTCCTACATATGCTGCATCTTGGACCAAGGAGGTATGCCACTATGCCACCTCCTAGAACACAGCTCCCACTTGGCTCATCTCTCTTTGGGTCTCCGGCTGCCGCATGTGTGAAAACAAACATGGAACCCCACAAGCTGAGGGGTGAAGTCTTCAGGGTGTATCACTGGGGAAGGGCCAACCCTGTCTCACTGTGAAGGGTGTGTGTTTTGTTTTGTTTCTCAAGTGAGAAAGATTGTGTTTTTACATACTCTCACATGTTAACAATCCTCTGAGTGAGTTTTTGTTTTTTGAGTATAATACAACTCCTCTCGGAAGTGGGGGATATTTGCACTGATCATCACAAGCTAGCTCCAGACTCCTGGGAAGGTTTGCAGAAGGAGTACTGTGCGGGGATCCTTCTCACCAGTTTCTTCACGTGGTCTGTGTATTAGTCAGGGTTCTCTGGAGAGACCCATAAACAAAAAGAAAGGGCTCACATGATTTGGGGGTTAGCAAGTCTGAAATTCACAGGACAAGCAAATAGGCTGAAAATCTTGGCAAGAGTTGATGTTCTAGTCTCAAAGGCTATCTGGAGGAAGAAGTTCCTTAGAAAGATCTCAGTCTTTTGCCACTAAGACCTTCGACTGATTAAATGAGGTCCACCTAGATTATGGAGGTAATCTGCTTCTCTCAAAGCCCACTGGTTCATGGGCTCCCTGGCAGTGCAATGGGTTAAAGTACAGCACTATGAAGCTCTCCACAGTCACTGAAGCACAAGTTCAATCCCTGGCCAGGGGGGTGACCCACATGGCACAGGGAACCTCTATTGACCCACCCACTGCTCCCCTCAGTGGTGTATTTCAGTCCATCTGCCTGTTGTGCTCCCCACTCTGTCTCTGGTGAATCCTCTCACCTCCCACATCTCTGGCCTGTACCCCAGTTCTTGTATGCATAAATAAGTAAATCTTTAAAAAAAAAAAAGCCCACTGACTTAAATGTCAGTCCTGTTAAAATTATCTTCATGGTAATGTCTAAATTGAAGTTTGACCATACACAGGGGCACCATGCCTAGCCACACTGACACTGTTAGCCATCGCACAGTTTGAGTACTTTGATTTCCCCAGTCCCATGCCTTTCTGCCTTGGCATCTTAGTCCCTTGGTATCTTGGTCTGGGTTTTTAATACCCTCACTTTATTTGCATGAAGTCTGCCACAGATTAACTATAAACAAGCACATTCTTTCTTACTAAAACTGCTATAGATAACACGAAAGAGAATTTAGAAAAATCAAGGTGTTGAAAGAATAAGCATCACTGCAGTGCCATGCACCAGAAATAATAACTAGACTGGATATCCTTTCAGTCATTTTTCTATGTGTCAGTAGAAGCAATGATAACAATATCTAACAGTTCAGTCCTCCTCGTATCTGTGAATTAGGTACTATTATTATTTCCATGATAAAAAAGGAAAACAAGGCACAGACAAGGTAAATGATTTGTCCAAGAACACAAAGCTTGTGAAGTATGGTTTCAGAGTCAGACCCAAATCTTTGGTTCTAGAGTCTGTACTTTAATCACTTCATTGTAATGTGCTGTATATACATTTTTTTTCTATAGAAGAGGATTGTTCTACATCTAACAATGTTTATTCTTACCAACATTTGACAATAAAAAATTTAAAAGGTACTTAAATAATCTTGTCACATTTAGTGGTAGCAAAGAATTTCACCTAATGGAGGTGCCCTGTTTAATCATTCCCTTCTTTAACTATTTAGGTTGCCTTTGTTCCCTTTGGTAAATATAGACCATGAATATTCTTAGACATACATTTTTGTGACTACTTATAAAATTTTCCCTGACAAATATCTACAAGTGAAATGTGGGTTTTGTCAAAAAGTATCTATCACTTTAAAGTTCTGATATCCCTACTCTTTTGAAATGTACACTTTTGTGAGTTTGTGAAACCCTGCAAACTCAGCAAAATATGGCACAATTTTAATAAGTGCCCATTTTAATGAATGGTCTCTGAGTGCATGATTTGAATTCCCATCACTGGTTGTGAGAACAACTTTTTCTCCATGTATTTGTTGGACATTTGATTTTATGTCTAATTTTGGGTTTACCTCCTTTGTCTATTCTTCTAGAACTGGAAATAGACTTCCAAGCTAAACAATTTTAATATGCTTTTTCTTTGACATCCTGTTGGGTTCCTTTTGTTTTCTTTAGACCGTGGCATCTCCCTTGGCAGTTTCTCGGTGAACCCACCACCGTTCTCCATCGTATGGAGAGGTCCCAGCAGCCACTGTGGGGGCTGGGCAGAGGGTGGTGTGGACCCACCAGTGGACAAGTCTTCAGCCCCTGAGGGCATGTGAGGTGAGGATGGTGTGGGGCTGCTGACTGTGGCCCAGCCTCTGCTTGGACAAGGACCTCTGAGACCAGCTGTCCCACCACCGCAGGCACTTGTCATAAAAACAGGGTTTGTGAGGGTCCTTTCCTAGGGGTCAAATGACAACCCAATGGCAAGAGCTTTGCAAATGGCTATGAATTATAGCAAAAGTCCCACTAATTATAAATGTGAACTATGACTATCCTTCTGGTAGTTAAGGGGTGAGAGTTGGTGGTTTGGGGTAAATCTGGCCAAGTTTGTCATGTCTGGAAAATGTTTGACCTTTTGGCGACAACTAATGATCTCTCCATCCCATTCTCTCAGAGTTTCAGTTTCTTCCTCAGTAAAGTAAGAATAGTGACTACCACTGTCTGTTCAACATGAGGATTAAATGACTTTATCGCATATTAAATGACTGGCATTGAGAGAGTTTTATATTGATTAACTTACTTAGTCATACAGTTCAGTGAAGTAAGCCCTATTCTTACTTTACAGGTGAGGAACTGAGCCCACACAGGTAAAGTGGTCAGGCCAAGGTGGCACAGCTATTACGTGACTGAGCTAGGATTGTCAGGCAGTCAGTCCTGAGAGTCCACATTTCTAACTACTGTGTATACTGCCACTGTTCTATTTTGGGATTGAGAGAAAAGTCAAGCCAATAAGGAGAGAAATCCTCCCAGAAGTTAAGATGACAGCCAGGTTTTGTTCTTGCTTCTTAATCCTTCCTGCCCAGCCTCCTCCAGCCACACCACCTCCAGGAAGTCTTCCCAGATGAGCCCCACCCATCTGATCACTTCTGTTTTCTCTATCTACTTTGAACTTAAGAAACTTCTTGACTTTATGATCTTTTGTAATGTTTGAAAATTGCTATTCAATTCAGTGGGCATTTTAGCCAATGTTTATCTACAGGGTCAGAAGCATGGGGTATGCAAATATGGATAAAATATAGTTCTTTCTGCCAGGAATTTTTAGCCTGGCCAGATACATAGGCAAAGACTGCCGTATGAAATACCATTAAAAAATAAATTGAGGCCCTCCCTGGTGGCGCAGCGGGTTAAAGCACTGCACTGAGAAGCTAAAGCCACTTCCGCATGAGTTCGATTCCCGCCTGCCCCGGAGGAGACCACATGGCGTGGTAGACCTCTCCTGGCCCGCCCGCTGCTCCCCTCAGCAGTGTACTTTGTTGATCTGCCTGTTCTGCTCCCCACTCTGTCTCTGGTGAATCCTCTCACCCTCCGCATCTCTGGCCTGTACCCAAGTTCTATATGGATAAATAAATAAATTAAAAAAAAATAAATTGAAGCCCTCCCTGGTGGTACAATGGGTTAGGACACACCACTGAAAGCTAGCCGCAGCCGCTTCAGTGTGAGTTCCATCCCAGTCTGGAAGTGATCCAAATGGCACAGCAGACCTCTCCTGTCTCACCCGCTGCTCCCCTCAGCAGTGTATTTCGTCGAACTGCCTGTTCTGCTCCCCACTCTGTGTGTGGTGAATCCTCTCACCGCCCCTGCACCTCTGGCCTGTACCCTAGTTCTGTATGCATAAGTAAATAAATCTTTTTAAAAAAGACAAATTGAGATTAGGGTTGTAAAATAGATAAAAATAGCAGACTAGAGAAGTATGTGGGGAAATAGTGGTTAGTTCAGATTGTAGATGGGTAGCTATGGGAAAACTTCACAGATGGTGCATTTGCACAGGGTCTTACAGAAGACCCACCTGTAACATGCCTGCTGCTGTAAGAACCTTTGTCAGTGCCACCGCGGCTGCTTCACAGGAAACTACACTCTGTCCTGAGGATTCATTCACATGTGTGCCTCTCCTTCGCATCGTCTCCTTGCCTTCTGTGCCCTTGATCTGCATTTCCTCAGGCCCACAAGTTCAGTTCTCCTTTCTTCAGTGGGACAAGCTGCAGAGACTGGTCTTATCTGATCAATTGCTCCATCTCCCTGATGTGGCATGAGCATCTCTCTGGGGCAGCAGGAGAGCAAAGTTGGGGCCCTGTAGTGACTGCTCCTACTCAATGCCTACATGCTTCAGCAGGAAGCCAGGGAAGTATTCCACCTCTAGCCCCACAGAAAGCTCCCTGCTGTTCATGCCCTTCCAGGCCTGACCTCTGTCTTCATGTAGCAGATGCCAGAGCTGGGGGTTAAGGTGAGGAATCAAAATGTTGTCACCTCTGAAGAAGTGGGGAGATTTTCCTGGACATTTACCCATCCAACCAACATGTGTTTAACCCCTTCTCTGTGTCAGGCAGTGAGCTGGGTGCTGGGAGCTCAAAGACCAACAGAACACAGATCTTGACTTCATGTTGAGTCTAGTGATCGTGATCACACAATGCTAACACAGAGAACTTTGTGTTGGAGACCCCTGAAGCATGAAGTGCTGAAACAGAGAGTGTCGTGACTGGAAGACTGGTCAACACAGGCTGGAAGACTGGCCCGTGTCCAGACCATGATATCCTTCTATGTCAGCAAAGCTAAGCCTGAGAACCAGGCAAGATTAGAAAGAGAGTAGAGCTACCTGGGAACGCAGAGCCTTGGCAGTGAATGTGTGCCCGGCAAGGCTAAATGCTAAGAGAATGAGTCATTGGCTAGTAACTAACAAGGAGGGAAGAAGGGAGGTTGGTACCAATAAAAATGAACTGTACCGGGCACCGGGTTGCTTGAGCCTGGATGAGGAGCCTGTGTCCCCTGGGTCCCGCTTCTCTTAGACTATTTTATGTCTGTCAGTTCTTTATTTCCAAGTTCTTTTGGTTCCCTTTCCTCAACCCTGTCCCCGGCAACTTTGGTCCATAGAACGGAGAGAAGGGACACCCAGAGAAAGGGACTTGAGCTTAGGGAGTTGACAGTGTCAACGACAGCATCTTGGTGGACAGAAAGGAGAGAAGAGGGGCAGTGCAGGCACAACAGGTGGGACGGGTGAAGGCAGGGGGCCCCAGGGATGCTTTTGCTGGTTAGGAGGAGAGAGTTGAGGTGGGGGGGGGGCTTGCCAAGCTGTGCAACTGGGAAAAGCAGGTGGAGCCAGCTCATGAATGTCCTGTGGGCTGGGCAATGGCATTTGGATGCCAACCTCAGGGCCTTGAGCACTTTAAGCATAAACGTGATTGTGTGACTTTGCAGTTCATAAAGAAAACTGACTGTGGTGAGAGAATGCAGTGGGGGCAGGAGGGAAGGCAGGGAGACCCTAGGAGTCTGTGGCAGTTTTTAGCAAAGAAGAGCTAAGCATCTGGCCTGGGGCAGGGGAGCAATTTGAAAGGGAGCCAAATTGACAGGACTCAGCTCTCCAGTGTATGTGCAGGTGGGCAAGGGGAGTGGAGGGCGCTGATGGTCTGACCTTAGCCACCTCTGGGTCTCTGGGTGCTTCACTGTCACAGGAAGCAGGAGGAGAAGCAGCAGGCCTAAGGCAGAGTAATGAGGTCAGCCTTAGGGGTGGTGAACAGCTGGGGTGTCCCTGGGAATGAGGGGAAGCCAGGTCCTTAGGGGAAGCTTTGAAAGTCTTCAGGATAGAAGTTTCAGGAACAAAGCTGGGAATGTTGGGTTTGTGTGTATAATGCTCAAGAGGAGCAATTTAAGGAGAGTTCTCAAAAGATGCAGTAAGATAGAGACTGAAAATGTCCTTGGGGTTGGAACACGGCTGGCCCAGGAGGGAGCAGACTGGGAAGAATGGGAGGAGGAACAGTCAGAAGTCAGTGGGTTCAAAGTGAGAGGCAGGTGGTTCAGCGAGAGAGGATGGAGTAACTTTGTCAATAGAAGACACAGATAAAGAGTGGAGAAGGATGGGGGAGGGAGACACAAATCCGAGAAGGCTTGTTTTAGAATGGGGGTGGTGTGCACATGCACACACACAGGAGTGAGCAGAGAGGAAAAATGAAAGCTGTGGTGTCAGTGGGACCCCAGGGGCTTCTGGGCCACAGGGAACTCCAGGCCTTGTAGGTGAAGCCACCTTTTGGACTAAACGTCAGCCATACCAAACTGCTCTACCACCACCCCGGTCTCAGTTCCTTCCACCTCCCGTCAAAGGTGGAAGGCACGCTGTTCTACAAGTTAGCCCCCTTGGCTGGAGAGCTGACTCTGGACCTGGCCCAATCCCTCCAGCCTGTATCGGCAGTGGGACGTGTTCCTTGGCTCTCTGCTGCTCCCAGCCACAGTGGAGGAGTCAGGCAGCCTCTGAGACGTGTTTGACACAGGGTAACCCCGCAGAAGCCTGGGGCCTTGGACCTGAGCCAGGCCCAGGGCTGGGCTAGTCCTGCAAGGACCTGTAGTCAGGCTGCCACCCAGTGTACAGCTGCATGTACCACAGGAAGGACTTTTGTGCCCCATCCTGAAACCAGGCTTGAGAAAGGCACACCATCACGAACCCAGGACAGGATGGGCGGCAGGTGGCGAGGACAAGCAGCGGAGTTACTGCCAACCGGGGGCCAGAGGCCAATAAAGCCAACGCACAGGGCTATCGTTTACAAGACACTTTAACTGCCTTGTCCTCTTTGAGACTTTGAGTCGGTTGTTATCATTTCCTCTCTTTTACAGATGTGGCTTATTCCTGGAAGACTTGAGAGATTTGCTCAAATCATTCTCTGGTTAAATGGCAGGACTAAGATTTGAAAAGGCACTTGGGACTTTGACAGGAAACATCGGTGGGGTCGGGGACACTGGGTTTTATTTCAGGAGCAAAAGGAACAGTCTAGGCAGAAGCCAGGGTGAAGGGTGCAGGGTTGGGGCAAACCTGAAAGACAGGACTCTGCACCTGCGACCTTTAGGCAGGGAGTGGTGCCCGGACGTGACAAGCCCCACTGCTGCCCAGGGGGCGTGCAAACGGTGAGGCTTGCCAGTGAGACTTGGGGTGGTGTTCTGTGGCAACATACCCTCAAGGGTGTGATGCAGTACCTCTAAATCACGCACAGTGTTGTAAACCAATGTTGCCTCAATAAAGATGAAGAGTGAGAAAAGAATCCTGTACAGGAGCCTGGAGACCGGTGGGCACCAGCTGTGAGGGACTGTGGACAGGGCCTGTGGGCTGAGTGGCAGGAAGGTCCATCTGGTCCCCTGGGTGCTTGGCCTGCCTGGCGTGGAATGCAGACCTGAGATCCGAAAGCCTGCCAGGGAGCAGATGGGTGCTAAGGGCAGGCAGCACCAGGGGTGGGCACTCTGGCAGAGTCATAGCAAGAAAAACCCCACCTGCTCACGCACAATTACGGAGGGAGACCAAGGGTCCCCTGGATGTTTTCTGCAACATCTGCACGCGCGCACACACACACACACACACACACACCGTAGCCCCCCGCAAGTGGGTAAAAGCATGGTGGCAGCCCAAAGGGCAGCTGTGGGACCCTGCTAGGGATAAGAAGGCAGGATGGGGTGGCACATGCCAAGCCCATCCACATCTGTGGGCGCTGTAGGATGGGAACTCTGTGCCCAGCACAGCCCTCTACTTCTACCTCTTCTAGTTCCTCTTTTGTTTGCTCAAGTCTCAGCTTCCTAAGCTCCCTTTGAGAAAAAGCATCACAGGCCCATAGGCCCATTTCCCCACTTTTGTTTTTTAAGATTTATTTATTTATGCACATAGAACTGGGTACAGGCCAGAGGCGCAGGGGCGGTGAGAGGATTCACCAGAGAGAGTGGGGAGCAAAACAGGCCCATTGACGAAGCACACTGCTGAGGTCTGCCGGGCCATGTGGATCACTTCCAGGGTGGAGATGGAACTCATGAAGTGGCTGTGGCTAGTGCTGTGCTTTAAAACCCTTTGTGCCACCAGGAAGGGCCCTTAAAATTTATTTTTTAAGAAAAATCTGGCAGTCCCTCCCTAGTGGTCAAATGGGTTAGGATGTGGCACTACAAGGTGGCTCGCTGCAGCCGCCTCATTGTGAGTTTGATCCCCAGCCCCGGAGGTGACCTACATGGCGCAGCAGACCTCTCCTGGCCTACCCCCTGCTCCCCTCAGCAGTGTTTTTCAGTACACCTGCCTGTTCTGCTCCCCACTCTGTCTCTGGTGAATCCTCTCACCGCCCCTGCACCTCTGGCCTGTACCCCAGCTCTGCATGCATAAATAAATAAATCTTAAAAAAATAAAATAAATTCTGACTGTAGAGTATATGGGACTCACTATGCGAAAGTCAAAGAGGAAAACATAATGATGGCAATCTTAACCAGACTCTTATGATTCATTAAAAATAAGCAACCTTATCTCATCTTGGATGACTAGCATGTTCCTCCCACTTCATTTCCCACCTACTAAAGGGTCTGCCACTGCGGGCAAGGGGAGCTCAGTCCATACTTGTGGGGTGACTGAGGATTGGTGCATGGGGAGCCTCAAGATTCCTGTAAACACCCGCAATGGGCGCGGGTGGAGGTGGGTGTGGCGGGGAAATGGTGACGGTCTGCGCATGCTCCCTAGGCGCTGGCTGGGTCCGCGAGGACTTGTTTCTCCCAAGCTGCCTGCAGGCTTCTGCTGGGACAACAGGGTCGGCCTTGCAGGGAGTGGTCAGGTCCTCCTGGACACCTGAGCGTGAGTCGGTCCTGGGAGGAGTTAGTCTCTGGACAGTCAGAGGTTGAGTCCCCGTTGTGTGGGCCCCTGTTGTGTGGGTCCCTGGGGAGATGCTGCTGAAGGTGGTTGGGGACGGGCGCTCTGGAATGCCCGCGACACCGTCCTGGCAGCGAGGAAAATGCCTGTTAACCAAATGCCCCTCTGAAAGCTGGTGCTGCCCAGGGGAGACCAGGAGGAATCTGTGACCTAGTCTTGGGGATGTCATAGCACAGGAGACAGAGGGGGACGGCAGGATGGTTTATGCTCTCTGGGCCCTGAGTTCTGGAAACCGCCCGATCTGGTCACCAACTGTGGAAGACATGATAAAAGTGCCCGTGTCCAGGCTCACGTCTCGAGTCAGGTGTAAACTGTGCCCTGGCCCTATCCCCTGTAGTTTCTATTTGGTTTAATAGATTTGATCCCTACTTTTCTTGACTATCTCAGAAATCTGCCACAGAGTTGGTGGTCACTAGGAGGAAAATTGAGTTTTAGTTGCCACTCTTGGTTGCATTTTATTCAGTCCACCAAGATGGCCTAGACACTCACACATGGCGTGTGTTCTCTGAGGATATATGAAAGTGGACTTTGGAGACGAGGAAAAGAATTTCTGAGCAATGATCCTAAAACCATTGTGCAGGCATGCAGGTGTTCCAACCCTTGGCTTAAGTTCATTTAGATAACTTTTCCTGTGTGTGAATCTTAAAAAAAAAAAAAAAAATTAAAAAGGAGACAATTTTAAAATACATAGTACATTACAACTAAGAGTAAGAACAGTTTTAAAAAATGCCAGGAGAATGTGGCGCTCCGGTGAGGGCAGAGGGCTGGTTTGTGTTTCTGTCTGCTAAACAGACCATGGTGTATCTGGAAGCCAGGGCCCTACCAGCCTTTATGTGCAGTCCCTTAGCTCAGGGACTGTCTCTGGTCCTCTCCTCAGGCACCTTCCATTGTCCTGTTACCTCCCAAATGTCATCACTAACTGACACTAACTGAGTTTCCCCTCTCAAACCTCCCGTGGTGTTTCCCTGTTTGTTCTGTGTGCAGATCCTGTTCCTCAGTGACCCTGACTCCGTTTTCCCATCTACCCTCATTGGGGGTGAAGGCGGAACTCTCAGCAGTGTGACCAGGGTGAGAGGGCCCAGGGCCGAGTGTCCTCACCAACCCGTGATGGAGAAGGCCACACTGCAGGCTTGTGCAATCACAGCCCATTATTAAATCGATTCAAACAGGTTTGCAGTTGGCAGCTTGACAGGGGCATGCAGAGCAGCCTCTCCCACGCTGCCTCCCGGGCTAGCATGTGACAGATTTAGGTGGCAGATGCTTGGGATGCCTTGAAGAGCCTGCTGGAGCCAGCCCACTGGGTGCTGCTGGGAAAGGGCGGGCCCCGGTGACAAATGTGACCTGATTACTGGGGCCCTTTGTTCCTAGACTGGGCCTTGGCAGCCTGACCAGTGGCTGAACCAGCTGCCGCACAGCCCACCGGGGCAGCAGGGATGAGGCGAGGTGGAGAGGCACGTCTCCTGGGTGCTGTCTGTTGCATCATTGACCCCAATGGGGACCTGGGCCTTGCTTTTCCATACTACTTGCTGGAGGATCAGGCCTGATTCTGTACAGGAGTTTTGCAAGGATGCCCTTCTAAGATAGGGTAGGAGGGCTAAGCAGGGAGATGGGGTGTGTTGATGCACAGAGGGTGGCATCAAATGCATGGGCAGGTGGATGGTGGCGTGAGTGGACAGAGGAAGGCAGGATGGCCAGTAAGTCCGTGCTGCTGGCCGTGTGTCAGTGTTGCTGGAAGTGTGGCTTTTGTAGGTTTGCTCTGAGTGGTGAACTGACAAAGAGTTAACGCTTCCATATATTGTTTAGGAAACGATGCTGAATTCACCGCCACTGGAGTCTCGTCAAGCTTTGCTTCACACTGAGTTATTTTCACACTTGAAAATATCTTACTCTTTTTTTCTCAGGATTGGTGAAGCCAAAGTGTCACGGCTCACCAAGGCAAAGAGGAGAACATAAATCTTGTCCTGAGAAGTTACTTAGGTGAGAAGAGAGATTCCAGATCGACTCTGCCCTCAGCACAACACAGCTTTTATCAACAGAAACAACAAAGTTCCAAAGTAAGATGCAGGATAAGCAGGACTATAGAATGATGATTTATTTTCTTAGTATTCAGCACTGTTCTAACACAGATTCACCACCAAGGTTCTGCATAATAATGTTCTTTTCTCATGCTGTTTTGCTGACCCAAGGAAAGACACCATGGCCTGTACATGGCCAGATTTCTGGCCCGTGCTGACCAGAGTCTGGTCACGACTTCAATGACCTCATTGTTCTAGGACTGTAGTTTCACTGATCCAGGGGTCTCCAATACCAAGGAAGAATCACCTCTGAAGTCCATCACTGGAGCAACCTGGCTGTTATGAATGTCTCTGTTTATGTGTGGGGTCGGTGCCTAGCGACTGTCCCATCCACATACCCACCCTCTGTAACCTACTTTCTCCTCCTCACATGATGACATGAACATTTTTTCTATGTTGCTACATGGTCTCCATAATTAATGTAAATGGCGGTATAATAGTCTCTTCATTAGGTTACCGCTGAATATTTGGGTTGTGCGCATTGTTTTCTTTCCCCAGCTCATTTTCGTGAATCTACAAATGCAAAGGATTGTGCCCAGTACCTGGTAAAAAGTTTATACTTAGTAAATGCTTTATTTCCTTTCTATCTCTGTCCTTCCTATTTGTCTTCATAGTTGGGCTTTTCCATTACAATGTATATCTCAGGGTAAATTTTGAGTTCAAGAGTTGGAAACATTACACAGCTTTTCACATATATTATTGCCATGTTGCTTTTAAAGTAGCTATGATAATATGAGTAATTCCATAATTATGTTAATCATCTCATAAAATCCCCCCAACCTCTCTGGGGTAACAGTGACCCCATTCTGGATGAGACAGCAGAAGCCCAACAGTGTAAGTAATTTGGCAGGTGCCCATGTTTGTTCTGTTTCCTCCCTTCTCTCCAAGATCTAGCACAGTTGGGCACCGTTTGCAGACAGAATGACTTTAATAAGTATGTGTTGGACGAAATCAACAGCAGGGTGTCAGGATTCAAACCCAGAACTGTTTCCTTTCAAAACCAATGCTTTCCCCCTTAAACTTTGTCAATGGCTCTTGACCTTCCTTTGGGTGGGGGTAGGGACATGGGAGTTGTCTTACCCTTTAATTAAAGGACTCAGACCCAGTGAAGCATCCCTTCACACTCTGGGGAAACGTGAGAGAGCTAATGACATGCTGTACGTGAGAATTTAGGAACTTAATTATTGTTACCCTGGAAGTGTACCTCCTAAGCTCACCCCTGTGGCTTCATTATATGGTTCCAAGACCATGCCAGAAGAGGGTGGTCCTAAGTGCTTGGTGGCCACATTGAATTCAGAGCATTTGCTGTTGTCTTGTGGTTGTGTGACCTAATTGTGTATTTGCAGAAGTGCTGTCTTCGTTGGCATCCCTCCCTAAATCCCAGCTGCCCAAGCTGAGTGTAGCATGGCCCTTGCACTGAATTTCCATCAGCTCTGGCCTTCCTGATCTCAGAGACCTTCCCCAAGTGTACCAGCCCCAAGTCCTGAGTAGTCATTTCCCAAAGCTGTGTCTTCCTGGCATAAAGGCAGAATCAAAGAATACACAGCCTGAGTGTCAGGGTGACTCTTCAGAGAGTGGGCTCCAGCCCACTGCTGGCCAGGCAGGGGCTGCAGATGTCAGCGGTACGATTGGTTTCAAGGCTTTGGAGGAGAATCAACAGGCTTCTTGTGTGCTGGCTGTTGAAGAGCTACTTGAAATTTTGACATTTCTTTGAAAAAATTACAAGGAAATGCCAGGTGAGGTTTGAGAGGGGAAACTCAGGAAGTGATGACATTTGGGAGGTAATAGGGCAATAGAAGGGGCATGAGGAGAGGACCAGAGACAGTCTCAGAGCTAAGGTACCACGCATAAAGGCTGGCAGGGCCATTCACACAGTCCTCATGGTACTGACTACTGTGCTTTGGGCTCTAGGAAGCCTGGGGAATACAGTATTGATACACGATCCCTGACTTCTGGAAGACACCATGGTCTGTTTAGGAGGCAGAAACACAAACCAGTGAGAACACATAGCATGATAAATGTTCTTTCAATGGTGTAGTCTGTGAGACCCAGAGGAGAGATGAGATGCGGGGGGGGGGGGAGGAGGACGAACCCTTCCAAGAAGCAATGTTTGAACCTCACCTCAAAGACCAGATGAGGATTCAGCTAGTGCAGAAGAATCAGCGGAGGGTTTTGGCCAGAGGGAAAAGCACAGTCCCAGAGGCTTGAAGGGCATGGAGTAACCTGACCCGTGAGGAAGGAGGTGGCTTCTGAGGGAGGGATGTCAAAGTGGCAAGGGCTTGTAGGGGCCAGAAGGATGAAGGATCACAACCAGAGGCAACGTGACTGTGACCTTGAGTGTGCAGTGTGAGGAGAGAGAGAACTGTGTGTGTAACTGTGAGGGTAAGAATAAGAGATTTTGTGAGTGTGAGAATTGTGAGTGTATGTGAGACTGAGTGTGAGGATGTGTGTGAGCAGGTACATATATCAGTATGAATGCTGAGGGCTGTGAGTATGAGGCAGCATGATTTTATATGAAATGCGTGAGTGTGAAAATTGTGTGTGAATGTGAGAGGCAGTGAGAGTGTGTGTGTGTGAACCTGTGCTGCTATGTACCTGCTGGTATGTGACTACATGTGTGTGCCTGCGGTGGTTCCCATAGCTGGGGTCACAACCTCAGGAGAGTCTCTCAATCTGAAGAGACAGAAAGAGAGTCCGCGGAGACTCTCTGCCCATTCCTTCAAAAGAATCAATGTTCATGAAGCCTTTACCCCTATGCTGCATTGGGAGAAGGGGGTGAATTACCAAGACAACACCCCCACCCTGACAGGGCTTGAATTTTGGGGGGAGGCAGGTGATACACTGCAAGCAGAGCGACGACAGAGCAGTGGGATTCGGAAGGCAACTCGACAGTGTGATACAGAGCAAGGGAGGGGCACCCCTTCAGGCAAGCCGACCAGCCGACCCCTAAGACCTGCCCGAGAAGGTAACATTTGGGCCGAGGCCGACAGGATATGAAAGGCCTTTATAGGAAGAGAGGAAACTTCAAAACACATATGATAAACTTGGCAGTTGAAAAAGAGACGAGAGGTAGCAACAGTGTCACAAAGAGATGAGGATGGCTTTTATTTCAAGGGCCAGAAGAAGAGACGAAGGTTTCAAGCAGGAAAAACCTACTTTTATGGTTTAAAACAAGCATCCTGGCTGCCCCACAGAGCTTGACGGGGGTTGCTAAAAGGCAGAACAGGGATGAGCTGGGGTTCTGCTGTGGCCCAGGCAGAGAGGGTCCGAAAAGGAGCAGAGAAAGGTGGGCAACTTCAAAATACATTTGCTGCTTAGATGATAAGAACTTGATGTATGAGGGGTGAAGGAAAGGGAAGAATTGGGGTGCCCTCTGGGTTGGTATGTGAGCAAACAAAGAATAGGATCTTCTTCAGAAGTTTGGGTCCTGGCTGGATGTCTTTCTGCTTGGGGGACATTATCACGGCACAATCTGGGGTGCAGACAATGAGTCCTTCCTCTGAGTTCTGGAAGATTAGAGTTGACCTCCCTGTAGATGGTAGGGGCTTTGAGGATTGTCTCCTTCTGGTCATTGGCTCATGCTCACCTTGCCAGGAATAAATAGAGGCCACTCTAATCTATTCAGCACGTATTTATGATGCAATTGCTGTGTGCCAAACTCTGGGTGGTTGGGGTGTGGTGTTTACAAAACATGCAAAATCCGTACCTTCATGGAGCTAGCATTATCGGTGGTCAAGCTAGGGTGGGCAAAATAATAATAAAGTTATGGGGAGCCATGGCATCAGTGGCGGAGGTGACTGAGTGGGGATGATGGCCCATGTGGCCCTCAAGCCTTAGAGCCCCTCCAGGAAGGGGCCTTTCTGGGCCTAGTGCACTCCTGAGGCCCTGCCCCACCCCACTGTCACCCCCACGGCCCACCTATTTTCCTCTGTAGTGCCCATCCTGTGATGATGTTGTTTATTTATTTGTTTAGTTCTTCTTCACATAATCAGATAAACTCTGATGTCATTCCAAATGGTGAGAATTCGGGAAGGAGATGGGGATGTGCCCTGAAAGCCACCCACACCAAGTTCAAGTAGGGAAGGTGCTGGATTGCATCTGGGTTGGTGGGAGACGCTTCCTGGTCCAGCTTTTGGAGGTGCTTCTGACAGGGCTGGGGGGCATGTTGCAGGAAAGGGAAGTATACTGGTGTGAGGGGAGCTGGAGAAGTAGTTCACTTAGAGACTCCCAGGCCTGGTGAGCTGAGGGAAGCTCTCTGCCCTCTTGCTCTGGGCAGGATGCAGGAGCGCAGGATTTCACAACAGGCCTATTTAGCTCTGACTTGCTCCCGGTCTGTTGCTATGATTCTAGAACAGTTCGAACAGGAGGGACCCCTGCCCCTATTCTGACCTTAATCCTGGGGTCCCACCTCTAGGGAGTTGCAACAGACGGTATAGGAGCCTCAGCTAGGGAGGGGTGCCCTTATTCAGCAACCGAAACTCTGAGCAGGTGTAATTAGGTCCAGGCAATTGGGAGCGATTGTATCTTTCTTTCATTAAAGATGGGGAGAGCCCAAGGGGCCCCCGACTCCACCTGCCTTCCAGGTGGCTCTGCTCTGGGAGGATGAAGAGAAGGCCTTGTACACAGAACAGAGCACGTGGGCCGACGCAGATGGCGTGGGGGGGGGCAAGGAGGGGCGGTGCTGGAGTCCTGGCCTCTGGCAGGTGGACCCAGGGGAAGGAGGGTCTTTCCGACGATGGCACCTGCCTCTGCTCCGACCAGCTGCCCTTATTCGCGCATTTCTTTTTGTCATTTTCTCTTTTAAATGTGCAGAAAGTGACTTAGAAGGAAAGAGGTTTCTAGAGAAGCATCAGCTTGGATTTGGAGTAGGTTACAGCTCATATTAGCTGACTCTTGGTTATAGGATGGTGACCTAGTTACTTAAACTGTGCTGAAGTATTCTTGCCTACAAAATGGGCATTTTCTTAACAAATTCATTTTTATTTGAACACTTACATTTGTTGTGAAGAGTTAAGATCATCATTCTCAGGCAATTACGTGCAAACCCTTGTTCTGCCCCAGTACAAGGTGTGGAGCTGTCTTTGGGCCGCATGCTATTAGATTTGCTTTGGAACTTGGACTTTGGAACAGACAGGCCAGATGTATGAGGTGCTAAACATTTGGAGGAGGGGGATTAAAACAGGGGTGGGAAGAGCACAAGAGCTATGGTGATGGTCCATGGGTGAATTGGTGGTGGGGATTTTATTTTACAGGGCTACACTTGAGTAAGTCAAACATTAGGCAAAAATAAACAATGTAAGTATATATAATAAAACAAAACCCTTCTAGATTAGCTTCTTCATCTGGAAAATGAGGGGGTCGGACCAGAAGACATTAAGAAGACCTCCGGGGAGGATTCGGGAATTCCAAAGAGCAAAGGACAGAGCTGTCCCCCAGGAAGCTGCACCACAACCTGGAGGCTAAGGAGGGCTTTTGGCTCAATGCCAGTCCCACCTCTTACTCCGTTTGACTTAAGGCAAATTTCTTAACTTCTTTGGATTTCTTCATGTGTAAAATTGGGATAATTATTTCTCCCTGCTGGGCTTTGGGGCTTGGAATGGAAAATTAAATGAAAGAATTACCTAAAGTGCTTTGCATGGTGGCTGTACAGGGAGGTGGGGTGGTGGCTGATGGCAAGGGAAGTCCTGAGCTTGATTTTCAGGTTTTGATTCCTCAGTCTTTTCTTTAACCCTTCCCCAGAGGGCTCTGGACCACGACTCTTTACCACACCAGACTCCACCAGGGCAGAAGCCAGGGGCCTCGCTGACTCTTCGAAGCACAGGCCCCAGGAACTACAGAGTGAAGGGAATCAGGCAGGGTCCTTAGACATCAGCCAGGAGCTGGGGCAGGTAGGTGCCCAAACAGTGTTTCACTGAAAACTAGTGGGAAAGCCTGGGCAATGACCAGTTTCCCTAACAAACATTTCTCCCATTCAGGTTGATGACTGATCCCTGTCACCGGTGGAGGGCCCACAGGGACCCAGCAGACAGGGCCGGGCTGGCGGAGGCAGCCTGTCTCCTAGTCCACCAGCTCCCCCTGATGGCAGGAGCTGGGGCTGCATCCTGGACAGTCCAGGGCAGGGCCTGGGGGCGGGTGCAGAACCTGCCTCAGGTTCCCAGCAGTAGGCATTGTGGCACCATTTAAACAAGATTTACTGCTTTTTCAAAGGTGCTCTCTGTCACTCCCATGAGGACAGTTTCAGGTGCTGTCCATTCCTCTGTGAGCTCCAGATTCCACTGGATACCATTTTCCCTCTACCTACAGGACTTTCCTGAGCATTTGCTGGAGCTCAGGTTTGCTGGCAAATTCCTTCAGTGTTTGGGAGTCTTAAGAAGTCTTCCATTCTTCATTTTTGAAAGGTCTTTTTTTTTTTTTATTGGATGTAAAGTTCCAGGCTAATGTAATTCTTGTAGCAGCGATTTGAAAATATTGCTCCACCACCTTCTCCTTGGGTTGTTTTTGAGAAATTATCACTCTTCTCCATCTTCCCCTGTAAATAATGTATCTCTTTTCCCCTGGCCGCTTTTAGGATACTCTTTTCCTCATCACTGACTTAAAAAAATTTGATTATGGCCCTCCCTGGTGGCGCAGCGGGTTAAAGCACAACACTAAGAAGCTAAAGCTGCTTCAGCATGAGTTCAGTCCCAACCCCAGAGGTGACCCACATGGGGCAGCAGACCTCTCCTGACCAGCCTGCTGCTCCCCTCAGCAGTGTACTTAGCCAGTCATCCTGTTCAGCCCCCACTCTGTCTCTGGTGAAGCCTCTCACCGCCCTTGCACCTCTGGCCTGTACCCCAGTTCTGTGTACATTAAAAAAAATTGATAATAATGTGCCCTGGTGAATTTTCTTTGTGGAAAACCACAATTGGGAACTCATGGCCATTATTTCTTCAACAATTTCCCCACACTGCCCCATTCTCCAGTCCAAGCCAATCGCACGTATATTAGGCCACTCGGAGCTGCCCCACCTGCCTTCAGCGTTTCACCTTGGGTTGTCTCCTCGGCTGTGTGCTGTTCATAACCACTGCTTTGGCAGTGTTTGATAGGCTGTTAATCATCTCCATTTATTTTTCTTCTCTGATATCTTAGATTTTACCTTAAGAAATTTGATTGGGAACTTAAAATAATCTTTTATATCTCAACACTATCTTTCAGCTAGTGTTTTAGACATGTGAATTTATAGTCATATTAACCTTCTGAAAGCCCTCATCTCCTAACGGTCATTTGTAGTTATCAATCACTTCTGATTTTTTTTTTAAGATTTATTTATTTCTTCATACAGAACTGGGGTACAGGCCAGAGATGCGGAGGGTGAGAGGATTCACCAGAGACAGAGCGGGGAGCAGAACAGTCAGATCGACGAAGTACACTGCTGAGGGGAGCAGCGGGTGGGTCAGGAGAGGTCTGCCACGCCATGTGGATCTCCTCTGGGGCAGGCGGGGATCGAACTCATGCGGAAGTGGCTTAAGCTTCTCAGTGCTGTGCTTTAACCCGCTACGCCACCAGGGAGGGCCAATCGCTTCTGATTTTTATTTTCATCTTCTATCCTATTTTCCTGCTTTGCAAGTCTAGTACTTTTTGATGGCTGTGAAACAGATTGAGAGCTATATAGATTTCGGTTTCTGTAAAAGTCTTTGTGTTTTCTACATTAAGTCATTTGGAAGTACTTTGACCTTTTTATTCTTTTCTTTCTTTTTAAGCTGTGTTTGGCGGATGAGCAGAGTTCCTCTGTGATTAATTTTGCTCCATTACTTAGCTGAGACCTTTTGAAGTGCCCCTCCCAGAGTCCCATATGGCAGGGATTTTCCACTCTGGCGGTGGGAACAGGAGTTCCCTAACCTGTGGGAGTTCAGGGCTGTTCCCTTTCATCTTCTCAGGGGCTCTTTCCCAAGAAGTGTCCCTGTTCAACTAAAGATTTAGGAGAGGCCACCTCTGCCAGCATGCTCTCTGTGTACTCTGTTCTCTCAGTACCTGGCCCCCCAGCACCTCTGTCTGTCTGGGTCCAGCTTCATTTGCTCAGTTGACAGAGAACACAACTCTGCCTGGCCCTTCCCTCCAACGCCTGGAAACTCCCAGACACCGAGTCTGTGTATCCCGGGGCTCACTTCCTTTGTTTCTCATCTCTTGGAGATCATAGAACTTGACCACTTAAGAGCCAGTGCCTTGCCAACTATTTCATATGCTCTGTCAGGTTTTGTAGTTGCTTGCTCCAGGTGGGAGGATAAAGCAGTCCCTATAATTCCACTTTATATTTATATTGACTTAATGCCATTATTCTATTATTTTTCAAATTTGTAACTGGTGTTTATATCACTTTAAAAATTCAAGCTGGATACATGTGCAGTTTCCCCATTGAAAACCCTCTGCATATTTTTTGGTCTCTGGTGAGGCTGAGCACCTTCTCTTGACTTCATCAGTCATTTCTGATCCCCCCAAAGCCAGCCTGAGACAAGTTCTACTTCTAAGTGCCTAGTTTTAGGACTAGGGAAGTGAGGGGTGGGGTAAGATGCTGAGACTGGTAAGGGTAGAGAGGAAGGGAATGGGGAAAACATTCCAGAACCCTCATGCCAACCTAGCCACCTTTCATCCCTCCAGGGCTAAAATCCTTTCCACCCCCTCCATAGACCCTTTTATTTAACCTTCAAAGTCAGATCTGTTTGCTTAGAGACCTGCCCCTCTTCCTCTGGGATAATTTATTTTTAATCAGAACATCTTTCCCATATCATTCTAACTGGAGAACAGGACAGAGGGACTCAGACCTTCTCAGGTGAACCTATGCCTTCAGAGAAAGAGTAGAAGTTGATGCAACTCTCTTTCCTTCTGAAATAAAATATGAGGACTTTTTATAATTATAATGAATGTGGGGATACCAGTTCTGTCATGGGGGTCTGGAACTGCTGTGTGGGGAGGAAAGATCCCGGCACGGGCAGACTCACATGGCGGGCATTGTCTGGCTATGTTTTACAGGACAATGGGGACATGGAGGAGTTAAGACAGTTACCCCGCGGGACTCATATTCCTGAAATCTGTAGTTTGTAGAACCCAGGAGAGAGGCCTCTTGGGACATGCTGGTATGGGGGAAGTTGGAAGTCTCTGGCCTTGGCTGAACCAAACCCAGGATGTGCACAAGTATGTGCACTATCGAGATGACAGGTGGGGCCAATCCCATCACAGCTGCTGTCTGCAACAACGTGGCCCACGAGGGTGAGGTGTGGCGGGTAAGTAGTAAGAGCCTAGAACTGAAGTCGGGCCAGGAGGGGATAGAAGAAGAATGAAAACAATACTGGGGGCACCCATACGATGGGAAAGTTACAACAAGAAAAAGAAGCCAGGGTGTGTGATGAAACTGAGAGAGGTTGAAGGAGTGAAGTATTAACTTGCACCACGTGAAATTGTTTTGTAGGTAAAAAATGGTAGATTGCGAGCAACTTTACATGTTCAATCTAATGTAAGCTCTCTAAGGTAAAGTACTCAGCCCTCGGTGACCCCACGGAATGCAGCTGGGTTTAAATGAGCAGCATTTGATTTTAGCTTCTGGAATGTTCACCTCCTGCCAAGTACATTTTCAGAAGACACCTGGTCAAATCCATCACTGTTACCTGGGAGGAGGAAATAGTACCCAGCAACACTGGCGCAAGCCAATTTGCTGCTTCCAGGAGACAAGGGAAAACGGCATTGACATTTTGATTGGACGATCATGTTGATATGTTGGAGCCTGGGAAGAGGGTCTGCTGGGCAGCGGGTGTGGAGCACGCATTGGCACGGGGGAAGGGTTTGGGTAGAGGGTGCTGGGAGGAAGGAGACTGAGGTAGGGGATCCTAAGAGAAGTGTGCCAATGGAATATTACTCAGCAATCAAAAAGATAAACCCATGTCATTTGTGGCAACATGGATGGAGCTGGAAGGGATCATGCTTTGTGAAATAAACCAGAAAGAAAAAGAAAAAAATACCAGATGGTTTCACTCATCGTGGGAGTATAAGGGATCAGGGGGAAATATATATATGTATAACACACACACACACATATAAATACACATATAACAATTGTAATAAACTAAAAAAGAACATCAACTAACAACTATTGACCAGAGACATTCTACAGAGGAGGGGAGGGGAACAGGATCAAAAAGGAGGTGGGAAAAGCACATGGGACAATGGTGATGGCACGTGGATGAAGTGATGGGAGGCCCATGGTATTACAACTGAGATGAAAAAAGTGTACAAAACGAAGAATATATATACACACGCACGCACGCACACACACACACAAATAATTTGTCTTTGTCTGCAAGCTGCCTGGTGCTGAGGGGTGTGCTCCGGGAGCCTGGATTCCCTGGTGTTCTGACGCCCTCTTCAGGCGGATCTTTGAAATGCACCCTCGTGTCTCAGAACTCTGAACTTGCTTAGATTTAAGGTGCAAGAGGACGAGAAATCGTTTTGTCAAATGCACCGTGTGTAAGCAGCTTCTGAACGCTAAGAATAACTTTGAGCAGTGGGCATTATTATCTCTGTTAAACAACAGTGTTAACTCAGCGTCAGAGAAATTACACAACTTGTGAAATCAGAACTCCACACTGGGATGCAAATCCAGTTTTGCCTGACTCCAAAAGACAGAGGTAGGCCAGGCCCTGATTGCACAAGGAACAATCTGTTGATTATTGATTTCTGGGGCCCCAAAATATAATGGGGACAATTTATGTCAACCCTCAAAGTCACAGGGCTCTGCTTAAACCCCCAACTGTTGAAACTCCTCAGAGCCCAAACCCAGCCAATGGATGAGCTGGTGACTGATATTGGTTGGTGAAGATGTGTCTAAGACCACCCTTCACCATGATCTTCTTACATCTTCTTATATGATGTTCTGGAGCACTAAGGGGCTAACTTAGATGTCATGAGTCAACTTGTATGTCTCTGTGCAGCACTGCTCTGTCATTATTTTTGCTGCTTTGTGGCACGTCTGTCATCTGGCAGAGCACATCCTCTCATCTTTAGGGCTGCCTGACAGATGCTCACTCTTCTACCTTCCCACATAATTACTGGAAATGGCCAAATTCTCCACAAATTCTGTTAGGATATTGTTTGGAATCACAGTAACATGCTAGATTAACTCAGGGGGAACTGACATCTCTAAGGTATCAAATATTCTCATGGATGAGCCTAGTATCCTTCTGCATTTATTTAGATTTTCATTAATGTCTTCCAATTCTGGTTTAGAATTTTTTCAAAAAGAGGCATTTTTGATAAAATTCATTTTTGTTGCTTTTGTCAATGGCCTTTAAGATTATATATCTTCTTACTGTTTGATGTAGACATGCACTTAATTTTGGTGCTGTCAGCAGCCTTCAGTGTTGTGCAAGGAAGGACTTGCTCTTTGTGCTTGGGCGCCCTCTTGTGGGGAACTAGCAAATTAAATGCAAAAGAGGTTTCGAAAATAATCTACTCCTTAGGTAAATAATTATCTCAACAACTCTTCCCATTATATATTTTTACATCGAGGTATAACTATTGTAAAAAAATCAGATTACATAGACCTTAAGTATAGAACTCAATGCAGTTTTGCAAACACATATGCACACGCACGTGCAATCACCACCTGGATCAAATTAAAGGCCATTTTTAACACCTCGAAAAATTTCCTCAGACCCCCTTTCACTCCATATAAAGAGTGACCACTATTCTGAACTCTATCATCACAAATTAGTTTTGCCTGTGTACTTGAACTTTATGTAACTAGAAATAAATGGAGCCATATATAGTATATACCCGTTTGTATCTTTCTTTTTTTAACTAGTCATATTTGTGATTCTCTCATGTTGTTCTTTTTTGATAACTGTGTAATATTTCATTGTATAAATATATCATGTATATTTTAAAATTCATTTGTATTAATATTCGATTGTTGCTATAATAGATTGCCACAAACATAATGGATTAAAGCAACACAGATTTATTATTTTATAAATTGGTAAGTTAGTATTTAGATGATTCACTCACATTAAATGCAATTGTTGATATAGTTAGGTTTAGATTTTTCTTTTGAGTTGGGAGCATGCTATCATGTCCCGAGGACATGCTGAGGGATGAATCATGGAGCAGGTTTGCAGGCCAGACTGCTGCTCAGTGGGCAGCCCTCTTACTATTTATTAGAAGTATCAAGCAAGCATGATTGATGATATGATAAGAAAGGAGGAACAGGGTCCAGGGGAGAAAAAGGGTGAACTGGTTTGGGAAAAGGGAGGGGACATGTTGACCTTATATACCAGGAGGACTTCCTATGCAGGTACTTGATGTCATTTCTGAGCTACTCCCAGACCACCTCAGATCATGACCACACAATCAGTCAGTGGGTACTTAGGCGTCCTCAGTTGCCCCCTCACGTGGGCATTGTCTTAAGACAGTCATGCAGGAGCGCCTTATCCAAATCCTACTAACGCCTGGGTGCACAGAGAGGCCACACACGCAGGTACAGAGGCCCCAAGCAGTAGAGAGGCCATATTTATCCTTCATTAACTTGTCTTGGCTGCATTTCTTCTTTGTTCATTTTTTTTTTTACTTTATTTTGTTGACTACCTATATTACGTTACATTAGATATGCTTTGATTTATAATTCCTTTAATGGTTATCCTAGAAATAAAACATTTTTCTTTGAATGTTTACAGCTCACTTTAATTAATACCCTTTTCCACTTTTTTTAAAGATTTATTTATTTATGAATATAGAACTGGGGGCCAGGCCAGAGATGCAGGGGTGATGAGAGATTCACTAGAGACAGAGTGGGGAGCAGTACAGGCAGATTGATGAAGTACACTGCTGAGGGGCGCAGCGGACAGGTCAGGAGAGGTCTGCTGCGCCATGTGGGTCACCTTCCTGGCCGGGGATCAAATGCATGTAGCTGTGGCTGCCTATAGTTTCATTGCTCTGACTTTAACCTCTGGCCACCAGGGAGGCCCTTATTGAGCTTTTTAAATTTGCATCTTTCAACAGATTTCGAAAATTCTTGGCCATTATTACTTCACAGATTGCTGCGTCCCATTCTCCCATCTCTGTCCAGACCCCAGTTGCAGGCACATTAACTCTTTGAGCAAGATATGCTGGCTGGTCTTGTTTGCTTTGCTCTGTTTTATTGTTTTCTGTATGCACGTGTTTGGGTATTTTCTTTTGACTTTTCTTCACTTTTCTTACTTCTGTCAGTCCCGGTTTGCTATTAGTTGCAGCCAGTTAGTTTCTAACAACAAAGACTATGTTCTTTAGTTATAGAATATCCACCTAATGGTTTTCATAGTGATAGCAATTCTTTGTTGCAGTCTTCTTCCTTTACACGTGGTTGTCCACTTGTTCCTCTATTTTATTTAATGTATTTATCATAGTGATATTGAAGTACTTGACTAGAAAGTACAACACCTGGTTATTTTTCTGTATCTTTGTATGACTAATTTGAAAAATATACATATATGTGCTGAATATCATGGATAATTTGTTATCTTCTTTCAAAGAGTGTTTGATAGGCAATTAAATTTGCCGAGGATTGTGTGATCCTGTTGAAATTGCTTTAGACTTTTGTTATACATACTGCTGACCCTTGCACAAGGCAGAGGTAGGGCCTCTCATCCCTGTAGTAGAAAATCATATACAACTTAGAATCAGCCCTTGTATATGTATTTTGTGTCCAGGGTTCAATAGTTGACATTCACATAAAAAAAAAAAAACAACATATAGAACTGGACCTAGGGAGTTCAAACCTGTGTGTTTAAGGGTAAGCAGCAGCTTCTTACTCCCTGAGTGCCGCCTTATCTCAGGTGTGAGTCATCATCCTAGCACGTGACCTTTCTGGGATTTTTTTTTTAAGATTTATTTATGCATACATGCAGAATTGGGGTACAGGCCAGAGGCAGTGAGAGGATTCACCAGAGTCAGGGTGGGAGCAGAACAGGCAAGTGGACGAAGTAGACTGCTGAGGGGAGCAGCGGGCGGGTCAGGAGAGGTCTGCCACGCCATGTGGGTCACCTCCGGGGCTGGGGATCGAACTTGAGCTTGCAGTGCTGTGTCCTAACCCGTCGCGTCCACAGGGAGGGCCCTCTCTGGGATCTCAGCTGGAGGCCTGCTGTACCTGGGCTCAAACCACAGTGGTCCTCTCCTAACACTGTGTGGCTCGAGTGTGTCCCCAGCTCTCTAGTTTTCCAGCGGCTCTCCTAGGCCTCTGATATCCCGTCAAGCGCAGCAGCTTAGGGGCTGGCCAGTACCCATGGGGGAAGGTAATGCAGACTTTTTTATTCTTCTCTGTGGATTTATCTTCTTGGCGATCCTGCCAACCAAACCCTTTCTTGGTAGCTGAGAACACTGGTCTCTTCTTAACTCAGCCTTCTGGAAGAAAGTCACACTGAGTGTGGGTCTTGCTTTATGTTTCTCTTCTCTCAAGGGTTGTAACTGTGTTGGGCTCTGTTCAATGCCTGGAAGTGCCTGTTTTACACTTTTCATTGCGCTTTCTAGATGTGTACAGTGGGAGGAAGTTTTATGTTGTCTATTCAATCAGGCTCAAATGGTAAAGTATTCCATGATCTTCTTACATCTTCTTATATGATGTTCTGGAGCACTAAGGGGCTAACTTAGATGTCATGAGTCAACTTGTATGTCTCTGTGCAGCACTGCTCTGTCATTATTTTTGCTGCTTTGTGGCACGTCTGTCATCTGGCAGAGCACATCCTCTCATCTTTAGGGCTGCCTGACAGATGCTCACTCTTCCACCTTCCCACGTAATTACTGGAAATGGCCAAATTCTCCACAAATTCTGTTAGGATATTGTTTGGAATTACAGTAACATGCTAGATTAACTCAAGGGGAACTGACATCTCTAAGGTATCAAATATTCTCATGGATGAGCCTAGTATCCTTCTGCATTTATTTAGATTTTCATTAATGTCTTCCAATTCTGGTTTAGAATTTTTTCACAAAGAGGCATTTTTGATAAAATCCATTTTTGTTGCTTTTGTCAATGGCCTTTAAGATTATATATCTTCTTACTGTTTGATGTAGACATGCACTTAATTTTGGTGCTGTGATATTTTCAGCTTCCTTGTTGAACTCTTTTAGTTTCAATTTTTTCTTGTAGGCTGTGTTATTTATGGTGGACAATCATAACTTCTATGAATGATGACAATTAAGCTTTTGCCTTTAACTTCATTTATATAATATATGCATATTTTATATAAGTTTACAATATGTAAAATGTGTATATGTAAAAATTATATATGAAACATATATATATATATATATATATATTTCTCTTTGATTTTGCTGGGCATGGTGATAATATATTTTACTAGTTGCTGAATTTTCAGGAAAGTTAAAAAAAATTCCAGCAAAGATTTCTGAGTTGACTTGTCATAGGACAGAGCTCAAGGGCCAGCTCTCCTCCCATAAAGTGGGGCCTATATTTGTCATTTTCCTTTCCTCAGCCTCATTTTTTCTTAACCATAATATTCTGGGGTTGATCTGTGGTAGTTTTCAAACCTGTAGAGGTAAACTCCCACCAAGTTACAGATTTCTTGGTGAAAAATTTACGGACTGAAATATGAAAATCATTTATATGTAATATACCTACCTACCTGTCAGCCTCTACCTTATGATAGTTTTCCCTGTGAATTGGGAAAAGGCCACTCTTTTTTCCATTTCTTTCATTCCACTATTGTCATCTGATTAACTCACCTCCGCACAGACCCTCCTAACAGTTAATCTTCCTCAGCCCAAATAGAATCTCATGAGCAATCTGTAAAATACAGCCTTTTTTCATTTTCTTTCCTCTGCTCAGGGACATTTAGTTTTATATTTCTTTTTTTGTTACAAAGCAATTTTGTATTTACATAAATTAGTATAACATCTAATAATAAAGGAAGAACGTTTGTCAGCGCAATTTACTAGCATGATGAAAAATCCCAAATGCATCTTGAACTGCTCGTATTTACTTCTTGTCATAAATAAGCTCAGGTGGGAAAGGCTATTCTTACTCACTTCTGGCTGATGGCAGACTCAAACTGGAGATTCTAAAAAGACATGAAAGAGAGAGTTCCCATTAGCCTGGCTAGTTTCAGAAGCCAAAATCCGCAGGTTCTCTCTCCTTTCGTTCTCTCCCTCCT
This sequence comes from Condylura cristata, assembly GCF_000260355.1. Taxonomy (NCBI): domain Eukaryota; kingdom Metazoa; phylum Chordata; class Mammalia; order Eulipotyphla; family Talpidae; genus Condylura; species Condylura cristata. Next base: position 2,208,236 of record NW_004567141.1, read on the forward strand.
TCCCTGGTGTTGCGAATGCAGCAAATGGCGATGTTTTTTTACATGTCGCACTAATACTGTGTTCTTGTGAATAATTTTATTCATTATCTTTTCAAGATATATTTCTTGCATACTGATTCTGGGCTGGACTATATGCTGGCTGGTTGTATTAGAGGAACAATAATGAGCAAACTCTGCACCCGTTAATGATGTTCTAAATGAACCCCAACCTCTGATGCTTTTTACAACTTCCACTTCATCTCCATGCTGTAGAGATCTTACGGACACAGGACTACAACTCCCAACATGAATCTGACTTCCGGAATGGGGGTTGCTGGGAGCTAGGGGCAGCGTCAAACAATCATGCTTTACTTATAACTGAGCACATACTTGCTCTTCTTAGTCTCTTGGCTCCATGGCTTCAGCTTGCATTCTGGTACTACTAAGGGAACTTTGAGGAGACATGTGGAAGAGAGATATGTAGAGACATGGAAGGGATACTTGGAAGAGACATATGGGTGTGAGAAATGTGGGAAGGCTTTTCCTGGTCCTGACAGAGATAGTAGAAGCTGTTATATTGGCTTCACGTTGGAGTATATGGTATAATTTGAATTTGAGTCTGTTCTGATCCACCTAAACTCTTCTTGTGATTCTTTGCCAAAAGGTATTTTATTTTATGGCAAAGTTCCAGGCTTTAGTGGCCCTGTGTAAGGCTAAGCCTGTTTCCCTGAGCATTTGTCCATAGGTAATGGGAAATTTTTGGAGTTTTTTTTTTTTGGAAGCTTTATTTGAAATACTTTCTTTTCTTTCTCTCTATACACACTAGTTCTATTTAAAATATTCCACACTAAGAGTAAACCTTTTTTGCCTTTGTGCTTGCAGATGACTGAATCTCTTTTTAACCATATGTATCCCTTAAAAGTTTGGTGCCCCTTGGTCACCCACTAACACTGAGAACAAGATGAAAACTGTAATGGCCTGAACTCATATGCTGAAGCTCAATCCCTGGTGATTGGATTAAGGGAATAATTAAGGTTGTAATTATCAAGGCTCCCTAGGGAATCAGCCTTAATATGTAGCTTCATATATGTGTTATACTTTATACATTATTATATCATAATATGATACACCCTTATATATTAAGATATTGGCTTATGTTTAGTGTAAGATGTACCAGAACTGGTATTATAAAGTACATGATTATGGAGCCTGAGAAATCTCAAGATCTGCCATCTGCAAGTTGGAGGTTTGGGTATAGTACAAAGACAAGAGTTGGAGACTCAGTTGTGCAGACAGATTTCACTGAGTCTGAAGGCCTGAGAACCAGGAGCACTGGGTACAGGAAGACATAGATGTTCCAACTCAAGCATCCTAGGAGTGAAACCTCAGTCTGTGTGACACCTCCCTTTCTTCTTTTATTCTCACTGGAGGGGATGGTACCCATCCAAATTGGGGAGGTAATGTACTCCACTCAATCTGCTGATTTAAACGCTAATCTCTTCTGGGAACACCTGTACAGATACACCCAGAAATATCATTTAACCTGTTATCTGGACATCATATGATCCTCCCAATTTGACTCATAAATTTAACCATCACAAAGGTTAAATGACAACATAAGGGTGGGGCCATGATCCCACAGGACTAGTTTCTTATAGAAGGAGATGCAGAGAGGCTGGTTCTTTCTGTTCTTTTTCTTTCTGCACGTGTTCAGAGCAAAGACCGTGTGAGTACACAGCAGCTGCCTGTAAGCCAGGAAGAGAGCTCTCACCAGAAACAGAACCCTGCCAGAACCTGATCTTGGACTTTTCCAGCTGCTAAACTGTGAGGAAACACATTTCTGTTAGTTAAGGCATCCATTTATACTATTTTGTTATGACAGCAGGCTAATTCAATGGCAAAGACAATTTCTGGTCTCAAAAGCTAGCGGAGAAAGCAGGTGAGTAAATGGACAATTACAGTAGGTAACATATGGACAATAAAACAGCCTCTTCTTAGGAGATGCAGAAACAATTTGAATTTTTTTTTGATTCATACTTTGATCAATATTTAATACTTGCAAGCTATATATCCTGAGTGGAGTTAGATACAAAGTCTTGTTAGAAGATTTTAATCTATACCCTCTTATTTTCTCTTCATGAAAATCCCTTAAAGCAGTTATTATATCTGATTTTATACAAGAGGAAGTGGAACTCAGAGTATTGTAAATGCCTTCCTAAAATCAAGCAAAATTTCAAATACAAATAAAATTTGTGTTGACATGTTTTGCCCAAGGCATACTATGTGACGAACTATATAAGAAATAGCCACCGAAGACCAAAACTCTGGAGTTCTATTGGGTAACAAATGTCTGGATGTGGTGGATCTTGGGGTCCATAAGGCCCCTGGACTAGCAACCCAATGAGAGTACAAAAGGAAAAGAGGCACCCTCAGTTGCTGGGGAGTCATCACGTTTCCCAAAGAGACTGGAACACACTGGTTACTGAGCTTCCTCTTTGGTGATGTCACCCTCAGCTTCCTTACTCTCTTTGACAAAGATGTTTGTAAGTAGCGGGGTGCAAGAGAAGCAAGGCTGGATGAGCACGTGCTGGAGTCGCATTTACATGAAGCTGCATGTGGCATGAGTGTGAACAGACATGAGCACTGGTATCAAGAATGGTTGAAGAGATGATGGGATCATATCATCAACTCAGAGTCAGGGAGATAAAGGCTCTCTAACAAGTCCCCTGTGCGTCTTTATGTTTCAGAAAATGTTGGGAAAGAGCTTACAGGTTAATAAAGAAATAGCTGTCTGTAGGTGCTTCTGCCTTGGTGCTCACACCACCAGCGCTGGTTGTCTGCATGCAGGATCCTTTCCCCACAGCCCATGTTCCCTATCAGCACTGATCGGTGGAATGATACATAACCACATTCACTTCGCATCGCTGATAATCACTGTCAGCAGAAGAATAAACTGGGGCTGGTTTCAGAACTTTACTTGACGTTCACCTTCCCTGGGAAGTCATCTGCAGCTCAACTACATCCTTGATGTGTCGATCTGAAGCTTCCAAGGGCCTTGAGCTCGGAAGACTGTTTCCTGTCAAACTCTGGGACAGCACGGTGGTCTCCATCCATTGTGCACACCTCTGGATTATCTCGCACCTGCCTCATTCAGCTACGAGGTCATGAATCCAGATTTTCTTGTGCTAATCACGGTGCTGTCTGGTCCTGCGGGGGCTTCGTTCTCAAAAGTGGGCACAGCAAGGATTGTAGACTATTTTTTTAAGTTTAAAAACAGGACTCTTAAACAAATATAAATCAATGAACCCTTCATCAGTAAGGGACCAGCTGGATGATAAAGCTAGTTCAAGGCGAATAGGAAATATCAAAGTATATAAAGTCAGAAAAAGAAAGAATGCTAGAATTAGATTGCAAAGTTAGCTAAACAATGCGTCCATGTCTTCTAAGACAAAGAAGACATTGGATTATATTTTCTATTGGACATAAAAAAATGTAATTTATTTAGGTATTCATCTCACTTTACAGATTCAACAGAATGACAATGCTAATAGATGAAATCTAATTTAACAAATAGATCCAATCAATAGTAAACAAAATAAGTTAAAACCACTTCCCTCTCATGATCTCCTAGATTTATACGAGTTAGGCTTGTTAACCACTAGCTAATGTAAGTTAGAGAAGTGACTGCTGTGTAATCTGATTTTGCCTTTTACATTTGGTTAATTTTAACCCCTTTATCCTAAAACGGTGATTTCTGTGAGATAAATGGGGCCTCAGAACTCCTGTCCCGGCTGGCTCCTTGCTGCAGCACATCTGTCTATGAAGGACAGGGGCAGCCTGGATGGGCCACTACTTTCCAGGCAGGAAAGGGGGAGGCCCTGGGGGTGGGGGTTCCTGAGGCCTGTCCTGAGGGAACCAGGGGAGGGACGGGGTCCTCATACCTGTGAGAGCTCCTGACACTGGCCTTCACTACCTTCACCTCCTCCAGGACCCCTACCCTGACTCCCTGGCGGGTGAGGGGCGCCTTTACCATGGAGCCATGGACCTGGGCAAGAGCACAACCTGGAGGTGCAAAAGAGCATCACTGGGGTTTGGGGAGCTCAAGCAGAAAGAAGGGCAGTAAAGTGGGAGGGGCTCAAATGAGGGTCACTGGGCAGCAGGAGCAGCCTGGGTGTGAGGCCCTGGGCCAGGGGGGAGGGATGGACCTGGCTGCACCACGCCCCCTTGTTTCACCCACACTTTGTACAGAGCGGAGCGGAGAGGGTGGACTGGGTCTTTATCTCGCTTCATTAACTCCAAGATGCTCACCTCTGACCATTCTAACAGCTCGAAATCAGGTCGCACCAAGTGTCTTTCGGAGCTGAACTGACAGCTTCTCCTTTCTAGGTTGCGCTGCTCAGCGCTGCACTCTGCTGGCAGGGCTGGGAGTGGCATGTGACGCGGGCGCCAGGTGGGCAGAGCCCAATGGGCCCTGGTTGGGGTCCACGGCAGGGGTGTCACTCCTGCCACCCGAACTGGGGCAAGAGGGTCCTCAGGGAAACCAATGTCTTTTGTAAACACTTTACCAG